>NC_086320.1:267515799-267833656 GCF_036172605.1 Pelobates fuscus
TTTAAACCCCTAATTCACCCCAGTACTTTGCCATGTCGTGGTTTCAGTTTCCTGGTTTCCTGAAAGTGCTATTTTCGTGTTTCTGATTTCCTGGTATCCTGATCCTTGGCGTTTCCCTGGTTATTCTGATCTCTGGTTTCCCTGACTTGGCTTGTTTAATCGGTATTGAGTATTTTCTGGCTTCCTTGACCTCGGCTTTCCCTTTGACCATTCTCTGTCTCTAGCGTATTAGTCCGGCCATTCTAAGGTCCGGTTTACGCTCTATTCTGTTATTTTCCTTTTCTTACTTATGTACATGTACATAGTTTCTGCGTGCTGGACCACATTACTAGTCGCGACAAGTATATGATCATACATTGCATAAGCCTGCCACAACGCCAATGTACCCCATCTTTGGCAGGTCCTACTCTGTCTTCTAAATGAGCTACTCACTGGACAATAACTGGACGACACACAGCATCAGGAGCAGAACTGATATTTAATGCCACATACCCTGCTTTTATGCAACTCTCCCATGCAAGGGAACCACCCACAGAAAATCATACATTAACCAATCATACGCCCCTAAATTATACATCCCCTGATAGCCCTGATCTGGGTAAGCGACATACTCAAAAATTACCCAGATTGGATCAAGGGTTTGGGAATTTGCCTGGATTCGTATGAATCCCCTTGTTCGTGGGCATCTTTTTACCGAACGCCAGGCCGTTTGTATGTTTCCTCGTGAACGGGTGGAGGTATGGAGGTCTCTGCGGTGTTTGCGTGGTCGAGTATCCAATTTGGGTTCCAGACTTTCGACGACAAAACACCGCTGGGCGTTCGTATGGCAAGATGGCCACTGCCACGTGTTCGCATGTCGAACAGCGCCAACCCAGGGTATATACTGTACATTCATATGCTTTTCAATCAGTCTGGTGTGAAGAGCGATGGGGAGGTAAATTAAAGCCACGCTTCTCTCCGGGGTGGTCTGGTTGTTCGGTAGTTTGTTCGTATGTTGAATGGAGCTATTCAATTTTGTATCTATTGCGTTCCTACTGAACAACCAGATGAATGCTTAGGTAATTCACTGCTTCCAAGTAACAAAACATAGAAATACTGGTGCAACAAGAAATGTTATGGACAGCCAAACGCAATCTGCTATATATATATATATATATATATATATATATATATATATATATATATATATATATAAAAAATCAAAATACAGTTGAATACAGGAGATGCCACCGTCTGTGCGTTTGAGGGCAAAATAGTGCCGCTCAAGGCAAATGCCTAGTTTGCCTTGGACTAAATACATCCCTGAGTATAATAGGTGACAACTATTCTGATGTGACATTTTAATTTAAAGCATTAGTGCATAAAAAAACGTGTATATATAGTAACATTGTTTAATGGTTCAGTAGCGTTCAAATTAATTTTAATAACAAATTTCTCCTTTCATTGCAACATAATATTTTCTGACATTTGACCTTCTCCCTGCATGGCTACTCCTCTTCTCTCTTCTTTTTAACCTTTTTATAATGTGTGATATGTCAGAACATTTATGATATCAAGGGAGTTATATAAGCTGATGTCTAGAAGGGGTTAAAACAAATGATGAAAAAATATGTATTAGAGGAGGGTTAATGTGCCCCCATATGCTCATTTTATAATGAGTATCAAAACTTGCATAACATGTTCTACAATTATATCAACTTTGCTTAAAGTAACAATATAAGTGATGTCTAAATGTTAAGCAGGGGTAGGCAACCTTTGGCATTCCAGATGTTGGAAATATTATAAAACTTAAATGGTTATTCTAACTCCAACTAAAAAACAGTGTTTAAGAACTGTTAAAATTAATTTTGGGCCAGAGTAACCCTTCTTATACAGTCCCTCTCCAAAAAATGGAAAAAATAAGAAAGAAAGGCCAAGTTCTCCCAGCAGCCCGATCCTCCTCAGCTGATATCACTGCGCCTCACTGGAGGGGGAGTTTCATCAGGGAGGAATGGATGAGGGGAAGGACATAGAAAGGGTAACTAGACCTCCACTGGATGTTTGGCGAAAGCATGCTGTGCATCAAATTTGTACAGAAAAGGGATGTGGAGTGGTTAGCAGAAACAGAGTAATTACTTTATAAAAAATAAAACCGTTAAACAACATAAAGTATCTTTTAAAATCTGTTAACACAGCCATGATTGTGCTCTGCATGAATTTTTGTTACCAAATCGCAAAGATTATTAGAGGGACACTATAGTCACCAGAACAACTACAGCTTAATGTAGTTGTTCTGGTGAGTATAATCATTGCCTTCAGGCATTTTCATGCAAACACTACCTTTTCAGAGGAAATGCAGTGTTTATATTGCCTCTAGGGACACCTCTAAGTGGCCACTCCTCAGATGGCCACTGGAGGTGCTTCCTGGTTCAGTGCTGCATAGTAGGCAGCACTGCCGTTCAGCGTCTCCACACTCTGCACGGGGAAGCTGAATTTTCCTCATAGAGATGCATGGATTTAATGCATCTCTATGATGAAGCGCTGATTGGCCAAAATGGCATTTGGCACCGCCCCCTTGACGATTTTAGCCAATTCAATGCTTTCTCAATGGGAAAGCATTGGATTGGCTAAAAATCGGCAATTCTGGCGGTCACCAGGGTGGCAGGGCCAGCGCCAGCGGACCCATGTGGCTGGAAGTAAGGTGTCTTATTTCCTTTTAAGTGGGCTAAGTGGGGGCAAGCCACCTAAATGATGGGTTTAGCACTATAGGGTGAGGAATACATGTTTGGGTTCCTGACCCTATAGTGTTTCTTTAATTTGACTTAATCAGATCAAGTAAAACCCAATTCTTTGTTTTTTAATTAGCAGCTGACTTTACTTAAAATACCAGATGTACAGTGATGCATTCAATTCATATTCTACTGGACAAATTTAACATTTAGCAATTTTTTTCAACTTGGCTATTTTGGCCTAAATTTTTCTTGGCAAATTTTTTTTTTTTTTTTTTTTTTTTACAATTTCTGCTTTAACCCCTTAAGGACACATGACGTGTGACATGTAATGATTCCCTTTTATTCCAGAAGTTTGGTCCTTAAGGGGTTAATAACCAAACCCTTTTGAATGCTGTTTGGCATAGATATGCAGAACTGGTATATAGACTTTCAGCTGCCAGGTACAGACAATTAATTACTTAGCTATGTAGAAGTTTGTGTATTTTTGTTTATATTACCCATGAAATGACCACAAGATTGGTAATGAGATTTTTTTAAATATAAGAATTATATTATGGCACCACATAATATATGTATCGTATGGTATGCATCCACGTATGATGTTTTGTCATTAGCAACTGTTGTATATAATTTATTAATAATACTTGGCAAGATGAGTATACAGTTTGCACAGCATATATCGGCCGAGGGCTTCTCCTAGGATCCAGTGTAGGCATCTTCCTACCCTACAGACATGTCTGTCTGGGTCTCAAGTCATAGCTCTGTTAGTCACCACCATACATTGCAAATATTGGATGTCCTGGGTAGTAATGACTACTAATTTCTATTTACTCTACCCAAACAAATGAAGCTAGATAGCCATGAAACTCTGTTAGCATTCCTTATTATCTTTGTCATTATTATTATTATTATTATTATTATTATTATTATTATCATTTAGATTGTTCCAACATACTCCACAGTGCTTTACAATTATACAGTGGGGATATATAGTATAAAGTAACGTTATATGTAAAATGTGGTATTTATGTAATCAGAGTTGTTATCTAGTAAGATGATAAGCTTTTTTAATAAGATGAGTTTTAAGGGGTTCTTAAAGGTATGGCAGCCGGGGGGCGGGGCCTAACCGCAGAGCTGTGAGGATGCAAATCTCAGCAGCTCAGGCTAAACTTGGCAATTAAAGCTGATTTCCACAACCACACCGGCACTCAATCAATACCACAAGGCCACCACGCGAGAGAGGACGTTGAAGGACACCTCTCGAGCGACGGACCATGAAACAATCACCATGGGGCCTACAAGCATGGCAGGCACAGGGGAGACGGCCGCTCCCCGGCTGCAACACCACGCCGGATATCTGGATGCAAGCCCTCGTTCCCCCTCCCTTTGGACCAGTGGAGGTCATCCCGGTATACCCCCACATTATCCCCCAGCAAAGCAATGGGCCTGTGCCGGCTCCGCAGGGCCCCGAGCTGACTGCTTATGTGGCCTCCAAAATGGCGGATGCCTACTACACGGTCGACCCATACAACGTATGGCGGGAAACTGAGCTACGGCTGACTAGCATCTTTAATGCCTTCTGGGATAAACTGGAAGCCCGCATATGACCCTCGGTGCCTGGAAGGCCGTCCATTACATCACTACAGAGCACTCCACTGGCGCCCAGGTGGGGAGATGCAGCAACCTCCCAACACACAACCACGAGAGGCTGGCACCTGCAAGGGCCCCTCCTGAGGCCAGGCCTTGAGGAGAGCAACGGCAAACTGAAACTAACTCCTGGGGCTTCAGGAGTACCCAAGAGACAACACACGCGACGGCCCTATAAAAGGGGCACAACCAGCCCGAACCGGCAGATGCACAGGAGGGAGGAAAGGCACAAGGGTACGACAGTTTTGAGAGGGGCCAATAGGGACCGCAACAACCCACGACTGGCACATCATACCACAAGAATGAGCTCGGCCCCAGCACAACGTCCCCGTGGATCAAGGGCAATCAAGCACCGACATCGACGACCACATCCACAATGCAGCCGTAGGGCCTTCTATAGATCCCCGCATTGGAGGGAACCCAAGTCCCTAAAGTTCTGCCTGTACTCACCGACTCCAGGAATTTGCCTGTCTGTATTACCTGGCTGACCCACTGCTCGACAGCACTCTGCTGAAAAGGTACTTTCACCCCGGGCGGCTATCTCGGGCCTCTAGGGTGGGCATCGGCTGACTGCCATGAACTACCACGGGGACTCGCATTGATCACCACTGATAAAAGGCACTGGATGACCGCACTGCCCGTGAATAACTCCTCCAGTTTGTATTTACATGTGTTTCTTCTCTTTCTTTTATATATATATCTTTTCTTTTTATTTTATTAATGTTTTGCTTGAGTACAAGTGCCCTTCAAATTGCTTTCTATTGGCACAACCAGAATAGCCCATGCGGGATCCTTCCCCTCGAAAGCAAAAGACCCAGACCGCATCAGCCCATCTAGCAGCTCTTTATAATGCAGTTGTAGACAGCTTCCAGTCACAGACAGGCATGCTAGACTACCAATATTTTATCATATGTTCATCAACCATGTTCAAGGACCGGGTGTAGCACCTAGCACCCAGAAGCAACTAAGCCACATAAATAACTATAGTTTAGCATGTTACTTCATCTTCTCTTTTATAATAACACTAATGTCAGCCTACATCGCAAGTTTTCACCTACTCTTCCTGTCCTCTCAGTGTCTGACATTACTCTCTCCTGTCTATAAGTTAAAAAAATGTGTGTGTGTATATCTGAATGCTGCATCAAAGTTTAAACTGTCAGAATTTTCGAGGCTTGTGAAAGCTGTTGTGGCTCCACAAGCAAGTTGTTATAATATGCACAACATAAATAAAGATTTAAAAAAAAAAATGGTATGGCAGCCAGGGTAAAGTGTGATAGGATGAGGTGAAAGACTGGCAGACATTATTGAAAGATAAAAGGAAAAATGAACTTGATATTGCCAGGTCCAACCTGCCAGAGCACAAGTGTACTATTCACAGTGATTGGGCTATAGTTATCAGGAGAGAATATTAATAGCTCAGCTATTGTTACTATGGCTGTAATGGGGCTGAAGGAGAGGTTTCATGGAATTCTTAGTTAAAGAACACTCCAGTGCCAGGAAAACAAACCGTTTTCCTGGCACTGCAGGTACCTTCTCCCTCCCACTATCCATCCCATGTTGCTGAAGGGGTGAAAACCCCTTCAGTGACTTACCTGAGACCCCCGCAGATGTCCCTCGGCGGTGGTTTCGGGTCAGCCCACGCTCCGATCGCGCATGTGCGGCTGCCGGCGGGGGAGACCTAATGCGCATGTGCGCATTAGACCTCTCCATTGGAATTCATTGAAAATGTTTTCAATGCTTTCCTTTTCAAATATTTTTATTAAAGTTTTACATATTTGTATAACAACAAGAATATAAACATTGTATTGGGGGTAGGAAGGGAAGGGAAACTTGGAAATGGAAAAGAGTAACCATCCAGTATTACAATAGGCATGACAGTGTATATGGCAAAAAAAAAAAAAAACATGTTTTTACATCAATGCACTTTAATAATAAATATGTCAAAGACCATATGCAGTTTTGATTTTTTCTTCCCACTTATCCCAATTGTATTTTAATATTGGGAAACCACGCATATTAGCTCTATGTGATAATTCGTGTGCCTTGTTTTCTAGAATCAAATTAAAAACTTCCCTGAGAGATGGCACATCTTGGGACTTCCAATGTCTAGGTAAACAGGATGTAGCAGCGATCAAAATGTGACCTATGATTATTTTGTCTGTTCTAGTAATGGACTCCGGGAGTTTTTTAAATAAGGCTAGTTCCGAGGTTAAAATGCTAATGGTTCTGTCCACTTTAATAATTAGGTCGTGAATCAATTTCCAATATTTAGTTAATTTAGGACAGAACCACCAAATATGGGCCATATTGCCCACACCCCCACAATCCCTCCAACACCGGTCAGAATACATATTGTTCATGTTGTGCAATCTAGACGGGGCCAGGTACCAACGATATAAAATTTTATAATGATTTTCAAAGTGGTCGGTGCAATACGAAATGCCTTTTAAAGCTTTAAAAAAACCGAACCATTCTTCTAGATCGTACTGGGCACCCAACTCCGTCTCCCATGACAACATGTGTTTTAATTTAACTAGGGGCTTGGCGTTATAAAACGAGTAGCATAAGGATATCATGCCTTTACTAGTGGGGCTGCATACAAAAGCTTTCTCTAATGGAGACATCTCAAGCGTTTTATAGTTTTTATCAAATTCAGGTACCTTATATAGTTCTTTCAATTTGTCAATGATTACCTTACAATCCAACTCACATACATTCGTTAATCCATACTTAAGTTTCAATTTTTCCAAAGAAAGAATAGCATTGCCGTGAAAAAAATTGTCAAGATTAGTTATAGAGCATTCCTTCAACAGTTCTATTTTTAAGGATGGAATATAATCTTTCAATAACTCAATAGGCATTGCTCTATATAGGCTGGGAGAGTGATCATTTTTAAAAACAATATCCCAGGCCTTAAGTGTAGTCTTGGTAGATAAAAATAACTTAGTAATTCCAGGTCTTTTCTTAGAATTTAACCAGGGTAATTCCGACAGTCTAACCGGTAAAATTTTTGATTCTTCTATTTCCATCCATCTAGGTTTATCAACCTGATTGCCAAAGCTCACAGCCACTGCAGCGTTAGTGGCGAAATAATATTTGCGGAAATCGGGAACACCGATACCGCCATTCGATTTGTGTTGCTGCAAGGAAGTGAGCTTCACTCGAGCAGGCCTATTCCCCCAGATGAACTTCATAATTGTCGAATGAACTTTATTAAAAAATGATAGTGGGATGGACAAAGGGATGGTCCTAAAAAAATATAGAATTTTTGGAAGTATCGTCATCTTAACAGATGCGACCCTCCCCAGCCATGAAAGTTCCATTCCGCCCCATCTCTCCATCTCCTTTTGTAGGTCCGACCATGCTTTCCTCAAGTTGTGGTTATGCATATTTACCAAATTTTTGCATAAATTAATGCCAAGATATTCCATGTAGTCAGCTCTCCAATCAAATAAATATAATTTCTTAAGGGCAATAGTTTCCGAATTTTTTAAATGAAATGGAAGGGCCTGAGACTTAGACTCATTTAATTTGTAATACGATATCTCGCCAAATTGAGTTAAAATGTCTTTGAGGTGGCTCAAAGATTCTTTTGGGTTTTTGACAGCTAGAATTATATCGTCTGCAAACAGGCCAATTTTGTGAGCGGATTCTTTAACAGCAATTCCTGCAATTTGTGGGGTTATTCTAATTAGTTCAGCCAGGGGTTCTATTGCTAAAACAAATAGAATTGGGGATAAAGGGCACCCCTGTCTCGTCCCATTGGTTAGAGAAAACGTTTTAGACGAGAAACCGGAAGCCGAGACATGGGCGGAAGGTGCACAATATAGCGCCTTAACTGCTGTGATAAAGGATAGTGGTATGTTGAATCTTTCTAACGTTCTCCATAAATATCCCCAATGTATCCTGTCAAACGCCTTCTCTGCATCTAGAGATAGAAGCAATGAAGGCGTTTTGGTCATATTGATGTGCTGAATCAAGTTTATGAATCTTCTAGTCCCATCGGGCGCCTGTCTATCCTTTACAAAACCCACTTGATCCTTATTTATTAGCAATGGGATTAATTTGGTTAATCTATTTGCAAGAACTTTAGAATAAATCTTTGAGTCATTATTGATTAGAGAAATGGGTCTAAAATTGTGGCATCTATCAGGAGTTTTTCCTGGTTTTGGCAAGGTGACTATTCATGCGCACAGGGACTCCTCTGGCATCGTTCCCCCGGACTTATAGGAATTGAATATTTTGGTCATGTGGGGAATCAAAATTTCTTGAAAAGTTTTATAATATAAAATAGTGAATCCATCGGGACCAGGGGCTTTTCCGGATGGCATAAGTTTAATCGCCTCAGCTATCTCTTTTGCTGATATTTCACATTCTAAACTCTCCAAGTGTTCTGGAGACAACCGAGGCAATGTCACTCTGTCTAAGAATTTATCAATGGTTGTTGCAGAAGGCTGGGTAAGGTTCGAATCGCGTTCTAAATTATAAAGTTTACTATAATACTCTGCAAACATGTCACTTATTTTAGTAGGATGAAACACTTTTCGCCCCTGATCATCAAGTAAATACGCTATTTTTGATTGTGCATTCACATGCCGGAGTTTGGATGCCAAAAGAGTAGAGGCCCTGTTGCCTTTTAAGTAAAACGTTTTCCTGAGACGTCTCACCATAAGAGATGTACGATCTAAATTAATTTTGTTAATTTTAGCCTTAATTTCTCCTATCATTGCTGATATGGAAGACGAGGGACCACATTTATTGGCCTGGTTCAAATTGTACAGTTCTTTTTCCAATGTTCTTAAATTATTGCTATTAAGTTTCTTCAGGTGAGACGCTCTAGAAATAAAATGACCTCTTAACACAGCCTTATGCGCATTCCAAGACACCTCGCCAGGAACCTCGGGTGAGGCATTTTCCAAAAAATAATCGCTCAAAGCTTTCTCCGTCAATGATCTGTTCACAACATCGTTTAATAAATAATCGCCTAATTTCCAGGATCTATTCGGGGCTGAAGAAACAATTTCGTCAATATGCATTATGATTGGAGCATGGTCAGACCAGTTAATGTCTAAGATATCAGATTTCAAGATGTGCGGAATTAAAGCGTTCTGGACCATAAACCTGTCCAGCCTGGAATACATATTTTTAGAAACAGAATAATACGTAAAATCTCTTTCATTCTCATGCATCAGTCTCCAGGAATCATATAAACCACATTCAATCATGTATTTGGAACATTTGTTTGCCAATCTGTCGCTGTCCCCTCTATGTTGTTGATCATTGTCTTCTCTAGCGTTATCCAATTCACCGTCCATAACAAAATTCGTATCGCCACACATTACCAAGCTGCCTCTCACATTCTCATTCACTAAGTCCATCAATTTCCTGAAGAACTGCAACTGACCGGTGTTGGGAAAATACACGTTCACTATGGTATATTCAATAGTGTTAAGTGAACCTATCCATATTAAATACCTCCCTTCATCATCCGTCATGACTTTGTTCGTCAAACATGCTACATTCCTGTGGAAGAAAATCGATGTACCTCTAGACTTGGATTTATAAGTGCTATGATATTGGACTGGGAAAAGCTTTGACATAATCTTATGTGTTCTATCATTTTTAAAATGCGTTTCCTGTACACAGATGACCTCTGATTTGTTGGATTTTGCTTCTTTGAATAGTAAGCGTCTTTTGTGGGCGGTGTTCAGGCCTCTCACATTAAATGACATATATTTTAAAACCATAATTTATGGAACAGCAATGCTTGATAAAGAGTAAAAGGACATTCAACTTTGTGAGAGTCCGAACAACCGCCTTCCAATAAAGAAACATCCAACAATACCGTCACAACAAACTCAAGATGTGTACATGTGTGTACGGGAATAAATGAACGAATTTGTGCAAGTCGCTGATGCCACATAATATGCATTTTTGTATGAGGTATTTCTGTGATTCGTGGTCTGTAAACATTTCTACCAAATTTTAAAGGATGGATGGTCAAAGAAAATATAAAAATAAAAATATCAACGGGGTACAAAAAACTTGGGTATATACCCCTATCAGGGGAAATAAACAAACAGTGAAAAAGGGCCATGAGGGAGAGCAAAAAAAGTCTCTCCATCTCAGGGTATTAGGCCCAGGTTGGGGGGAGAGAAGGCTGCTGGATACAAGGGGAGCAATATTAATAAACAAAAAAAAATAAATAAATAAAAAAAAAATAAAACAAAGAGGCAGCTGTAAAATATGACGTTTTGAAATGACAAAAATCACAGAACAATAAAAAAAAAAAAATTAATAAAATGAAATATGTAATGATATACAAAAAAAAACAAGGGACCATAAAATAATATTGATTGTAAAAGTTTGGAAAGTGGTCAAATCGGTTTCTGAAATAAACCGTTAAGTCTTATGTCAAATAGTCATTGGTGTGCAAACTCTAAGGACAGTCATAACCAGGAGTAACAAGATAAAATCAAAAGTAATCCCGCTAAAACTCCAGACTGGAGCAGGACTCGAAATCCTGTTGCAGAGATAAAGTTTTCTCAGAACCAGGCCATAAAAATCAATAGAGAATAGAGAAAAATCATGAAGATAAACGTGTATATATAAAAATAAAAAAATAAAAAAATCCTTAGTGAAGATAGGAAGAACATCTGAACTTGAAGTGTCGAACGATTTACAACCGTGGAAAATGGAGACTGTAGCCCTATGAACTGGAAACTCAGGAAGTGTCCGATTTGCTTCTCTTGCTGGCCTGCAGAGGAGTAGATGGCGACAGTCTATGAGGCGATACATGACTCCTATTCATGGATTGGATGAGTTCCATTCCTTCCTCAGGCGACGTGATTATGAAATTCCTGCCATCCATGCGGAAAAGGACTTTAACCGGGAATCCCCATCTATATCTTATCCCTCTTCGTCTTAGTTCCGCGGTAAAAAGTTGAAATTCTCTGCGTCGCCTCATTGTTTGGGCAGAGAAGTCTTGGAAGACCTTCATGCCACTATAGTCCCCCGTGAGACCTGACGTGCGTACTGCACCCAGAAATTCCTCTTTAATGTGGTAATAGTGAAATCTCACTATCACATCTTTGGGTGCAGCTGCAGGTGCATTACCGGGTTTAGGCAATCTATGGATGCGGTCCAGTAGTAGATCCGTATTTTTAGCAGTTGGTAGAGCTGACTTCACCATTGCCTGGAAATAACTTTGTAATTCCAGAGAGTCTATATTTTCAGGGATCCCCCTGATCCTTAGGTTATTACGCCTACTTCTATCCTCGGCGTCCGCTAATTTTTCCGCCTGTTGGTATACTTGTTTCTGAAGCTCTTTTACAGTTTCAACCAGATCCAGGTGAGATTGCTCTTGAGAGTGCAATCTATTCTCTATTATCTCCGTCCGCTGATTAATGCCCTCCATGGCTCCATACAAAGTGTCAAAGTCTTTCTTAAAGTCGTTTTTCAGATCGACTCTCAAATCTTTAATGAGTTGTATTATCATGCCAGCTGATGGTGGCAGATCATCTGCCAGTTCAGGTGGCATATTAGGATTGTAAGTCGCTGCTATAAACGTAGTGGTAGCCATATTGGAGGTGGCAGTGGCCATCTTGGGAGTGGAATACACACTGTCTGGTCTGGCAGCCATCTTTGTTGTGGCATCATGACCTTTTCTCTGTGGTAGTGCAGAGAAAGTACTTGTTTGGAGCATTTCAGCTCCTATTTCCATATTTTGGTCCTCTGGGCTTTCCATAGCCCTTACTGTGCCTTTAAGAGTTTGGGGTCGGATAGCAGAGCCCCCCCCCCCACCGGGACCGACAACCTGGAGGCCGAGGATCCCGATGGGGAGCGAGACCTCACACTACCCTCCCCTTTACTTGCAGCCCGGTCACTTTTGTAAGTGAGTGACCGGGCTGCTCTATGCTGAGACCGCGAGCGGCTTGCTGGGTGGTCCTTGCCGCTCGCGGGAGACACAGCTCTGTGCTCCGAGCATGCAGAGTGCTCGGAGCACTCTGAGCCGCACACAGAGGTGTCGGCTAGTGCGGCCGCGGTCCCGCCGCTCTCTGGATGCCGCGAGCGGGTCGCGACCGCACAGGCATACGATTTGGCATGGGAGACCGGGAGGGAGGTGGGGAGGGATTTCCCCGGCGCCACCAACGATATTTTAAGCGGCGAAACAAGCCGCGAGCCGGATTTTGAAGCAGGGGAGTGAGCCTGGGCACCCTTACTCACCACAGCAGCTCCTGCTCCCGTTTTCTTCGTGACAGGTGCGGATTTTTCAACCTTCTTAAGCTTCTCCATGTTAGGAATTGTATTAGTTATTAGTATTTATATGTAGAATTTCTTCATTGAAATTAAATTGGTGCTTTATGGACGAAATTGCCCCCCTTGTCCAGGAGCCTCTCTAAAACGTGGCCATCTAAGATGGTGGCCAAGACACGCCCCCTTTTCAATGCTTTCCTATGGGGAATTGAGCGACCTGTGCTAGAAACCAGGAAGTGCCCTGGTTAGCCACTAGAGGAGGAGTTAACCCTGCAATGTAAATATTGCAGTTTATAAAAACTGCAGTAATTACAGTTGCAGGGTTAAGGGTAGTGGGAGTTGGCACCCAGACTACTCCAATGGGCACAAGTGGTCTGGGTGCCTGGAGTGTGCCTTTAAATCTTTTTAACTCTTGATTGGGCATTCTGAATGGTTGTACTACCTTATGTTTTGTGCTGTTTTCTGGGTGCTAGGGGCATTTAAGGGTGTGCCTGCAAGTGCCCTTTTCCAGACTCAGACAGATATATCTGTATAATACGCATGGTGATTTTGTTTTGAATTCTGTTGAACTTCAGGTTTCCGTTAAATTGTAAATATTTTGTATTGTATTGTAGCTATTCTTAAATACCCCCTTGAGGAACGACTATGTTTGCTCATTTATGTTTGTTTATATTACAGATAACATCAAATGAAAAGCATTTGGAAAGTATGAAGACTGATGGGGATGTGCTCATTCAAACTCTTAAAAGACTGTCTCAGGAATCCAGGTGAGTGGCCTCAGGCAAACAGGAATGATCACTTCTTAAAGGGGCAGATTTAACCCCTTAAAGACCATTGTCAGAATAACCCCAGTATAGCAATCCGGTCTTTAAAGATCCTATATCAAAGTGGTATGTCCCAATCATTGAGCAGCTGCAGGGTTGTATAGAGCTGCCATTGCCAAATACTGCAGAAATGCAATATGCAGTCTGAAACACAATGCCTGTCTGAGCTAATTTGCATGTCAAGCTGGGAATTGTGTTATAGTTGTCAAAACATGATTTCTTGAGCTTCTATGCCCAAGAAGGAATTCTCAAAGTCCAACTTGAACTGATGATACATAACAATGATTTTTGTATTTGCACTGTATGGAGTTTTTTATATTTTTTATTTGGTCTTACCACAATCTCTTTGGTACCTAACTATTGCCAAATATGAAGCTATGGTACATCAATGGGGTTAAATAAATGGTTAATATAGACAACAAGGTACCTTCTGATATAGTATGTTTGTATATTTATTGTGAAAAAATAAGTGGATTATGTGACAAGTGGTATTTTGAAATGCAATGCCCATCAAGCATTATACCGGAATGCTTTATATGAGAACATTAGACTTCTTACTGAATAGGGATATGCTCAGAATGCAGCATAAATTAAAGAGACAGTTTAGGCACCATGACAACTTAATCTAAATGAAGTTGTTATGGTACCTTGTGGTGTTAGAAGGCACCTGGAGTCACTCTTACCTAAAGGGGTTAGACGGTTTTCAAATGATTTAACCACAAGGTTGCCTACTGCACCTATCTCAATTCCTTCCCAGACGGCATCCGGCTTCTGAAATTTCACTTTCAGGAAGCGCAGACTGCCGCCAGGTAGGGTCGCCTCTGATTTGCTGTGAGTGGTCAGCTGACGCTCTCAGCCAAATAGTGACTCCCCGTCAGTGGCGGCTCTAGACTTGGCGAGGCCTTAGGCGAAACTCATACATGAGGCCCCCACTAACACCATTATTGAAAAAAATTGCAGTTGACTTGTGTGTGTATAAGAAGTTGTAGATATATTGAAGGGGGAGCTTGCAGTACTGGATATAGAGAACTATTTTTGTATTCTTTGTATACATCGTTGCATTGTCTACCTGTGTGTGCCTGAGAGTGTGTGTCTGGCAGTGAGTATCTTTGTATTTGTATGTATGTTTCTCTGAGCATGTGTATGTTTGTGTACTGCCTGTGGCCCTTGGCACTGAGTTTATGACAAAGCTGTGTTTTATTAATGTGTGTAGAATGATTGCCTTCAGGGGGTGACAGGGTGAGTAAAGGGGTAACTGTGGCAGGGTGAGTGTAAAAGAGCTGGAGAGTGCCAGAGTGTATGGAGGGGGGTGCCAGAGTGCCGAGAGTGGTGCCCGTGTGTTTGGAGGGAGAGACAGTGTGTATGGAGGGGGGTGACAGTGTGTGCAGAGAGAGGTGAAAGAGCGTGTGGGGAAAATGACATAGTTTGAGGGGGTTAACACAGTGTAGGGAGGTGGCATAGTGTGAGAGGGGGTGACATTAGAGTAAGGGGTGTGACAGAGTGGGGTGACTGAGTGAGAGTGGGGTGACTGAGTGAGAGTGGGGTGACTGAGTGAGAGTGGGGTGACAGAGTGAGAGTGGGGTGACAGAGTGAGAGGGGGGTGACAGAGTGAGAGGGGGGTGACAGAGTGAGAGGGGGTGACAGAGTGAGAGGGGGTGACAGAGTGAGAGGCAGTGACAGGGTGAGAGGGTTACATTAGTGTAAGGGGTGTGACAGAGTAAGAGGGAAGAGACAGAGTGGGGTGATAGAGTGAGAGGGAGGGTGACAGAGTGAGAGGGGAGGATGACAGAGTAAGAGGGGTGACAGTGTGTGGGGAGTGACAGGGTGAGGCGACAGAGTAAAGGGGTGAGATAGTGTGGGGGGTCACAGGGTGGGTGACAGAGTAAGAGGTGGAAACCAAAGAAAAGAAAAGGTTACCTGCGCTCTCTACTTAATCCCTATGTATATTTATACAAATGGAGGTCATTTAGTTGCTCCAATGGCCATTGGAGGGAATGCCCGCCTGCCAACGTCAAGACAGACCCCCCTAAGTGGGTCCTAACACTGACCCTTCAGCCTGCTTCCTTGAGCTTCTGGCAAAGATATCTCTAATGAGACAGAGAGGGGTATTTTTTATATACACCCCTATATACTTATTAACCCTTAATAGGGAACACATGGGATGGGCGGCAGCATTGTAACCAGGCTGTGTGATACAAAGTAAATACAAATAAAAAAAGAGAAGTCCTGCTCTCACTCCCATCACTACTGGGCCGGCAGCAAGGACCACAGTACACATCAGCCCCAATATATCGTAAAAACCAAAGAAAAGAAAAAGTTACCTGTGCTCTCTCCTTAATCCCTATGTATATTTAGACAAATGGAGGTCATTTAGTTGCTCCAATGGCCATTGGAGGGAATGCCCGCCTGCCAACGTCAAGGCAGACCCCCCTAAGCGGGTCCTAAAGGCTGAAGGGTCAGTGTTAGGACCCGCTTAGGGTCTAAATATGTCTAAATATACATAGGGATTAAGGAGAGAGCGCAGGTAACTTTTTCTTTTCTTTGTTTTTTTTGGTTCTTTGGACCCCTCAGGGTCCCACTCCCGTGGCGCTGAAGGGGTTAAAACCCCTTCAGCAGCTTACCTTAATCCAGCGCTGGGCTCTCTCAGCGCTGCTGACCTCTCCTCCCCACCCGACATCAGCTCCCCCGTCCGATGTCACTGGACTGCTTTCCTATGGACGCTCTGCACGATGGAGGCAAAATTCCCCTCCAGCGTCGCAGATGCGCCTCTAGTGTCCGTAAGACAGCCACTAGAGGCTGGATTAACCCCAAATGTAAACATAGCAGTTTCTCTGAAACTGTTATGTTTACATGTGAAGGGTTAAAACCTGAGGGACCTGGCATCCAGACCACTTCATTGAGCTGAAGTGGTCTAGGTGACTATAGTGTCCCTTTAAATAAAGTATTTTGGCTACCTCTCTACCTGCCTTTTAGCCATACATTTTTAGTACTTATTATTATTTATTTTTATTCTTCTACCTGACATCTGGACCCATTATCTCCTGTGGACAACCAACCAAAGAAATCCTTGGTGGGGATTATACCACCCAGGCTTGATACATAGAGCGGTTAGTTTACTCACTCTATTGGAGCTAAGGATGTTTTTATTTACCTTATTGATACTTACCTACCGTATATACTCGAGTATAAGTCGACCCGAATATAAGTCGAGACCCCTAATTTTACCCCAAAAAACAGGGAAAACTTATTGACTTGAGTATAAGACTAGGGTGGGAAATGCAGCAGCTACTGGTAAATTTCTAAATAAAATTATATCCCAAAAAAATTATATTAATTGAATATTTATTTAAAGTATGTGTATATAATGAATGCGGTGTGTGTGTGTGTATGAATGCTGTGTGTGTGTGTGTATGAATGCAGTGTGTGTGTGTGTATGTGATGCAGAGCCTTGGTGGGGGGTGGGCATTTTTATTATTTTTTTTTATTATTATTATTTTATTATTATTATTTTTTTTGTTATATTATTAATATATATTTTTTTATTATTTTTTAATATTATTTTATTTTATTATTATTTACATTTGTATTTATTTTTTTTCATTCCCCCCCCCCCCCTCCCTGCTTGTTAGCTGGCCAGGGAGGGGTGCTCTCATTCCCTGGTGGTCCTTACCTTCACAGCAGCTCCTGTCAGCTCCCTTCTCTCTCCTGCGTTCCGGTCAGCTCCCACTGTAAGTCTCGCGGCCGCGCGGAGCGTTGCCATGGTAACCCGTGTTATGTTTTGGGGTGTTTTCTGTACTTTGGGGGAAATGTGTGTTTTTTCTGCCTGTGGATAATACGGTTATTGTATTATCTACCTTAATTGTATCACAGGCTGAGGGGAGGGATTGTGTAATGTATGTGGGAGTGTCGTTCATTGTTACACTGTTTTTATTGGCTTGCATGTTTTGTGTCCTGTGCCCCACAAGGTCCAGTGTGTCCCGTTAAACTCAGATTCCTGCTTACACTCCAAAACTGTGTGTCGACCAGTTATTGGAGGGAAAGAAGATTTGCTCCTGTGTCTGCTGTTCCAGCTTGCAGGAGAGTCAACGGGGAAAGTCCTAAGGACTAGAGCAAATTACCAATCTGGTTCCAAAGTTCCCAGGACTGAGTGCCAGTGCCTGGAGGTGTCAGAGCTAATTTATTCTTCGGCTCCAGGAGGGAGGTGGTGGTTCCAGGGCCCCAGTCAAGCTATGGCGACTGAGGGCAAGAAGAGCTGTGGTTTGTCCCCTGGTCCTTTGGCGGAGGTACCCAGTCAGGGTGCCAGGTGATCCGTTACAGTCCCCCTGTCATCCAGTGTCCCTTAGTGTCTGTGTCCCCATGTCTACCAGTGTCCCCATGTCACTAGGGTACACTGTGAGACATGGGGACACTGAGACACTTGGGGACACTGAGATTATGTATCACAGTGTCCCTATGTATCACAGTGTCTCAGTTCCCCATGTCTCTGTGTCCCCATGTCTCTATGACCCCATGTTGCCCAGTGTCTCCATGCCGCCCAGTGTCCCCTTGTGTCTAGGGGACACTAATAGACATGGGACACAGACACTGGGAGACATGGGGAGATGTGGACACTGGAAGACATGGGGACACTGATACACATCGGCACACAAACACTAAGGACACTGGGAGGCATGGGGACACTGAGACACCAGGGACACTGGCTGGGTGACATGGGGACACTGAGACACTTGGGGACATTGTGTCCCTAATGTCTGTGTCCCCATGTCTCCCAGTGTCAGCAAGTGTCTGTTTTCCCATGTCTCAGTGTCCCCCAGTGTCTGTGTCTCCATGTCTCCCAGCATCCCCTAGTGTCTGTGTTCCCAGGTCTCAGTGTTCCATAGTGTCTGTGTTCCCAAGTGTTTCCATGTGTGTCTGTGACCCTATGTCTCACAGTGTCCCCTAGTGTCTGTGTCTCCAAGTCTCCCTGCAGCCTTTACCCCATCCCTCATTTCTATGAGCTGTAGGCGGTCTCTGCACTTTTTTGTCCAGCTCCAATACTGGATATATAAAACTTACCTAGATGCTCACCGATAATCTCCTAAATGTGACCCATTTGTTATAAGATCCGCTCATGCTTTCCACCCTAAGTAGAACAAAGCTTTTCCACAAATTCAGTCTGTAACGTGATTGACCGTCTTTAAATGTTGAAAAAAAAAACAATGCTCTACTACATCAGCAGTCACTACAAGACTTAGCCAGGCATGGTGAAACCACAACAATGAAAGGCATTTGAAAATAGGGGGGACAGCTGCAGCAGAAGTAGCAAATATGAAAAAGTAGATTTTTCTAAAAATGAAAGGAAAAGGTTAATTGGTAATTGATAATCCACTCACCACTTCCACACTTTTTTCCAATCTTCTTTTTTTCCAATTAGACAACTTCTGCTGCTGCTAGGGCACACTATACAGGTGATACGAAAAAAATTAGAATATCGTGCAAAAGTTCATTTATTTCAGTAATGCAACGTAAAAGGGGAAACTAATATATGAGATAGACGCATTACATGCCAAGCAAGATAGTTCAAGCCGTGATTTGTCATAAGTGCGATGATTATGGCTTACAGCTTATGAAAACCCCAAATCCACAATCTCAGTTAATTAGAATATTACATGCAATCAATAAAACAAGGAGTGTACATAGAACAATATTGGACCTCTGAAAAGTATAAGCATGCATATGGACTCAGTACTTGGTTTGGGCCCCTTTTGCAGCAATTACTGCCTCAATGCGGCGTGGCATGGAAGCTATCAGATGTTATGAAAGACCAGGATGCTTTAATAGCGGCCTTCAGCTCTTCTGCATTGTTCGGTCCCATGTCTCTTATCTTTCTAAGGCAATTCCCCATAGATTCTCTATGGGGTTCAGGTCAGGCGAGTTTGCTGGCAAATTAAGCACAGTAATCCCTCGGTGCCAAGTCCTGCTGGAAAATGAAGTCAGCATCCCCATAAAGCGTGTCTGCGGAAGGAAGCATGAAGTGCTCCAAAATCCCCTGGTAGATGGCTGCGTTGACCCTGGACTTAATGAAGCACAGTGGACCAACACCAGCAGATGACATGGCTCCCCAAATCAACACAGACTGTGGAAACTTCACACTGGACTTCAAGCATCTTGCAGTGTGTGCCTCTGTTCTTCCTCCAGACTCTGGGTCCTTGGTTTAAAATTAAATTTTAAAGTTGCTCTCATCAGAAAAGAGGACTTTGGACCACTGAGCAACAGACCAGGTCTGTTTTTCTTTAGCCCTGGTAAGACGCTTCTGATGTTTTTTGTTGTTCAGGAGCAGATTGACAAGAGGAATACGACATCTGAAGCCCATGTCCAGCATCCAGTCTGTGTGTGGTGGCTCTTGATGCACTGACTCCAGCCTCAGTTCACTCTTTGTGAAAGTCCCCAACACATTTGAATGGCCTTTTCCTGACAATCCTCTCCAGGCTGCGGTCATCCCTGCTGCTTGTGCACCTTTTTCTTCCACATTTTTCCCTTCCACATAACTTTCTATTAATGTGCTTTGATACAGCACTTTGGGAACATCCAACTTCCTTTGCAATTACCTTTTAAGGCTTTCCCTCCTTATGGAGGGTGTCAATTATGGTTTTCTGCATAACTGTCAGGTCAGCACTCCTGCTCCCCATTTTTCATTACTTCAAAATAGCAAAAGGAAAATGTTACAGTTAATCATTTTAAAAGTAAATTCTCACTCAGTTTTTTTTTTTTTTTGTCCAGATATATAATAATATATAACTTAGAATTGGCATTGAATAAATGGCTAGTATTATGTAGAGAACAGGTGCAAGGACTTTTGTCTATACAGACGAAGAGGCATTTTAATTTCTGCCCTCTTTTGTGTTTCTTATGCCCTCTTTTGATAGTCTTTGATAGTGTATCTTATCCCACATTGTTCCCCTTTGTGTGTCTTACACCCCTTTATTGTGTCTCTCACATTCTTCCCTTATTTGTCCCTTAAAATCCATTTTTATCTCTATTTTTACTCATCTCCTGCATCTCTGTATGTCTTTCCCCTTTTGTGTACTTTTCTCCCACAAGCCTTTTTTGTGTGTATCTTAGCCCTAAATCCAGTTGTCTCTTTATTCCCTTCCCTGGGTCCTCTGTGTCTCTTCCCCTGCCCCTTTGTGTGTTTCTTTATCCCCCCCAGAACTGTCTGTGTGTCTATTTCTTCTGCCCCAGCACCTTTGTGTGCCTCTTTCCCCACAGGCTCACTCTTGTTCCCCTTACCCAGCCCCACTGTTGTATCTTTAGCGCCCCCAGCCCCTCTGTGAGTCTTTTCTTCGCCCCTCATTATTATTATTATTATTATTATATTTATATAGCACCATCAAATTCCGCAGCGCTTTACAATGGGTGGTCGAAACCAGACATGTAGTTGTAACCAGACAAGTTGGACACACAGGAACAGAGGGGTTGAGGGCTCTGCTCAATGAGCTTACATGCAAGAGGGAGTGGGGTAAAATGACACAAAAAGGTAAGGATAGTATTAGACTAGTGACAGTTGCAGAAGAGGAATCAGTCAGGAGCTATTAACAGTTTAATTGATACTCTTTTATGAAGAAGTGGGTTGTGTCTCTCCCTCCAGCCTCTCTGTGTGTCTTTTCTTCGCTCCCTTCTGTATCTCTCCCCCAGCCCCTTTGTGTGTCTTTCTTCTCCAGCCTCACTGTATGCCTTCTTTCTCTCCTACAGACCCTTATATCCATGCCCCTCTGTGTGTTCTTTCTTTCCCCATCTCCTCTGTGTGTCGCTTTCCCCAAGCCCCTTTGAGTCTCTCCCCCAAGCTCCTTATTGTGTGTCTTTCTTGCCCCGTTGTGTTACTCTCCCAGCCCCTCTTTGTATCTTTCGCCAAAGCCCGTCTTTGTTTCTCGCAGCCCCTCTTATGTGTTTTTATTTATTTATATTTTTATATATTAATATAGACACATAAGAGGGGCTAGGGTACAATATATATATATATATATATATATACACACATATATATATATATATATATATATATATATATATTACTTTTCAATGTAACTTTAAATCAGTGATGTCTAACCATGGACTATTTAACTACATCTCCATGGGAAAAGAACTTCACAAACATGTGGTTAACCATCTCTTCTTGAAAAGAATTACTGTGCTCGTGAACCAACTTGTGTTATTCACATGAGACCGCAACTTCAAAACCCTTTTTTGTTCCCAGTCCCCTCCCATTCATTTTTCTCTTGTAAATATACCTCCTCTCTGCTCTACAAGCTTCTCATATTACTACCTCCTCTATCCTCTGAGCTCATATCACTCAAAGCTTCCCCCTTCCTGCTCTGCTTTGATCCAGGCTCCAATGAGGGAGTCTGCTCTATTAGACAATTTATTTATTTGTCTTAAGTTTTCTCCCCTTTGACTCAGCACAGTGGCCTTTTGTTAACTGCTGGCAAAAGAAATGCATGTTGGAGAATAGGTAGAACAGTGAGAAGCTAAGTGAGCAAGCCTCAAACCGATAAAAAGAAAGCAAAATAAGTTTTACAATACTAGAACTGCTTTGTTCTTTGTAAATGTTCACTTGTCCCAAGTAACAGATAAATTCATTGTAAATACACATGAGACTTTTTAAAGTGGAACGATCAATGATTTACATTAATCAGGGAAACATAAAAACTGTCGCTATTTTATATTAATAGTTACATTACATATTTATATTACTTTTCTTTAGAGATTATTTTCCAGCTTGCACACCGACTTCTTTGTTCAAACTAACATTTTGAAAATGTTTTTACATATTTGATAACTGGTGCCAAAGGTGTAATAGAAGTGGATGGCTAGATGTGGGCGTGAAGTGTTTGTAAAGTGTGGGTCATATTAGCGAGGGTGCATTGCACTCTGACTCCCCTTGTATTATCTGAAAGCTATTTCAGTTTCTTTAACGGGTCACTCTAAACACCATAACAACTGTGCTTTGATGCAAACTGTATGAGGTAAAGAGTGCCTCTTAGTTCTGAGAGTGGCTTCTAATGGTAGAGATTTATCAGATTTTCTGCATCTGTAATAGACACCCTCTCCGCCCCAGTTGACAATCAAGCAGACATAATTCTACTGTCTGGGTTATCTTTATCAGTTTTGCCCAAGTTGTGTATGCAGCATCTGTGCATGACTGATCTCATTATTCTCCCCAGAGAGAAAGCTGAGCCTGAGCCACAGCCCCATGCATGCATGGTTGGCAAATCTGCCAATCGCAGCACACAGTCTGGTTCACAAAATAATGAACAAGCTTTGTATAAACTGATAGAAGTTGTGCTATGGCTACTAACAGTTCATAGAGCAGTTCCAGTCATCCTATGTTTATCCTGTTGACTGTCTTGAAGCAGTGTTTTAGAGCTTTAAGTGCTTGAGAAGTTTGCACTGTTTGTTTAAACAGATTAAGGTGTATGCAGACAAGAAGGGGGGTTGCAACATCATCAGTTATCTAAGTGTAGTGGAGAATCTGCCCACATTAGTTGTACTCGGCATTAGATTTTAACACTACCTGATTATTGGTGTTCTGCTTTGAGCATTGTGGTCCTGCTGGTTGGAGTTAATAGCAATGGATGTAGGGTACTAGTAGGGTTACCGGCTCTCCATGCTTTTTGGAATACTCATGATTTCTTCATTCTGTTGTGCAGAGCTTGAAAAAAAAATGCTATACAGCTGCATGCAGAATTTACATGATATTGATGTGAAACAATCTAATCATGATGGGGCTTTTGGGGTCGATGTGATTAAATATTCGATTTTATATGAGTATCATGTGAATTCTATATATCACCAGCCACACTTTTAAATCCTGCCCTACATGATGCAGGAATAATAACTGTCCATAAATGTTGGTGATCTGATATCCTTAGGTATAAAACTCTTGAATATGAGTTTGTCCAATAAAGTAAAAATTATATTGTTTTACACATAGGAATTGAAATAATTATAATTAAAGTGTATCTTTGTAATTAAGTTAATCTTCTAAGTTACATTTTTCAGTGCTCTCTTACATGCAGCACACAATATTAATAGAATAAACTCAGATATCCCTTTAAATTAAATCTTCTCCTAGAAGTTGTGCTACTGTCAGGGTTTAGTAGACAGAGCCCAGTAGGCAGTAATAGGCCCAAAACGTCCAAGTAGCACAGGTTTATAAACAGAGATCAAGCTAAAGGTTTAGATTCCAGGTAATCCGAAAAGCAACAAGGGCCTAGGAGCACAGTAATACAGAGCACAGACAGCGTATGTGAGCAGGTATAAATAGGAAGCAGGGGGCACACACCCTCTGTGTCACACCCACTTCCCTGGCACTGGATGATAATGCCTCCTTTCCAGCGCGTACGCACTGAATAGATTCAACGTCTAGCAGACCTGTTCATAATTCCCAGCAAATGACCTCGGCCAGGTCAAATTGTTAGACATGCGACGCTAAACTCAGTACGAAAACAGCAAACAGTTTGTATTAGTGGTATATTGAGGTAAGATATATGTCTGATTGAATTTCCAGAAGCTATTGTTCTATAACCAGGTGTTTTGCCGTTTACAATGAGACGAATGTCATACACCTACTTGTAATACACTCTCTCTGTACAGTATATCTATTTTGATTTGCTAATAAAAAGGGATTGACAAAAAAATAAAATAAATTGCGAGACGTGGCTTCGGCGCAACATGAGTGCCTCCGGCTCCCAAATGAACACCTGATGGGAATGAGGCGTCAGCCGTCGGTGCAGTGAGAGCAGAGACTCTGGCAGTGGGAGTGCTGACACTGCCTCCCCAGTAGGATGCCGTGATAAAATTAGTGGAATCGGTGAGGATGTCGTAGGTTGAATCATTTGATGAGACAAGAGGCATGTGCCTTCTCAGGAGGTTACCAAAATCTATCTTTGGGACCATACCCTTTTCAGTGTATGAAGTATTCAAGGGTACTCCTACGAATTCGGGAGTCAAGAATGCTTTGGACATAATATTCAGTTTATCCGCAATGACAAATAGATTGGGTAGAAGTGTAATTCTAGCGGTAGAGGGATCATTATGAACTGGTTTTAGGAGAGACGCATTGAATATGGGATGTATACGGTAGTGTTTAGGGAGAATCAACTGTAAGCAAATGGTGAGATAAGCTTGATAATGTGTAAGGGACTGATGTATTTAGGACCCAATTTCTTGGATGGGCATGACAATTTGGGGTTTCTTATTGACAACCAGATGGGTTGATCAACCTTGTAAGGATGGTCAGGATTTTGTTTGCATATATTTTGCACAATTGTTGACTTTCTAGTAATGTCTTCCATGCCTGTTTAAATCCTTGAGAGATATGCCTCAAATGATCAGTTGCCTTAGGTACCAATGTGAGCATGAGTAAACCGGGTAGAGAATCAGGTTGCTAACCATAGTTCAGTTGTAAATAAGAAAAGCAAGTGTAATAGTGTACGTTAGCATTGTATACAAATTCGCCAGATGCCAGAAGATCATTCCAATCAGATTGCATATAAGTAGTGCAACAGCAGAAATAGGTCTCCAGGGTTTAGTTGGTCCTTTTAGTTCATCCATTGGATTGTGGATGAAAGGCCATAGACAAATCGACAGACAGTGACAAAAGGCCTGCCAGAATCTAGAAGTGAACTGGGATCCTCTGTCGAAGAGAATAGATGTACAATCCTGTGATGAAACATGGCAGTTTTCTTGGCATAGAGTATTCCTTTGACTTGTACAAAATGGGCCATTTTTAATCAGACGATCCACCACTAACATCACTGTATCGTGATTGAGGTAGATAAAAAAAAAAAACAATGTTTGTCCAAGGACGTAGAGGAATACGTAAAGGTTTCATCAAATCTGCGGTTCTGGTATTGGGCATTTTAGGACACATGGTACAGGAATTGATAGAACCTGTTACATCCAGAAATATCCTTTTTCTGTCTACTCTGACCACACTGTTATGTGGGTGCATCATGGTAACGTAAGACCTTTAGACGAAGAGATTCTGGTACATATGTTTTCATGTGACATGGGTAAAACTCCAGAAGAACGGGGAGAGGGAAGGACGTGGCTGCTTCCTGTACATCTCTTAGTAAATTGACCGTTACTCCCACAAAATCATGGTCTTGCAAGATTATTGTCTTTCTTAACCGGTAAATTGTCAACTGAAAACATTCTTGATAAGGTGTCTGCTTTTTGGTTCTTTGAGCTTGGACTATATGTCATGTAAAAATAATTAAGTTTAAGATCTCTGTAGTCAACACAAGGCCGTAAGCTACATTTTATTCTTTTTTTCCAATGAAAAAGATACATGCTCCTGCAGAAGACGTTGAATTCCTTACTCAAGTTCTCTTGGATTTACTCATTCAATATACATAACTTGTTTTCTGCTAGAGGGTATATCTTTCCATAGGAAATAGGTGCCGCTGATAGTCTATGGGACAGTCATATTCCCTTTTGGAGGGTAGAACTTCCACTCCTTTTTTTATCAAATACATCTTTATAATCATATGCATCGGGAAGATTAGTTTATTTGCCTATTTTCATATTAATTTCCAGTTTAGAACAAGCAATCCCCTTGGTTGAGGGACCATGTAGACACTGCAAGGTACATAGGGGGGACAAGAAGGTGATAGTTCCTTTAAACCAGAAGATAAAGGGATCATGGGTGCGCAAACACAGGATGTAACAAGTTAAAGTGGAGAAGGTACCAGCTCAAATGATAGGGCCTCTATGTGTTCACCTGTGGTGACTTGAACAAGAAGGGTTTGTTGAAGGACAGGAACAGATTTTAGAAGAGAACCATTTGCGACTTTTATGTTTAATGGTTTATCTTTGTTTAACACAGTTATTGAGAGGGCATGAGCGACTTTGGGAAGGAAAGAGAAACATATAAAGGTTCTTTAGCAGTGATCGCAGATAGTGCTTGTGTCATATGTGAGGTCCACTTACCCTGTTGGGTTCTTTTCATATCAGGGCATATCATAATGGTGTTATTAGGTCAACCACAGTACAAACTGAGGTTTTCTCTACATCTCCTGTGTAACTCAGCTGGAGGAAGACGTACCTGAATAAGACCTACCTGCATGGGTTCTTCTCCTGTGGCAATTTAAGGACTGGCTTGGCTGGTGATGTCTCTCTAAGACAACAATCAAGTTGGATGGCTTGTTGCATAAAAGCTTCCAAGGAATTGGGAATTCCAATATGAGTAAAATCATCCTTCAATGATAGTCCAATACAAAATTGGTTTATGAGACTGATTTCATTCCAGCATATATCTGTAGTGTAGTGTTTAAAATCTGTGATGTATTCCTCCATGGGTCTACGACCTTGTTTTAATGCTCTGATGGTGGTTTGGGCTGTTTGTCTGTTTGGATTGTCGTACATAGAGGACATTGCAGTTGTGAATTCATCTCAGGATTGTACAGCAGGATCATTAGTACACAACTAAACATGAGCCCTTTTTTTGGAGGGCCAGAAAGGAGGGATATTATGTTGCCGATTCTGATGGTTTTTGAATACTAAGTACAGGGCTTTAGGTGAAAAATGAGTTCATATGCGATACCCTTTCAGGTAACAGTACTTGGGTTTCAGGTTCTGCGGCAGCGTCTGAAGAAAAAGGTACAAGATGAGCAGCAGGTGGAGTTTGTCGGCCAGTTGCCATGGTGGAAGCTGCCTTGTGTCTGAAATTTTTGAACCGCTTGTGTGAGTGAAGAAATTTAGCTACAAAAAAGAATAAACAGAAGAACAGTAGGAGGAGGGTGAATTATCCTAATAGAGTGGGTTTCCCTCTCTCCCTAGGGAAACATACAGGGAAAAATATAATGCCAAGTAGCAAGACGTCCCGATTAAAAAACTTTACTTTTATTGATAAACAAACTAATAATAGAGAGTAAAAAATTGCCTAATACATGAAAATTCAGCTAGTCAAGGCAGTTAGCATCTCAGCCAATTCTTTGGGCTCCATGTTCTGGCTCAGTATTTCGGTCATAGTTTAGTACACAAAGCACAGTATGCAGTAATTGGCTAATAAATTCCAAGCTGAGGAAAAGAAAAGGATAAGACTGTCAGGATTACTGATTGATCAGGCAGGTAGAATTGTATCTCACCTAGGACTAAAAAGTAACGTCTTACCGGGCCTTAGAATGGACGGACTTAACGTACCAAAGAATAGTCAGGATACTTGCCGAGGTAAGGGACACAGAATGGGACGCAACAATAAGGAACAGCCAAAAGTCAGGGATACCAAAATAAAGGAAAGTCAAAGAAAGCCAAAGTCAATAACCAGAAATAAACGCTCAGTAACACACTCTTGGACAACCACTAGGAAAACAAGGGAAACAACAAGGGAAACCACGACAGGGCAATGAGGAAAAGTAGAATTGCGTTTAACCCCTTAAGGACCAAACTTCTGGAATAAAAGGGAATCATGACATGTCACACATGTCATGTGTCCTTAAGGGGTTAAATAAGCCCTTTACAAATCTGATTGGGCGAAAATCGGCCTTTGACACCAAAACGTGCGTGTGTCTCCCACGTGAGGTCACACGCACGCCGTTGCCATCAATGTGGGCGGACGTGGGGCTATAACCTGGCGTGGAACCGCAGCAGCCGGCGTCCATTAACATGTTGCAGGAGTCAGTGATACAGACCCACGGCCGCTGAGCGCAAATACCGTAAGGTGAGGAGGAATATGTTACAAAGACAAAGGCAAGGTCAGACTAGCAAATGGTCAGGTCAGATAGCACGGGTTCATAAATGAAGGTCAAGCCAAAGGTAATCAGAATAGCAACAAGGAAACAACGGATAGGGCCAAGGAGCACAGTAATACTGAGCCCTGACAGCTTGTGTGAGCAGGTGTAAACAGGAAGGAGGAGGCACGCCCCGCTAACTTCCTGTATGGTAACGTTGCCTCCCCTTTTAAGGCACGCCAGGTTAGGCTTGTGCCTAATGGATTTGGCGTCTAGAAGACTTGTTCACAATTCCCAGAGAAGGTCTTTTCCCCTTGAATAAACACTTTGCTTTGGAAGACACAAACTAGGCACCAGCCGCCGGTGCAGCGAGACCCGAAGCCCTGCAGGGAATGCGAGGTGACTGCCAGGTAGAGCAAGGGTCTGACAGCTATATTCCTATTTAAGTACAATAGATTGTCTCTGGGGGATTTACACCTCTTTGTCTTAATTGATTTCAAATCTTTGGTTTCCATGCTACAAAAGAGCCCTCCTCAGGTTTAGTTACCAGCATATTATACAAACAACAGGTGATTCTCAAATACTATGTAGGGTGTGAACACAATAATCATAGCCCATGGGAGATCAGCTTCAGATTACATGTCAGTCTTTTTCAAACATTGTGGGAAAGATTGAAAGCTGATTGCCTGTAGCCATTTTCACCACTAGACATGATAGATGTTTACAGCTTTATTGTTATGCTATACTGAGCTAATAAGGAGAGTTTAGCAAGTGGTTTGCAAAAATGCAGTACATTCTACTAAGGATCTGCCAGAAAAGCAGTTAATGTGATTAAAATGGCATCTGTCCCTGTGTTCATATGGCATAGATTCTGCAGTAATAGTGCTAATAGGGGGCTATGCAAAAAGAAGTTCCTGATGGGTTACACAAAATCCCCACATAAGAAGTCAATAGGATTAACAAATTGAAAAGCCAAATATGCAGTGTTGAGGGGAAAAAGAAAGGTTATTTTGACCCGGTTTTCTTTTGTATTCTATAATTTTGAAAGATTGAGGGAATATTATTAAACAAACACACCATTTTATGTGTCTAATGGATAGAAATATGCAGCATTTATTCACTAGACACCATACTGTAAAATTTCTATTTCAACTATATTTTGTAATGTTTGTTTTTGTTTTTTGTTTTATTTCGCAATAAATCTGTGTTTGTTGAAAAGAGTATGTAGAAATCTAAATTCATCAAATCTATTAATGCACGGGTGCCAAAAAGGTAGATCCCCAGATGTTTTAAAACTACAGCTTCCATGATGCTTTGACATTCTAAAAGCATCATGTGAGTTATAGGTATACAACATCTACCTTTTGGGCACCCCTGTATTAATGGTTCATTTGAGTCACGTTAACATATCAGGCATATTAAACTTATATGAAAGACTAGGTGGAAGTGAGCAACAGAAAATACATTAGATAAATTGAAAATAAAATTGCCTGCTGTCATGATAATTTATCTTACAGTAACTCAAATTCAAAAGGGCCACCCAATCACTGACCATTTCTTAATTTTGATCAGGCTGTGCTGTTTTATTATTTGTAAACATAACAAAAACATGAGTGGGTGAAACAGTATGTTATGTTTGTTTGCCATGTTAGGTGTTCGTTCAACTTCTGTGCAAAAAAAAAGCATACATTAATTACATCCTTTCTCATTACATGGATAGTGTGAATGCATGAACATGTTATGAGCATATATTCTTGGGTGCATATTGGGAGTCCACACGGCAAAACTTAAAAAAATATTTGAACTGGCCTGGCAACTGGTTATCTGTTACAAGTGGGTCAAAGTCACAGCAGCCTCAAAACTGCCGCCCTCAAATTTTATTGGACTACACCCCCCCCCCCCCCCATGAAGACTACATAACATGGTGTCAGATATGATATATAACTGATATTTTACATCCTGAAAATAATGAACAAAACTGTGAATAAATAAAAAGTGAATTTGCAAGATGTAGGTCATAATTGCAAATTTGACAATTTTTTCTAACTGTTTTGAGATAAATTCAGAAAATGTCATTCCCTTGCAATTTGCTGTTAAGTAAACTCCAAAAATTCCATTGTTTAAAATAATTCATAGTCCACTGTGTGTTTGTTTTGTTATTGAAAGTATTTTAAAAATGAAGGATTATAGTGGGGAACTAAAAAAAACTAAGTAAAGGGGTAAAAATTAATACTAAATCACAAAATGTTTTTTAATGAAAAGATGTGTGAAATTCACATGTTTTAGAAGTATTTTTTTTTGTTTTAATTACATAAAAACAAGAGTGGAAATCACATGTATTATATATATTTTTTTTTATTACAAGTTATGTTTTATCGGTTTAATCCTCAAGTTTCAATTAATTCATCCTTTCATTACAGAAATACAAATATCTATACAGAGTAATTTTGTTAATCTTTTTTGAAAAGTCGTGTGGAAAGATAGGGTTAATGGTCTCATTGTTGAGCAGAGAATAGTCAGGAAAAAAATTAGTTTTTGTAGAACAAGATGCTTTCCTGAATCTCATTAGATGTACAATCTACATTTTCTATTCTTAAGTTTTTTTTTTTATTCCCTTCACTTACTTATAATTGCTTTTCCACGTCTTAAGTACCCTCAGCATTTAATGAGAAATAGGCCAGATATTACACTCAATTATTCTATCAAAAGTTATTTGCATTTTTTAAATTAAGTTATAGTATATACGCTAGATAGAATAATGAAATAATTTCTACAATATGAAACATTTTCAGCCATACCATGGTATAGTTTAACGCAGCAATGCTTAACCAGTTCTATGCAATTTACCTAAAGCAATCAAATAAAGGGTTTTCTCAGTAAGCCCCAAGTGTCAGCATTTATATGAGATTTTTAGACGTTGAGGAAACTGTGACACAATTTCTGCTCAGGTGGAAGTACTAAATAAATTCACTGTTCATGTTAACTGTCCTTATGTTGTCTCTAGTTTAGTGCAGACTGATCCCAGAAAGGTAGAACGTGTCCTTTAACCCATCACTTTCAGACATTGTCTTATTTTCTGCAATACACATTCTGAAACATTTAAACTCCTTTTTACTGACCCGGCTGAGAAATTTCATACCAAAATCAGGTCAGTCCAGCTACATAAGACAGAGGGACTGTAAATTAGATCACCTCTTTAAGTGCAATAAAGGAACTTACATTATAGAGGCCACCAAAAGATGGGGGAAGAGCAATAGAGATGGTCATGTGAGAGCATTAGGGCATATACATAAGCAGTAATTCAGATGTGATACAAATTTAAATATTATTTACCCATAAGCAACATGCTAACTATTTTATATACGTTATGATTTCATCCATTGTTTTCTTGAAATGTATATTTGCCTTTGTAATTTTCTTTGACTTGGTATACCAAAATCACTATACCTTTTATAACTTTTTTTAAGGCCTATTAATGAGCTTCTCTAGTTAGAAGAAGAAAATAAACACTAGTCACAATAATACTAGTTACTAGTACACCCAGTGATACAATTGACTGCTCTCTTTTCTTAGTCAGCACAGGCAGGTTAACATACACATATTGCATGTAAAAAAAATCAAAATACAAGCAATATAAACAAAGTTTTTTTAGTGAATATAGGAAAGTGTTTATTGGTCTTGTCAATTAACCACTGAAAATCAAGCCAGGAACTGCAGCAGTATGGGAGAGGAAATGGATGTAAACTCTGATAACAAAGCATTCTTTTTTTTTTTTTTTTTTTTTAAAGGGAGTGTGGTTCTTTTTTGAATTTATAATTTTTTGGGGGGTTGTGAAGTTGCAAATAAAACAACACAGAAGGATACAAACAATAGTGACATGTGGTATATGGTGTTCAGAGAATGTGAATGGTAAAGCACAATGGTTACTACACAATTTATAAATGTCTGATAATAAACATTTTATTGAATTGAATATAATCTTCCTTGGTCAAACTGTGATATTATAATTTCCCCTTTCTTTAAATTTATGTTTTTTCCACCATTTTTATTGTTATTCCCTTATTGCTACTCGTACATTTTGTCAAAATGTTTATATTGCGGGTTCTAAAATAACTCTTATTTTGCAAAAGAATTAATAAAAGCGTTTGACAAGAAATGGAGTTGTGCTATAACAAGAGTCTCCCAAGACACAGTACCGCCGATGAACAAGTTTTATCGTGTTTTGAAAAGTTACAGGGTCAAATATAGCACGTTCCATTTGTCAGTTTATACATATTGAAATTTGCCAGATTAGTCATGTTGCCTTTGAAACCCTATTGTAGCCCAGAAATGAGAGTTTCTCCCATGATGGCATACCATTTGCAATAGAAGACAACTCAAGTTATTGCAAGTGCGGTATGTCCTGTCTTTATTAGTAGCCACTTAGTCACAAACACTGGCCAAAGTTAGTGTTCATATTTGTTTTTTGCATTTTTTTTTTTACTAAGTGGATACTAAAAAAGACTGGATATACCCCATATTGAATAACCTGGGTTCTCTACTTTTGCAAATGGTATGTCATCATGTGAGTAATTCTCATTCCTGGGCTACGATACGATCTCAAAGGCAACATTACTAATCTGGCAAATTTCAATGTATATAAACTGACAAATGGAAGGTGCTATATTTGACCCTGTAACTTTCCAAAACACCATAAAACCTGTTCATCGGGGGTACTGTTGTACTCGTAAGACACCGCGGAATACAAATATGGGTGTTTTATTGCAGTAAAGGCTAACAGAATTAGGACATTCACAGTTAAAATGCAACGCAAAACTAAAAACATTTTTTTTTAAAAATCTCAATTTCTCACACTTTTTTAGATTTTATTCATAATAATTTGTTATATATATGAATAGTGAAATGAAAGTATAAATTTAAAATATTTTAATACTGGCAAAGTGATATATTGGACAACTTGGAGGTCTGTACCTGCAGAGCCCTTCAGTTATGTAATGTATATATATGGGAAAAAGATGGAAGATTTAAAGCTCCCTAATGTCTTATAATGTCTCCAAGTTGTCCAATATATCACTTTGCCAGTATTAAAATATTTTTAATTTAGACATTTATCCAGGTACAAGCCCTTTGGTGGACTGGCACCACCTCCTGACCATAATCTTTGTCCATTTTCTCCAGTACCTCCTTTTTCCAACTTTGTAGGTGATTGGGATTATTAGGCAACTTATTTATCTTTTAGTGAAATGAAAGCCATGTTTCTCCTGAACAAAATTACATATAATAAGGGTAGGTGCACTTAATATGAAAGAGGTGAATTGCGGTTGAACAGTGCAAATTCCATGTTTTGCTTACATTTTGTTTTTATCAGAACGTGTACAATTGACTCCATCCTTAAAAGGACACTCCAGGCACCCAGACCACTTCTGCCCATTGGCGTGGTCTGGATGCCAACTCCCACTACCCTTAACTCTGCAAGTGTAATTATTGCAATTTTTTATAAACTGCAATAATTACCATGCAGGGTTAATGCCTCCTCTAGTGGCTGTCTACTAGACAGCCACTAAAGGGTACTTCCGTGTCTATAGCACAGGTTTTCTGTGCTAGAGCATCGCTGGACGTCCTCACGCTGTGTGAGGACCTCCAGCGTCGCTCAGTTCCCCATAGGAAAGCATTGAAAAGCATTTTCAATGCTTATCTATGGAGAGCTCTAGTGCGCGGCATTGCCGCGCATGCGCATTAGGTCTCCCTGGCCGGTGGGCGGGATCAGTCTCGCCCACCGGCTGACGTAAGGAAGGGGAGGAGCGTCGGCGACCCGAAACCACCGCCGGCGGGGGTCTCAGGTAAATGACTGAAGGGCTTTTCACCTCTTCAGCAACCGGGGATGTAAGGTGGGAGGTAGAGGGGACCTGCAGTGCCAGGAAAACTGATTTTTTTTCCTGGCACTGGAGTGTCCCTTTAAGAGGTTAATTTTTCAATCAGATGTGGCAGTACAGTCTGTTTATTTTGAAAGTGTTTATTATAATTAAGGAAAATGTATATATAGTTACATAGCTGAAAAGAGACTTGCGTCCATCAAGTTCAGCCTTCCTCACATTTGTTTTTTGCTGTTGATCCAAAAGAAGGCAAAAAACCCAGTTTGAAGCACTTCCAATTTTGCAACAAGCTAGGAAAAAAAATTCCTTTTTGACCCCAGAATGGCAGTCAGATTTCTCCTTGGATCAAGCAGTTATTACCCTACATTGAAAGATTATATCCTTGAATATATTATTATATCCTTACCGTAATTTTCTTTTCTTGGCAGCATTTAACTAATGGTAATAAGCGGTTAGCTCCTCCCTCTAGCCAATAGTACAGGGACAAACTTAAACAATTAAGTGGGCGGGTAGAATGAGCCCTGATCCTCTTCAGTACTGGAACATCTTGTTATTTATATGCTCTAGTGATAGCCGTGACAATCCATGAAGAGTAGCAGTTGAAGCAGCTTCTCCTTTATGTGAAAATTATGAACAATTGCTTGAATTTGCTCCATGCAGCAGTACGTTGAATGTAAGCTGATAAGCATCGCTTTAAATCCAGTTTATGGCATCTTTCTTCTTCAGCAGAAGATCGATCAGGAAAATAATCTGGTAGCACAATCTTCTGGTTTAAATGAAAGGAAGAGACCACCTTAGGTAGGAATTCCGGTCTTGGACGAAAGATTATTCGGTCATGAAAGAAGAACATGTAAGGTTTTAATATCTGCTATTCTCCTGGCTGATACTAATGCTAGAAGAAGTACCAATTTCTGAGAAAGAATAGTAATTTAAATTTGATCCAATGGTTCAAAAGGAGAGTCTGTGAGAGCTTGTAAAACAAAAGGAAGATCCCAAGGAGCTGTTGAAGTACGGCTTGGAGGTCTGAGTCTAATGACAGCCTTAAAGAATTGAATCACCACTAAATCTTCCTCCCATCATATTCCTGACATAGCTGATAATGCCAAACAATGTACTTTCAGAGTATTGAGGCTGAGGCCTTTGTCAAGCCCAGTTTTTAGAAATCTCAATACTTGAGTAGTCGAGACATCTCCTAAGGATTGAACCTCCACCTTTCACCAGTCTACAAACTGCTGCCATATCTTGTGATATGTATTAGAAGTAGAAATTTTCCTAGAACACAACATAGTACATACCATTTGATCTGTGATAACCTGAAAAATTAGGGATTGCCTTTCAAGAGCCAGACCTCTAGTCTGAGTTTGTGTGGTTCTGGATGCAGAAGAGGACCCTGGGAGGACCCTCTTCTGATATCGAAATTTTCCAAGGATGGTCTATGATTAACCTCTTCAAGAGGGGAAACCAAGGATGTCACGGCCACAATGGTAGGATGGCTATCACCTTCCAGTTTTCCTTGGATATTTTCTTGAGAACCGTCTGAATTAGAGGTATCTGAGGAAAAATTTAGACTGTCTGGAGAGTTGCCACTCCGTCTCTTCTATCTGGTATCTGCTCAAAAAGTCTGACACATATTGTCTTTCCATGGGAGAAATACCGCACATAATCCTGCCAAATTCTTCTGAGCCCAAGTCATGATGGGCTGAATCTCTCTCCTCAGAGAGTCGCTCTTGGTACCACCTGTCACGTATTCATCTGCACATAAAAATGTGGTTAATGGCGTTTACCGTCCTGACAGGAAAAGTTGTGCCGAGCAGCATTACTGTCCTGACAGGAAAAGTTGTGCCGAGCAGCAATCATGCACCTAGAAATCTGGTAATTGCTTTTGGGGTCAAAGACCGGTTACAGCCACAGGAGGGGTATTTAAATCCAATACTCCTTTTGCTCATTGATCTGCCGTGGTTTCATCCTGATGGTAATCCGAGAGTGCGTTCCTGATCTTGATTTTCTGGTATTTGACTTTGGCTTCGTTTTGACTGCCCTGAATTCTGGTATCTTTGACTTTTGACTTTCCATTATTGTTGTATCTGATTCTGTGTTCCTGACCTTGGCTAGTATTTTGACAATTCTTGGATATGTTAAGTCTGGCCATTCTAAGGTCCGGTTATACATTATCCTTAGTCCTAGGTGTGAGACAGTTCTGTGTGCTAGATCAACTTGTAATCCTGACACCACCCTGATGGTTGATATACGCAGCTGCAGCCTTGTTGTCTATCCTTATCTTCACCCATCTGTCTCTTAGAAGATGTTAGAAGTGAAGAGTCAAAAATGCAGCTCTCCCAAATGTTTGAGGGTAACTGACGGGCATGAAGAGGCCATATAGCCTGGAAAAACAACTTCCCGAAATGGGCTCCCCAGTCTGACTGGCTGGCATCCGTCATCATGATCGACCAGTCTATATTCGTCAGAGGACAACCCCTGGATATGTGATTCCAGGACATCCATCACCGAAGATCCATCTTCAAATGTCTTGGGATGTAAAGAAGAGTCTACCATTCTTGAGAACTGGCATTGAACTGTTCTAGAAGGTAGCTTTGAAGTGGACGGATATTCCATTGTGTCCACCTGACTAGGCCTATCGTTGATGATAGAGTGCCTAGCAGTTTCATGAAGTCCCTTGCAGGAGCAAATGATCTCTGGGGAAACTGCCATATGCGATCTAACAGATTAAGCTTTCTGATGTGTGCTAAGGAGACAACTGCTGCCTTGGTGTTGAAATGTGCACCTAGAAAACTCAATTCCTTGGATAGTTGTAGTTGGCTTTTTTCTTGGTTTATCAACCAGCCGAAATGATAGTTTCTTTAGAACCATGTATCGATGTTGAATCAACAGGTTGTATTCTGATGCTACTACCAAAATGTCAGCCAGATAATGAAAAACTGTGACTCTGTTTTCTTAGCAAGACTATAATCACAATGAGAACCTTTGAAAATGTTCTTGGAGCTGTGCTTATGCCAAATGGTCGAGCCTGGAACTGGAAGTGATGGCTGTATATACAAAATCTGATAAGGACTGGCAATTGGGATATGATAATACGCATCCCGTAAATCCACTGAGATCATCCAGTCTCGTTGATGAATCACTGGGATGATGGACCTTAAAGACTCCATGCAGAACTTCCTTATTCTTAGGTAGAGAATGAGCTGATGAAAGTCCAAAATGGGTCTCCATTTCCCTCCTGAGTTTTTTACTAGAAAGAGAGGAAAATAAATCCCATGAAACCTTTCCCTTCTTGGTACTGGAAGGATGACTTCTTGCTGAAGAAGGGTCGAAACATAACTTAATAACACCTCTTTCTTCTGAGGGATAGATGATACTCTTGTCCTTGTAAAGCGAGGAGGAGGAATGTCTTCCTCGAATTCCAGGGTGTAACCTGATGATACTATGGCTTTCAACCACATATCCAGAATTTGCTCTCAGGCTCTCTGGAAATGTAGGAGTCTGGCACCTACTAGAGCAGCCTGGGGACCGTATTTTTCAGAGTTGTTTACTAGAATGAAAGGAAGCTGAAGGGTTCTTGCCTCTGGATGCTTTTGTAGATTGTCTACTTTTCCAGCTTGTGTTCCTAGAGTATTCTCTTCCAGGTATATAGGCCTTACTATCCCTATAGGATGTATGGTCTCTGTAAGGTCTACGCTCTGTTAGCGGTTTTCTTGGTCTCTTATCTTGTGGAAGAAGGACCTGTTTGGCATCAGCTGCCCTTCTAATGGTCTCTTCTAAATGTTTACCAAAGAGGACTTCTCCTAAAAAGGGTAAAGCACATAAATTGTGCTTTAAGCAATGTCTGCTCACCATGATCTCAAGCATAGTGCTCTCCTTGCAGCTACTGAATATCCAATAACCTTAGGAAGGACTTTAATAAGGTCTGTCGACGCTTCCAAGAGCCATTCACTGGCCAATTTCACATCCTTCATAAAATCAGAATGTGGTGCCTTCTTACACCCCTTTTTAGGTCTTCCTCTATGTCCATGATCCAATATTTCATGGCTCTTGACATGGCTGAAATAGGCACTGCAGGGTGACAGCCTATACCTGCTGCAAGAAATAATTTTGATAGGTTGGAGTCAATTCTCTTATCCATAGGATGCCTATCTATAGATAGTGTGGAATGTTTTTGCCACTGACGATTTAACCTTAGGGTTAGAGATCCATAGTTTAAAGTCCCCTTCATTAATACAATATAGTTTTGGAAGGCGTGATTGTAAAAAAAATCTTTTCTCTGGAGTGTCCCATTCTGTTTTCATTAGATCCTTAAAGGACCACTATAGTGCCAGGAAAACATACTCGTTTTCCTGGCACGATAGTGCCCTGAGGGTGCCCCCACCCTCAGGGACCCCCTCCCGCCGGGCTCTGGAGAGAGGAAAGGGGTTAAAACGTACCTTTCTCCAGCGCTGGGCGGGGAGCTCTTCTCCTCCGATCCTCCTCCTCTCCGCCCATTCGGCTGAATGTGCACACGCGGCAAGAGCTGCGTGCGCATTCAGCCGGTCTCATAGGAAAGCATTATCAATGCTTTCCTATGGACGCTTGCGTGCTCTCACTGTGATTTTCACAGTGAGAATCACGCAAGCGCCTCTAGCGGCTGTCAGTGAGACAGCCACTAGAGGATTTGGAGGCTGGATTAACCCATTTATAAACATAGCAGTTTCTCTGAAACTGCTATGTTTATAAAAAAAAATGGGTTAACCCTAGCTGGACCTGGCACCCAGACCACTTCATTAAGCTGAAGTGGTCTGGGTGCTTAGAAGAGTGGTCCTTTAATAGATCTATGTACTAGAAAGGAAATTGGTTTATGGCTCAAATCTCCAAAGTATTTGTCTGCGGCAGATGATTCCTGCACCTCCTCTGGAATCTCCAAAGTTTTCCTGACTAAGATGTCCCCTTTGCTGACTGAAACCCAATGGAGTTATTTTGAAAAGTCACAGGTTTTAAACAATGTTTAATTTTTTTAGTTTAGCCAATGGGGACAATAACATGTCTAAAACAGAAAACACTGGTTTGTTACATAGATCCATCATGTTGCACAGTAATGCTAATTAGTCAAAAAAAAAGAAAGAAAAAAAACAATTTCCTCTACTGTAAATCTGAAAATCCATTTATGGATGAAGTATTTTCAGAAAATTAAAGGGACACTATAGTCACCAGAAACACTACAAGCTTAATGTAGTGGATATGGTGTCTATAGCCTATCCCTGCAGGTTCAGCAACTTTTTCAGCGAAAAGTTTACATTGCTGCCTAGTAACACCTCCAGTAGCAGTCACTCAGACTGCTTCTAGAAGTGCTTCCTATTTCATTGCTGTACTGTGCAGCACCCACCCTCTGAATGGAGAAACTCAATGCTTCCGACAGAGATGCATTGATTCAATCTATCTCTATGAGGAGATGCTAAACGACACAGCATTTTGGCACACTTGCGCAATAGCATCGGGATTGAGCTTATCAAGATTGATCTCAGCCATGGAAGAAATAACCAAAATAGCTAGTCCAACACTATAGCATTATGAATACATTGTATTCCTAACACTATAGTGTTTCTTTTAAGAAACTAATGAGATTCCCAAAATAAATAGACAAGGCATATGTACATTGTACATTCATTATTTTGGTTTGTCATTAATGTGTTATCATATTATTTTGTACACCGTATTGTAAATGATTAATGACTTAACAGAGTTTTTTGTCCTTTCTTGAATTCTATTTAAAAGAAGACTATTTCTAGAATGTAGCAGTTCACGCTAAAAAAAAGTTTCTCAACTTGTTATGGAGTAGTACCCCATGCAATAGTAATTTCTATCGATTTCAATTCCAAACCAAACGTGTAGACAATGATATTTAAATTAATCCCATACTGGAGAACAAGACTGATTAAAGGTAGTAAAGAATAATTTTAAAATAAATTACAAATCGTGAATATTGTGTATGAACCATTAATCTGAAGTAATGTCACAAAATTAAAATATAATTTTCACACATAATAGTTACACACAACACAGGACACTGACACACACACACATTTACACACAGATGAAACTCACACACAGACTCTTACACACATATTACACTGACTGACACAGACACACTGACAGACAAATACACATTCTCTCACACACACTCAAAACGTATATTTTCCACCCAGCCTCCCTTCAATTGGCAGAGCTTGAGTGGCTCATTATCTCTATGATCTTCTTGCTCTGCTTCCTCACGCACTGTTTAGTGATGCCGGGGCTGGAGTGATGTCATAACTTGGCTCCTGGCATCACTGCCGGGCGCAATGCTGGAAGAGTACAGAGATTACAGCCTCAACCTGGTCACTGTGTTTGGGCAGAGTAAGCACGTTCTGGTAAGCAGCCAGTCGTTTGCTGAAGGGCCCTAAGGTTGGCAGTTCTTAGCGTACCCTCTTCTTTTGGAGCGCATACCCATGGGGTACACAGAAACAAGGCTCTAAGTGAAGTGTAATTATTACTGTTTAAAGTTCATCCAGAAATAAAGTAACAAAAATAACAAAAAGTATCTGTTCTTTTATTTTGGTAGAATGTCCCAAATTGTTAGAATAACAACTAGACTTGGCAATTTGCCCAGAATAACAAAGTAATAATTTAGCAGAATGAAAATATAAAATGTATCAAGGTTTAAGATGGCAGGTTTCCTTTAGTCCTCCAAGTCAGCAGTCCTTAGAGATGCTCCTAACATGCATTTGCATGCAAAAATAAATATGTAAAGTAGAAGGGTGCAATATATGCTTTGTGAAAAATACTTTTAGCAATGTGCAGTAACCCAACAAAACTTTGTGACTACAAATAAATTAAAATACTTTAAAAGGGCGTGCAGTACATTTTCCAAAAGTATATATGTGTGAAAAAAAAGTGTACTCCAATAATCTTAGAAGTGCAAATAAAGAAAAAATGTGTTATTCACTAAATGGTGGTAAACATGGTTGAACATACTTATGCAGCAAAATTGGTTCTTTCAACCTAAACAAAAGATATGAAAAAACTAATAGTGCAGATCAACAAATAAACAAATTAAAATGTTTACTAGAGTAAGTGTGTATATGATGGCGCTTATTGTTACTTTGAGTGATTTGAAGTTTAGCAGCTGTAACACTCTGTGGGAACTCCCAAAGAAACCCCACTAACATATGTATAAACCAAAAATACCGCAATGTTTAGGTGATACACCACCACCTTAAAATGTCAAACGTGTGAGTGCAGAGCTTACAATGAACTTACCCCTATGTACAGACTTGGGGTGATATATTTTCATGTACATATAAAAGAAAATAGAAAATACAATAGTGCAACAGAGTAAACACTAATTCAGAAAATGTCCTCATACTTACCGTGATTTTCTTTTCCTGGATATATCCATGACAGCATCATGACCGGGTTAGCTCCAACCCTTGGCTGTTTAGGACAGGAATCATCAGGCTTGAAGGATCTAAAAATGGGGAAGGGAAAAAATTTGATACTGCCATGGATATATCGAGGAAAAGAGAATTACGGTAAGTATGAGGACATTTTCTGAATTCCTGGCTAATCCATGGCAGCATCACAAAGGGGTAATACGCATGCTCAACTCAGGGGAGGGGAATTAAAACCAAAAGGACAAAATTATAATGCTCTAGAAAAGTTTCTTTATTATCCTGAATCAAAGAGGTTCATGTAACTGAGGAAAGGACATTCCTCCCAAACTCCGTATCTTTCCGAGATCTTACATCCAAGGATTAATGCTTTATAAACGTGTTGGTCAAGGCCCATGTAGCTTCTCTGCAAAAGCTGTCAATTGCAGCTGCCCATGATGTAGTTAGAGACCTCGTAGAATGAGCCCTTAAACCTGAAGGGACCCTTGCCTCCTGAGACTGATATGTGGAAGAGATGGCGACAATTATCCAACGGCTTAAAGTAGGTTTGGATGCAGCAAAGCCTCTATGATGACCAGCAAAGTTCAGGAAAAGCCTAGATGACTTTCTCCAATTAGCCGTTTTATCCAGATAGATAGAAAGATACCTTGGAGACATCTAAGGTATGCCATCTCTGCTCCTTTGGATTTGAGGGTCACTGAAAAAAGGATGGAAGAACTATTTCCTTATTCAAATGAAACTCAGACATCACATTAGGACGAAATTCCGGGATTGTCCATAGGCCTACTCGATCAGGGTTGAATACCATACAGGATTCTTCTGCAGATAAGGCCAGAATTTCAGACATCCTCCTGCCTGAAGTAATTGCAACAAGAAGGAGAACTTTAAAAGTAATCAGACGATTCGTGGATTCCGTTAAAGGTCCAAAGGGAGGAAGAGACAACGCCTTTAAAACTAAAGGAATGTCCCAGGGAGGAGACGGGGACCTAATAAAGGCTTGGCTTTTTTAACTGCTGTTAGAAAACGCGCCACCATGCTATCCAAAGCCCACCTGGAACCGGTAAGAGCAGATAAAGCTGAAACTTGCACACTGGTCTGGATAAAGGCTTAACCCTTTATCCAGACCAGTTTGCAGAAAATCCAAGATGTTGGAGACTGTAGGAGAAAGACAACTATATAACTATATAACTAGATAACTAGACTCCTCCTTTCAGTTTCCATGCCATCAAATGGAGTGTCTTTGGAGACAGTGAACTGCTGGTCCCTGGATTAGAAGGTCTGTAATTTTCGGTAATTTCCATGGATGAACAATTGACAAGGACTTAAGGAGAGGGAACCACGGCCTGCGAGGCCAACATGGAATTATTGCCAACACTAGACCTTCCATCTTGATCTTCTTCAGGGTCTTCCATATGAGAGGAAATAGGGGAAAGACATAAGCTAGCTTGAATGGTCAGTTGTTGGACAGGGCGTCTGTGGCCAATACATTTGGATGAAACATCCTGGAGAAGAATGTTGGTATTTGGGAGTTTGATGCTGTTGCCATGAGATCCACCTCTGGAGTTACCCAACGCAGAACTAGTTGTTGGAAGATCTTGGAATTCAACTGCCATTCCTTGGGATCTAGATAATGCCTGCTGAGGAAGTCCGCCCTCACATTTTCTGATCCTGGAATATAAATTGCAGACAGTCCGAACACCATCTTCTGAGCCCATAACATAATGGGTTCTAATTCCTGAAGAAGATCCTTGCTTCTGGTACCACCTTGCCTGTTTATGTAAGATACCACCATCCAATTGTCTATGCGAATCTTCACCCATTTCCCTATTAAAATGTCTTGAAAGTGAATTCTCTTCAGTGAAGGGATGCAATTTAGAGATTTTTCCTTGAACTGAAACCTTTTTTGGGGGTTACATAGATACATAGCTGAAAAGAGACTTGTGTCCATCAAGTTCAGCCTTCCTCACATTTGTTTTTTGCTGTTGATCCAAAAGAAGGCAAGAAAAAAAAAACAGTTTAAAGCACTTCACATTTTGCAGCAAACTAGGGGGGAAAATCCTTTTTGATCCCAGAATGGAAGTCAGATTAATCATTGGATCAAGAAGCTATTACCCTACACCCTCCATTCAGTCCCAAACAAGTCGTTAAGGGCTTCATGGACAGGAAAGGAAGGTCTCTTTTTAATAAGTTCTGGAAAAATATTAGAAGAGGATGGCTTAGACTGATTTGTATCCTCTAGCTTTAGAGTATACCTGACTGCATGGATTAGTTTCTCTATAGCCTTAATATCTATCTGATCTTCTACAGAATCAGATTTTTCAGAGGAATACATTCCTTCAACTTCTTCAGATTGGAGAAGAATCAGTCTTTCCAGTCCCTCTGAGAAAAGTCTTGGGCGTTTGCGAGACTTATGCTGTTCCATATATTTATCTACTGCCATCTGAATCCATTTTAACATATCTGGAGAAGGATGCTTAGGATAACCAGCTGCTTCAGAAATAACTTCTTCCCTTCAAGCGCCTTTGAAGGGAAGCAGGCCATAGATCTATCAGACTTATGGGTTTTCTTGCCACCTCCCGACTTTTCAGACGTGCCAAATTCCCGGACACTGACTGAACAGGAAAAGAAGGAAGAAGAAAAAGTTATTTAAAAAGGGCCACTTTAATTGCACTCTTTTAGCTTTTGAAAAGCAAAGACCAGAATTTACCTAAAATGCCTAGAAGGGGACCCCCTTGTAGATCTGGATGCAGACATAAGGGCAGCTGAATTATAGAGGAAACAATAAAAAAAATTGAATGAGGGAAAAAATTAATAATACAATTAATAACATTTAATAAAGAAATCCACCAACCTGCACTAACACTTGTAGTTGCCAGAGCATGAACACAAACTTACACTCAAAGACCAGCAATCGGCAAAAGGAGAGAGAGAAAAAGGACCTTTTAAATAGGAAACTTGAAACTTACAGGTCCTCCCACAGAAAATTCGTGCAACTGCGCATGCCCAAACAGCCGAAATGCGCCAAAATGGAAATCAAATAAAAGTATTAATTTTCTTGCTGAAAGAAACAAATGGTCCGTTCGTGCCGCGAAAGATATTAATTCCAGAACTATAAAATATAATAAACAGGAAATTAATGCAACTGAAAACATCAACATCTCCCAAACAAGATCAGAGTACATAAAAGGGGACGCCGACCAATTCGGAATGGCACGAAAAAAACCGAAAGAAGCCTAAGAGAAAGGTAACAGCATAAATCCAAAGGCAATGCCCTAAGCAGGTTCCCCATAGAAAATGTTAATCCAAATACAGGTATACCATAATGTACAGCTGCCAAGTGGCTTATATGCTGTGGCGGACCGCCTGGCACCCCAACTGGGTGCCTCCGCCAATCGCTGCTTCCTAGTACTTACGAGTACCACAAGCACCGCACCAGACACCATCAGCACTGTAGTTACCACTACCAGCATTACAGCTTGGTTGGGGTCTCGCTGTCCTCCACCCACCTTGGACCCAAGACCAGGATCCAGCTTCCAGTGGGTAGACCTCTCCTCCAAGAGAGTGTAGCAATATGCTCTTAATAGAGAAAGTGATTATAATCCCAGCTGAGTATAGTGATATAGTAATCGCCAGAGTGAAAACCGAACAAACTACCCAACATAGTCAGTGTTCTTACCCTGGAGCTTGTTCCCCTCATCCAGACGAACGATTCCACCGAACAGTGCCCTTCTAAATTGTATAGAACCGAACGCAGGCTATGATGGAAGTCCAGCGGTGTTCGGAAGTGTCTGTGTCAGATTTTAGTTCCAGGAACTCGACGACCAAACACAATGCCTGCATTCATGCGAACAAGATGGCCGCCACCTTGTGGTCGTTAATGCAAACAGCTACCACCCAAACAGACAATTAGAACCCTGCGGTTAGAATCATTATTAAGTGTTAATAGGGTGTAACAATCTCCCGGGTGGTCTCTGGTTCATGCGGCTGTTCGAGAACCGAACCATATAATCCCAATTGCACGAACAGAGCCTTTTAAAAGTATTTTAGCCAGGTCTAAAGCAGGGGGACATAGTCCTGGGGCAGGAGGCTTGCAGGCAGGCTCCACCAAAAGCCTGTGACGAGGTTCTGTTTGCCACATATGCTTTCATATATGTGCAGATACCATATAAATACCGTTAGCATGAGGATCACAGCGGTCATGATATACTTCCAGATATATAATTATTTATATATATATATATATATATATATATATACATATATGTGTGTGTGTACTCTGCAGATTACCGCTACCCAGAGGATTACAGCGGATTAATCTTAGTTATAGAATGTGTATACATCATGCACCGCTACCCATAGGATCACAACGGCAAGAGGATAATATTATAGCATGTGTCACACACAATTAACCGCTACCCATAGGATCACAGCAGATATATTTGCCACAGTGATTATATAGCACCTATAGTTCCTCTACCTATAGGATAACTGTGGATATTTATTTAATGGAGAGTATAGTACCACTTCATTAAAGATCACAGCGGCTTGGAGTATCTCTAGGGTTTGTTAAAATATATAAAGCCCTAGAGCTTCCAGGTTGAGAGGCTGAACTCTCTTGGGGAAGAAATCTAAGCAGAGGTAAACTAAAAACAAAAACATGTAAAAGTAATATAATTTACCTGAAACCACAGCAAAAAGGACAGGAAAAAAGACTGATGATTCCAGGTAAGGAGGGTCTATTTGTAAACTATTTCCTGTCCTAAACAGCCAAGGGGGTGGAGCTAACCCTATCGTGATGCTGCCATGGATTAGCCAGGAATAAAAGGTGTATAAGCGTATAGAAGATATATGTTCACAATATTCTGAACCTTTTAAACGATATGGCTCTGAACGTACACGTGTGCATGCCCTTCTGGCGGCAACTTAACCTCTTCTATGGATCAAAATCTTCCAGTGCAATACATAAAGGAAAAAAAGACATAAAAGAAGAACACAATAGTGAGGGTACCTCTGAAAGAGTGCAGGAATAGTAAACAGGTGTGTTGGTATTGCTTTGTCCAATAGAATACTGTCGCCAAGTTTAGAAACACATTGCCAAATAAGGAGTGGGAATTCCCCCTTTATCCAAACCCAAGGAGGTAAGTATCAGGCCAGTAGACTGTAGTTATATATTTTAAAAATGTAACTTATATATTCCTATATATAATTTAAAAAGGGTTAAAAAATCCTTGCCTGGAAATTATAGACCTGTAAGCTTAACTTCTGTGACTGGGAAAATATTTGAAGGGATAATATTCAGGAATTCATTGGGAAGAACTTTGTTATTAGCAATAATCTGCATGGTTTTATAAAACATAGGTCATATCAAACTAACCTAATTGCATTCTACGAAGAAGTAAGTAGAAGTATAGATCAGGGTGTTGCAGTGGATGTGATCTACTTGGAATTTGCCAAGACATTTGATACGGTTCCTCACAATAGGTTAGTCTTCAAACTAAAATAAATTGGTCTAGATGTATATTCTTGTTCTTGGGTAGAACATTGACTTAAGGATAGAGTACAACAAGTTGTCATTAATGGTAAATTTTCAAGCTGGACAAAAGTGGTAAGTAGTGTCCTTCAGGGTTCTGTTTTGGGACCGCTTCTATTTAACATATTTATAAATGATCTTGAAATAGGCATTGAAAACCATGTTTCAGTGTTTGCAGATGACACAAAACTTTGTAAAGTAATAAAATGTGAGCAGGATATTGCTTTGCTGCCGAGAATTTAGATGGATTGGGGGACTGAGCACTAAAATGGCAGGGGAAATTTAATGTAGAGAAATGCAAAGTTCAATGCACTTCAGGGTCAGGAATGCTCAAGCAACGTACACCCTAAATGGTTGTGAATTAGGGGTAACCACTCCAGAGAAGGATTTGAGAATTGTTATAGACAACCAATTAGTCAGCAATATGCAATGTCAACCTGCAGTTGCTTAGGCCAGTAAGGTTTTGTCATGCATAAATAGGGGCATACATTCTTGGGATGAAAATAAAATGTTGCCTCTTTATAAATCATAAATAAAGAGCACACCTTGAATATGCTGTGCAATTTTGGCACCTGTTCTAAAGAAGGATATCATGGCACTAGAAAAAAAGCAAAGACGAGCTGCAATTGATAAAAGAAATTGAGTATTTTAGTTACGAAGAAAGGTAAAAAAATGAAAATCTCTTTAGTTTGGAAAAACGTCGCCTCTGAGGGGATATGATAACATTATATAAATATATTCGGGGCCAGTACAAACCATTATCTGGAAATCTATTCATAAACAGGGCTATACATAGGACACAAGGTCACATATTTAGGCTGTAAGAAAGGAGATTTAATCCAAGGCAAAGGTTTTTGATAAAGCCCAAAATTGTATAATTTGAAGTCTGAAATGACCGTGCTTTGCTGCTGAACAGAGTGGGAATCTGTGGACACCCGGAAACCCGCTTTATATGTTTTGGCAGAGATGAACCACAGTCTACTTAGGAGGCCTAGCACGGTAGGCGACGTGGAGGCTGGGGGAAACGGCTGATTAACAAGCCTGCTACAATCAGCAAATCTCTTGGTGCCCCGCAACTCCCCCTTTGGACCGGCGAGGGATAACATTTTACTGCAACATACGACCCTCATGCAGAGCCGAAGCCCGCATGGCATTCCTAAGATGGCCGCCACACCACATCATCCACTTGTCCTGCAGAGGCACAAACCAGGAGAGCACCATGATTTTGAGCTTGAGAGGCAGGTATTAGCTCTCCTGAAGCAGAAAGCATTCATCGCTCCCAACACAAGCAGTGCACACTACAGCACAGCAATGTTCTACCGCTGGGATCCTGGACCTGCTGGGGGGAAATCCAGATCGTTTTATATGGCTTAGCCCTCCTACTCACCTCGAGGATCAGAGGCCTGCAGTGTCTCTCCAAGTTGCGGGACAGTGTTATACCCACAAATGGTATCGGCTGAACTGTGCTAGCTTTGAGGAGCGTGTGGCCATCCACCCTACTATTTAACCATTACTTTTGTGGAGGAGAGCCTCTGCTTGCTGCCCCTTCTTTACAGTTTTTGAGTACTCTACAACATATCACTTACCTTGCTCTGTTTGATTATAACCAGCTGTGATGAAAGTAGCCTCGCCCCTGGCTTTTGAGGAGCCTATTTGCCAGCCTCCTACCCTGTGACTACAGCCCCTGCAATAGACCTGGCTAAAATATTTTAAACAGATTCTGTTCTGCTTGGCTATTCTGTTCAGTAGTTTGTATTCCCCTTCTTTTTTTAACATTGTCCCGTTCGACTACCGAACAACTGCACGAACCACCCTGGAGCTTGTTAACACCTATTAACAACTTGGAACGTTTCTCACCGCAGTGCACGAACCACCCTGGAGCTTGTTAACACCTATTAACAACTTGGAACGTTTCTCACCGCAGTGTTCTAATTGTTCGTCTGGGTGGCTGCAATTCTATGGACAACCATGAGGTGGTGACCATCTTGTTCGTTGAACGCAGGCAGCGATGTTTGGGCATGAATCTCATGGAACTAAAATCAGATACAAAAGCTCCCAAACACCGCTGGACCATCATCGCCTGCGTTAGTTTCTATTCAGCTTAGAAGGGCACTGATCGGTGAGATCATTCGTCTGGATGAAGGGAACAAGCTCCAGGGTAAGTTCGGTAGTTTGTTCATTTTCAAACTACCGAACTAGACCGACTGCAAGCCCTGATTCTCTGGAACTGTTTTGGGCATGGGACCATACCTGCGGTCAGTCAAATAAGTGACTTCCATAAAATTCCTGAAACCCTGAACTGATCTGGATGATTTCTGGATATGTTGGTCACCCAGATCAGGGCTATCAAGGGATTTGACATTTGTGGGGATATTGTGTGTTTTGGGGTACTTTGGGACTTTACAGAAATGTGTGTTTTTCTGCCTGGAGATAATTGGGTTAATACAGTATCTGACTCAATTATCTCCCATGCAGATGGGAGGGATTGTATGCTATGTGTGTGTGAGTATAGTGCATTGGAATACTGTTCTTATTGGTCTGTGAATATTGTCACTCAGTTCCCCACAAGGTCCACGTGGGCGTACCCCTTGCATGGGGATTGTCATATAAGGCCAAGTGTGGCACCATTAAAAGGAGTCTTACTTCACCCTCAACACAGAGTCTTATCTCTTGTTGTAGGGGACTGCTATACAAGCTATACAAGTTATAATGCTCCTGGGATTGCTCTTTGGGTTACTATACTGGCTATATTCACTAGCTCTTATAATAGCTACACAGCCAGACCTACTATATTCTCTGGAGGAAGAGAGGTCCACCCACTGGAAGCTGGTTACTGGTCTTGGCTCCAGGGTGGGTTGAGGACGGCGAGAAAACTTGGCTTTACTCCTTAGTTACTTCTTAGAATCTTTAACCATTCTAGTGAGTTTCTGCTGGGGTGATTTTTCACTAAATGATTGTTTGCTAAACACTGCTAAGCATAAATCAATGTATGGCTTAAACTTAGGCTGCGCCTTCTAATTAACAGTTAGTATTGTTGATCTAACTATTTATACAGCTAAAAATTATGTGCCTGCCATACTTGCTACTCATCTGCACCTGGCAATATCCCAGTGTTTGGTGCCATACCTGAAAACACCTTAGTTTACTTCCTGTGTTCAGCTAAATATGTCTAGCCTGTCATCAAGCATGTTTTATGATACTGAAACACTGTCAGTCAGAGTAGCCAGACTGCTATTACTTGACTCCATACTGATATATTTACCATTCTGTTTATTGAGTAGCTTGATTTTACTTTATAAACATTATGCAGTTACTTCATATACCATGTCAAAGTTATACCTTGTCTGTCACTTGAATTGCTAGCTAATACTGTCGTGGTATTGCAAGTCTGTATGTAATCGCTTGCACAGCAAAAATAAAGAATTATAATTAAAAATGTGTATCCAATCCAATCCAATTCCCGCCATGATGGGCAAGACAAGACATCCACTCCTCCCTGTTACGTCCATCCTGTGTGTCCCATAACTGCCTCCTCCTCCTTATATCCTCCATCAAACAGCTTACACACAGTAAGGCATAAAGCTTTTACTATGACACGGACACCGATGCTCTGAGTCCTAACTTACAAAGCAATGATGTAGTGCATACTTTCCCTTGTATGTGTAGCAGTTGTATAAAGATGGGTCTTGCAATATGTTTAAATAGGTTGGATGCAAGCATTTGGGAAAGAGTTGGAATGACACTGGAATCTCGGTGGTGAGCTTTTGCCCTGGTACTTACCTGGGTCCACTACTGCATTAGCCACTGGTTGCCTTACCATGTAACAAAATAGGGTAGGGATTTATCAATGTATTGCTGACACTTCTGTTTCAGGGCTATTAACTAAAGTGAGAATTCAAAATGAATTTCAAATTTAAAGCCAAAGTAGCTGAACTGGAAGCATTGTCGACTAGATTTTTTTTTTTTTTTTTCAGTTTACCTATTTTGACCTTCATTTTAAAATTAACTTTAAATTCTCACTTTAGTGAATAACCTTTGCCAATTGTTTGGTGCAATTTATTAAATCTGTTGGACTTTTTAATTTGTTGCGTGTTTGTACCCTAACTATCATTTTTAAATGTGCACTATTTTTTCACCAACACAAAGAAAAAAAAATCAATATTTTCATCTCTTTTTCCAACAGAAAAGTAGCAGTATTTTTTTTTTTTTTAATTCTTTATTTTTGGCATGCAGGTAGTTACAACAGTGCCTGTATCGCCACAATAGCGTCAGCAGGCTCGGTTTTCATTGTCATATTAGAACAGAAGTGTGGCATGTTGGTTATGCATACATTTTTTTTTTTTTTAATTCTTTATTTTTGCGTGCATGAAAGATAACAGACAGCTTTCCTCGCCACAACAGCGTTTGGAAACCTAAGCATAACACAGTTACTATACAGTCATGGCATTAAAACAGTGCACATTTTTTTTTAGTGAAAACAAGATTATACGTTGTGATGTAATATATGAACAGAATGTTGGTAAAAACATGCAGATTGCCGATTGTTTAAGATAGAGGTATGCATAAGTTAATGGATTAATAGACATCAACTAAAATAACATACGAGTAGGCCTAAAGGTTAGAGCATTAGTTTCAGGCTTAGAGTGCTAACATTGCTTGGGTGGGTAGTCACTATAGTATGGTATCATATTACATAGGTATTCTAGAATGCATAGCTGCATCGATATTACAGGCACCTTTCCCTGCTCTGTTAACAGGACAGGTGGGGTACACGACTAGATAAAGCAATGTGTCACAAAACAACAGTTGGTTTGCGATATTAGCCACGGTCATGGTGCGGTAGCACGGTTATAAGGCTCATATATAGAATTGTTTGCTAAATAAATGACCAAACCGTAATGCGTACCTCAGCGCGTATTACACCACATATTATTCAACAAGGTTAAGTAATAAGCTTATAGAATTAAAGCAGGAAAACAGGGTTATAGAGCACGTAAAATATATTACTGGCACAAATTAACAGAGTAACAGAGCGAGCCGTACGTCTCGTGTTCAGCATTTGTAACTCTTAGTAAATGTACTTGGTAAGTTAATGTTGGTATAAGCCTCTAAAAGCTGGCAAGGTGTACACGTTCACTGGTATGTGAAGGGTGTGTGATTAGAATGCAGAGCTAGGTTGTATTGAGGGTTGAGTGGTTGCTTAGACTATATACCCTAGACTGCATAGATTGCCTACGTGAGTAGCTAGAGAAACATTGTTAATATATAGCATACAAGAAAAATGTAAAAATTTTCTGCGTGCTAGGTCAGGGTTGTTATGAGTACGGCTATGGTAGCTTTGCTGTGAGTCTCTGGTACCAGATATTCCAGCGTCCCTTGATGGCCGTTAACCCACGCCGCTTGAAGGCTTTGGAGGTGAGTCTTTCACTGTGTTAGTCCAGCATGGTAGTCCTTGTGGTGTGGCTCTGAGGGACCATGTGCCATGCAGGTGGGGTCTTAGTAGTGCCCAGGGGTTCAGTTCGTTGCGGCCGCAGGGCCCGGTGTCTCCACTTCGGGGGTCGGCTCCGGTGAGTGTCCTCGTGGTGTATGGCCACGCAGCTCTCTGTGATGCAGCCTTGGCTTGGAAGCGGTGCTTAGAGCTGCGTTGGTAGCCAGGAGTGTGGTCGGATAAGATGCTTGAGCGGATCGGCGCCTTTTCCCGCCTCGAGGCCCTTCGGTGTCTGCGCTGCCGAATGGCCATTTTAGAGGCTTGGGGTACTTGCCTGTAGGAGCTGCGTTTCGCTGCTGGACGTATCCAGGAGGCTACCGTTCGGACAGCTTGGCGGTGGGTTGCCCCTCTGCCGCGTAGAGCTGCTGTGAGGCCCGCACAGAGCCGATCAAAGATTTCCATGGGGGACATACATGGTTTAGGGTGTGTAGTCCGCCTTCTGGGTACATGCTGGGCGGCCATTTTGGCTGGTCTTTGGCGAATTTTTGCTCCCCCATGTTGAATCGCTGGCTTGCTCATTCTTCCTACTGGTTTACATGTCCAGTGGGGACCGGGATGTCCCCCACCGGTCCAGAGGGGGGGGGGGGGGGAGGCCGAGGTGAGGTCGCTTGCGGGCTTTTGCGCCCTGGAGAGCTACCGTTTCCCTCTGGCTTCAGCCTCAGTAGGCCACATTTGAATTTCCGCGTTGCCGACTTCGGCAGGCCCCGGGGTGGTGTCGTTGGGTTCAGCGGGGCACCCCCGACGTGGGTGATGCCCCCTTGGGTAGTTTTGGCTGGGTAGCCGTCGCTTATTGCCCGGTATTTCTCCTGCCCGGCCGGAGCTCATGTCGGATGCGTCCATGCGGCTCGGCGGTCAGACTCCGCCCCCATGCATACATTTTTAAATTAAAAAGGTAACGATAACGTAAACAAGCTATGAACAGTGTGGTTTAAGCTAAAGTAGTTTGGCTAGCTTGAGGTGTCTTGTCTGTCGCTTCTAATGTTAGGTACATATAGATCTATGTGTGTTTACGGTAAAACATGCTTAATTATCGGTCGCTCCGGTAATACATGCTAAATTATCAGTCGCTCCGGTAATACATGCTGAATTATCAGTCGCTTCGGTAAAACATGCTTAATTATCAGTCGCTCCGGTAATGCATGCTAAATCATCAGTCGCTCCGGTAATACATGCTGAATTATAAGTCGCTTCGGTAATATATGCTAAATTATCAGTCGTTCCGGTAATACATGCTGAATTTTCAGTCGCTTCGGTAATACATGCTAGATTATCAGTCGCCTTGGTAATACATGCTAAATTATCAGTCGCTTCGGTAATACATTTTGAGTTATCAGTCGCTTCGGTAATACATGCTAAATTATCAGTTGCTTCAATACTATTACAAGAGATACAAAATGAGATGGCTTTGTTAGGCTAGCTGACCGCACTGGATAGGACAAATATAGTGCAACCACCAGTACTGAGTATTATCAAGGGAGCAAAACATGCTTTATATAGTAAAGCAAAAAAAAAAAAGGTGTAAAACAGCCTAGCACATGTAAAAAGCATTTAGGTGGAGTATCTGGCGTTGTGCACTAAGGATATGTCCCCCTGGGTGGCTGGCAAGAGTCCACAATAGTCACCCTCATCCGATGCCCCGCAAAGGGAGACTGCTGGGACTAGCTGGTGAGTAGCTTGAGGCAGGTGTAGGGTAAAAGTGAGGCTCGCTGGTATATCTGGAGGACAGTTCCTGGAGGGGGTTAAGTGTGGCAACCCTCCAGCCCCGGGCTGTGGGGAGGGCCTGCATCAGTGTCCCACGGACCTGGGTACTCACAATTGAGGCCAGGTCCGTCTCTGGCGGGATACAGCAGTGTCGCCTGGTTGGTCGCTGCTTGCGGCGAATCTTCCGCCTCCATGGGTAATGCGTAGGGGGATTAACCCCGGCGGCTATCGGCCCAGGTGGGCTCAATACTAGGTGTGTTGCCGCTTGTTGGGTGTTTGTGCCCGAGGGTGGCGCACTGACCTCCTCTCTGCTCTTCCTTCCTCCCTTCACTCTGCTTTGGGTTGCTGCTTTGCTTCGGGCCTCCAGTTGTGCCCAGAAATGGGCGAAGATTGCATCTAGTCGCAGCCTCGTGTGATCGAGTGCTGTGCTTCCAGCAGGCGCTTCATGTTGCCTCTGGTGCTCAAAGTTGGGAGACCCATCCGCCATCTTGAGAGGAACCTCGTGGTTTGCATCCCAGTGGAGGTCGTCGCTTTAGGTAGGTGGGTTGCGTGGAGCCGATCAGCGGGGACCGGGATATCCCCCGCCGGTCCAGAGGGGGGGGGAGGCTCGGGTTGCGTGTTGCTGCTGCAGGTACAGAACCGGGTGAGCGGCTGTCTCACTTCGATTCGTTCCGGCGCAGGCCGCAAGCCTTGGACTGGGTTGTTCAGGGTCCAGGGAGCTTATGTGGGGTATCGGCGTGGAGTGCAGTGTCCCCCGATTGCAATTATCGCTGTTAGCTGCCTGGGTATTGCGAGTAATAGGGTTTTTTGCCCCAAAATCTGCTGCCAGTCGTGGGAGCTCCAGCCAGGCACGTCTGCTCTGCTCGGCAGTTAAGCTCCGCCCCCCCCCCCCCCCCCCAGTATTTTTCCATCACTTTATATTTAGCAGTCTTCTGAAATGGAAATTTCTGTGAAAACTGGTGGAATATACTATGAAGAAAACAGTCACGATTTACATCATTTTAATTAATATGATTAAAATGAAACAATACTTTTCAGAACACTTTGATAAATATCTGCTATTGAATCCGTGATCATATGGATCAGATTAATTGAGTTTACTAATTACAGTACTTTCGTTCTATGAACCCTAGCAGATCAGACATTACAGGGGATGAAAATTAAGGCATTGAAAAAGCCTGCCTCGTTTTGTGCTAATATGATAGACAACTGACTTTCCATTATGCGGAACAGCATAAACTGGTGAGAAGGGCCTGCTGAGCAACTCCAGATTCAGTAAAACTGATCCCCATTACAAGGTGAGAAAGTATAGCCGGAGTGCAGTGTTCCTATGGCTGATGCCCACAGCTGACCTTTATGTGATATGATTACCAATCTATCCATTTTATATTGCTGCTGTGTCCAGTTTGTGTGGATGGTATGAATGACTCAATTAGGGTTATTATTATTATTATTATTATTATTACTGTTGTGTATATAGCGCATGCATATTCCGTAGCGCTTTACAATATTATCAAAGGGGGAGATTTAACAATAAATGAGATAATTACAAAAGCTTACAGGAACGATAGGTTGAAAAGGACCCTGCTCAAACGAGCTCACAGTCTATAGGAGGTGGGGCATAAAACACAACAGGACAGGAGGTAGCAATCAAACAAGGTGGAGTGAAGCTGAGCTGGAGGAGAGTGTAAAGTGCTGCCCTTTAGGAGAGAGCAAGAGACATGTATTGGAGGTAGAGGTTAGTCTGGGAGGCCATAAGCTTTCTTAAATAGATGGGTTTTGAGGCACTTTTTTTAAAAGATTGAAGACTAGGGGAGAGTGTGATGGGAGCCGCCCACGATAAGTCCTGCATGCGTATGTTGGCCTTACGGGTGCGAGCAGCGGACAGGAGAAGGTCGCGGAGAGACCGAGAAGGGGCATACCTATGGATCTGTTAAGAGATATAGGAGGGGCTAGAATTGGTCAGTGCTTTATAGGTGTGGATTAGTACCTTGAATTGACTCCTATAGGATACAGGAAGCCAATGTAAGGACTGACAGAGGTGTGAGAGGAAAATCAGTCTGGCGGCAGCATTTATTACAGACTGTAGTGGGGCAGTACGACTTGTAGGAAGACCAATTAAGAGAGAGTTACAATAATCAATGCAAGAGATTACTAGAGCATTGACAAAGTCCTTGGTAGCATCTTGTGTAAGAACGGGGCGGATGCGGGCTATGTTTTTAAGGTGGAATCTACAGGATTCACAGGGTTATTCACTAAAGTGTGAATTATTGGGATTTTAAAGTAAATTTGAAATCTGAGGCCATAATACAATATGTTTCAGAATGTTAGATACACCCATATATTTTAACTAGAAATGTAGGGGGTTGGGGGTGTTAAAACAACCTCCACCATAGGTACAGTAAACATCAGCTAATGTCTATTGGGGATATAACATGTGTGGCTATAGGGGATGTGGTATGTGTTTAGAGAATGTAGTGTATGTGTGTTTGGGGAATTCAGTGTTAAGGGGATGCTCTGTATGATTATGGGATTCAGTGTATGTGAATGTGGGGGGGAAGGGTATAGAAGCTGTGTTCTGGGGGGGAGGAGAGCAGCATTTTATTTTTTTTAACTTTGATGTTTCCTTCCTCTCTACTTTAGAGGCTCCTGCTTGTGCCTCTGCATGTACTTATTGTAGGCTCTGGCATTGTGCAGCATCGGAGCATTGCTGTGGTAAACCACATCAATGCTCTGACAGGCAGGGCTTGCGAGAGAGGGAGTTAGGATCCGGCAGAGGTGTTTTCTACCAAATAAAATGTTATAATAATACTACAAATATAAAATTTACATTGAATATTAATGGAATTACCAACAATTCACTTTTCTTGAATTAACCCACTATGACATCATTCTATTGTAGAAACTCTGCACATTGGGAGAGCACAGTGAACACCTGCAATATCTTTAAAATATTAAAAATTGAAATGAAAGTATAAATAACTTGTTTGAGCCGTAATAAGTGAAGGCATTCAGCGGCAGGGAGCTCTTTGTATTTTCAGTTGTTTTTACATAATTAGTGATATTTCCTCTCTCCAATCAGCTGAGGATATCCTGAAAATAATCAGTGTTTGGCTTGGTTTCCCTGATGATTAGCACAAAAAAGCCATCAATGAAGATAAAATGAAGGACTTTAGAATGGCTGTATATATGGCTTACTTGGAGGGAAAAAAAATCTTTTAGTTGTCAATGTACAGTAATGCATGTTTTCTAATCTGCCTCTTCTGAAAGGAAAAATTAGGTCCAAGACAAATGTAAAATTTAAAATCTAACCATGTCTCATCAACCAGGCCAGACCCATCTTAGTTAGGTATTTCAATAATTTATTTTGCAGTTCCTTTTATATCACTGCAACCCTTACATATAATACATCATTCTACACTATACAGTTGTATCAGTGACACCTGCCTACCTGTTAAGAGTGTGAACTGGTGTTCTAGTTTCAATGATGGAATGAGACTTTGTGGTAGTATATGCAGGATATAACATCATTTAGGTAAAAGTAAATTGTGCAACCTGCCCCTATTTGGCTTGCCTCTTTTTATTTTCCGTATTGCATTCCTCTCACCACAGTGAGTTATGACATCAGAACAAGATGGGGGTTGAGGGCAGATCCTGGAGTAAGGGTCAGTGCAAGGATTTGTGGCTACACAGGCAAAGATGCATTCCCCCCTCCCCCCACAACCCCTGAAGAATAAAAATGTGTATTTACCTGTGTTTCTTCACACCCCCTTTTGAATTTCTTACCCTCTTTAGCGTATTTTATCCTCCCTTTACTATATCTTACACCCTCTTGTGTGCCTCTTACTACTCCACTTGTGAATCTCTTCAGGGGCTGAAAGGGAGGGACAGGGGCTGAGAGCGTGGCAGGGGCTGAGAGGGGGAACAAGAGCTGAGGGCTGTAGAGGGGGGACAAGAGCTGAGAAGGCAAGGACAGGAGCTGTAGAGGGTGTGACAAAAGCTGTATAGGAGGGGACAGCTGCTGTAGATGGGGGCACAGCTGCTGTAGAGGGGGGGCACAGGTGCATAGAGGAGTGCACAAGGACTGTGATGGTGCTGCTTTAAAAAAACAAATTGGAGAAAAAAAATAGAAAATATATTCCCCCCTCCCTAAAGCTTACCTTGGGTCAGGGAGGGGTGGGACAGGATCTGGAGCCTGCAGCCAGTAAAGTCGGCTGGCCTCTCCTGATGATGTCAGGAGAAGGGGGTGTAACTTCCACTGTTCTTCTCCCAGACTCCTCAGCGGACATGGGAGAAGAGCAGGGGAAGTCACACCCCGTCTTCCTGACATCATCAGGAGAGGCCAGCCGACTTCATTAGCTGCAGGCTGAAGGGACAGTGAAGTAATTTGAAAAATCAGAGTCCCAAGCAAGGGATTCAGATTTTTGCGCCCCCCTGATTTGGTGCCCTAAGGCCACAGCCTATGCGTCCTTATGGACGTGTCGGCCCTGTCTATTATCGCCATACATAGAACTGTGTGGGAAAGCTTTCACATGGACAGAATGGCTCTGCTTTGGGCTAGGGCAGTGAGAACATGTTTAACCCCTTCAGGACGAGGACGGTTCAGGACCGTCATCTGCATTTTTGCGTTGCCGACCGGTGACAGTCCTGAACCGTCCTAACGATCCAATGTACTTACCCGATCGCCGTCGTTCCCCTGACGGTGATCGGCGTTGGTCCCATTGTGGGGAGACTGCCTGCAGTCCAGACAGTCTCCCCGCAACAGATTAGGACCCCTGGGGCCATGTGATCGCTCAACAGAGCGATCACATGGTCACAATAGGTGTCCATGTTTCTGCCTGCAGGGGGACTGTCTGTGCTGACAGGCAGTCTCCCTGCTAGTGTAAAATCCTAAAAAAATGTAAGTTAAAGTTAATGAAATTTTTTTTTTTATGTGTGTATATATATATGATATATAGACATATATTATATATATAATATATGTCTATATATCATATATATAATGTCATACTAAGTGTATTTTTATATTAATATGTACTTATATTAATATAAAAATGCACGTATAATTAAATTACACACGTATATATATATATATAATAACTATATATATTGTATATAAATATTATTATAAAATACAAATAAGTAATTTAAATTAAATAAAAACATGTAAAAATAATACAAATTTTAAAAAATATATCTATATGAAATTCTATTCTAACTGTATTTTGATAGTAATATATATATATATATATATGTGTTTATATCAAAATACACTTAGAATGAAATTGTATATATCTATGTATATATAAATAAATAAAAAATAATATGAAATAAACATATGTCCTTATACAAAATTACATAAATAATTATATAAATATACACGTAGACTTCAAATATATAATTCTGCATATATATTTAAATTCTATGTGCGTGTTTATGTAATATTTTTACATAATTAAGTAATTTTATTGATTGCAATTTGAGGGACCTGCCTGCCAACCCAGGCCGAAAGTCCAGAGAATTTAATTTGCTAGCACTATATTTTACACTGTAACTTTCTATGATACCCTAAAACCTGTACATGGGGGGTACTGTTTTACGCGGGAGACTTCGCTGAACACAAATATTAGTGATTCAAAACAGATCACAGCGATGATCTTGTCAGTGAAAGTGACTTTTTTTTGCATTTTTTACACACAAACAGCACTTTTACTGATGATATAATTGTTCATTTTCCTGATTTGAAACACTAATATTTGTGTTCAGCAAAGTCTCCCGAGTATAACAGTACCCCCCATGTACAGGTTTGATAGCGTTTTTGAAAGTTACAGGGTCAAATATATGGGTCAAATATTTTTACATTGAGAATGGCCAGGTTGGTTACGTTGCCTTTTAGAGCGTATGGTAGCCCAGGAATGAGACAACCCAAAGTATTGCAAATGGGGTATGTCCAGTCTTTTTTAGTAGCCACTTAGTCACAAACACTGGCCCAAATTAGTGTTCAATTTAGTTTTTTTACTTTAAACAAATATGAACGCTAACTTTGGCCAGTGTTTTTGATTAAGTGGCTACTAAAAAAGACTGGACATACCCCATATTGAATACCCTGGGTTGTCTACTTTAAAAAAAATATGTACATGTGGGGTGTTATTCAGAGATTTATGACAGATAATAGTGTTACAATGTCACTATTGATACATTTTTAAAAATGTATGTTTTGAAACCGCAATATCCTACTTGTACCTATAGCCCTATAACTTGCAAAAAAAAGTATGTAAACACTGGGTATTTTTAAACAACATTTTGAATCTATTTAGCAGTTTTTTCATTTGCTTTTGTAGATGAGTAAAATATTTTTCAAGTAAAAGTCAAAAAACATGTATTTTTTTCAATTTTTTATCATATTTTTTTTTATTAAATTACATGCGATTATATAAATAATGGTATGTAAAGAAAGCCCCTTTTGTCCTGAAAAAAACAATATATAATTTGTATGGGAACAGTAAATGAGAGAGCGGAAAATGACAGCTAAGCACAAACACCACAAAAGTGTAAAAAGAGGCCTGGTCGCAAATGTACAACATCGCAAAAACAGTCCAGTCCCCCTTAAGGGGTTAATGATACACATTGTTACAAAGTATGAGGTCTCAACTCTGGACTGGCCTGCCTTTTCCAACAGTTATTACATTATATAAAAAAAATATATCCCCATGTATCCTTATATTACAAACCTCCTGAATATCAATAGACTGGTTTGTGTGTCCTAAGACACATTAGATTGTATTGTAGTTTAGTTTGTGTTTTCCAGGTATGGTTACATGAAATTGTGTTTTTGTAATCTTATCAAAGACTTATTTTTTGCTTAAGATCTTAAGCACTGGTGCTAGCAAAATAGAACCTGTGTATTTTCCTAACTCAATTCTGAAGACATGTTAAATCATGTTTCTTACCATCCCACCATTATATAACATATAGCTCTTATAATTACATGCTGTTCTTTCACGCTGGTCTAAGGTTGTCAGATCTGCCGTTTTGAGGAACACTATTGGTTTTCCATTCTGTCACAGGGCTTTAAAGTGCTGCCTATTAGGTAGGCTGTGGAATATGTTGCGGCTATATAAATGATAATAATGTAAAATTATTGAACTACCAATGTGAAATAACTCAAATTATTACTTTGAAACTTCAAAGTTGAAATCGTCACTTGCCTTTCTTTATGAGAAAGTATGAATTGCTCATATATATATATATATATTAATTCTGCACTATATGGACAAAGTATTGGGACACACCTCTTCATTTAGTCTAGTTTTAGTCGACAATCTCCAGCAGATATAAAATCTAATGGTTTTAGTTAAAGCCACTATCTGTCTCTTTTGCCCCTTCCCCAGCCTCTCTGTATGTCTCTTTCTGTCTCCCCTCAGCCTCTCATCTCCCCAATGTGTCGTATTCCCCAGCCCCCATGTGTCTCACCTTCTCCCTCCATGCCCCTCTATGTGCTCATTTCTCCCCAGTCACTCAATGTGTTTAATTCCCCCAGCCCCCTCATGAGTCTTATTCCCTCAGCCACCTCATGTGTCTCATTCTCCTAGCCCCCTCGTGTGTCTGTCTTACAGCCCTCTTGTGTGTTTCATTTTTACAGCCCCCTTGTGTGTCTCATTTTTTACAGCCCCCTTGTGTGTCTCATTCTTACAGCCCCCTTGTGTGTCTCATTCCCCCAGCCCCCACATGATTTTTTTTTCCTCAGGTCACACATATGTCTCATTTCCTCTCCTCCCTCTCCCATCTGTCTTACCCGCAAGTGTTAATTTTCTTTTTAAAGTCACAAAAACAAGCAAGTATATTCACACTGTCAACCTTTTGGAAAGATGGTCCCGTATAATGTACAAGAATAGAAATTAAGCATGGGAGGAAATTAACATTGAGGAATAGTATTCCCCTGCTGGCTAATGCAGGACTGGCACTGTCCAAGGGTGCCTTCACGGACCGGAGGGGAGATCAGAGATCTACCTTCGCGCTCCGCAGGCACCGTGCAGGTAGCCGGCAGGGGAGGGCGTGAGAGAGGACCGGGAGCTCAGCCTGCAGCTCCTCAGGGGCCTTCTCTCGTGAGCATGTAGCGTTGCCGCGGTTACCATGGCAACACTCTGGATCTCCCAAGAGTAAACTCTAGCCCTGGAGCTGCCTGCTAGAGTTCACTCTCACCATTGGGATCACCAGGGATTCCCCACCGGACCACAAGGGATCGAGAACTGATCCTCCTCCTTCCTCAGTAAAGGCAAGAAGGCAGGGGGAACATACATTTATTGATTTTTATTTTTTGAAATTATAAAAAAGCCACCCTCCTCACCACACATTCACACACATGCCCCCCCCCCAACCATTCATACATACACACTGCCCCCCCTATACACACATACACTTTCCCCACACACACATACACTGCCCCATACTCACAATGCCCCCCCACACACATACATTCACACACAGTGCCCCATACACCCCCCCCCCCACACACACACACACTGAACTTTTCACACACACTTCACCCCTCACACACACCACTGCTCCTATGCCCTGCTACAACCTCAAATCTCAGCAGACCACAGGTAAGTTGTCAAACTGTTCTTAAACAGGCTCTGGATCCACCACTGAATAGAGGTCTCTGTTTGGATGGATAAAAATGAGACAAAAGGTTATGGCTCTAACTGAATTGGAGAAGTTTTACAAATCTGCTATTTTTGTCTAGGATTTTTCTCATTTGCAGAAATTCTGAATTTGCTGAATAACTGCATGAATGCCCAGGACTTTAGCCAGATACCCCAATCTGAAATTATATTGTAGTAGATTGTCATGACAGACAAGTACATTTGGCTACCACTTTAGTCCCTTGGGCAAGTAGATATTTTTTTAAACATATCCACACCCCAGTGATTGTACATTGATAAACAAGAGTACTGTAGTTCTATAGGAGAAACAAAACCAACAACAAGATGCTAATTTAACCTCAGAAGACAATATCCAGTTATTGCTAGGCATGTTATGTAAAATACTCTTCTTTTGAATATATGAGTGAAAGAATGTAAAGTAGAAATGGAAAAGCTGGGCTTTGTTTTTAATATTTAGTACTCAGAAACTTTTTTGAATATCAGTAAAATATTTAAAAGAAATAAATAAGTTCTGTCCTCACTATCCAAGCTCATACTCTGAATTCATAATGTATGCAACCCCAACCTGTGCAGAGGATATTTTTACATTTCGGTACATTCGCAGGGTTGCTGCAGGGTGTAACCAGAGTTACGAGCAGGAAATCGCATAGTACCAACTCATATCCTGGCCCTTAATAAACACAGGAATTCCCCTCACTCATTTAAATTTTTCCTGTTTCCTAACTCATTAGAGAGCCTAGTTTTTCAATATTGAAACACCTGTTCAAGTGGTTATTTGACAGAACATTTTATTTTCATTTTCAATACATTATCTGACAAAATGATGTACACCATGGATTTTAGTGTTTCAGCAATTGATTGAGTTGGCACAAATGTCTTTGGCAATTATCAATTTTTGAATGATAGCTATCACTGGAACTTATACTGATGATAGCCATTGAGATGTTGGTTCAACTTACCCATAGAGGCACATGTTATGCCAGCAGGTCTTCCAGTATCTAGGTAATTATTTCCTTCAGTAAGTGTATAAAACATAAATTGAATATTGAAATATGCCACGCCAGATTGGAGATATTTTAGAAATCTGCTCACAGCTTCATAGACATGCCGCTAATGGTAAAATATAAACTAGCTCTTCTGTATCAATATGTGCTGCCAATGACAAAACTGATATATATTCAAAAATAGGAGCCAGTATGATAGACATGAAATGATTTTAAAAGGTCCTTATCATGGATTGTTCACTATTTGTGGTGGATGATGTCCTAGTAGTCTGTCCCTGGTCATCAGGATATTATAACAGATATATTTGATTAGACAGAGGCAGAACATACAGTCAGCTGACAAACCATGAATGGAGTTATAGTACTACAATCAGCTAGGGGTCAGAGTAAAACTTAGGCACCGCCCTCATTAGCTTCTCAATGCAGGACTTAGCTTATTGGCTGAGTACGATCACCTATCTCTCTACTGCTTGCTGAGAGCATAACTCTCTCAGCCAATGAGACAACATTAAAGGTCGGAGCGGAGAAGTAGTGGGTATGGCAGAGAGCTACTGATTAGCATAACATTAATATCCGTTATAAAACCAGGAAAAGGTGGGAATGGATGGTGAGCTGATTCGGTGGTGCAATGGGCCACTTGATTGGATTTGCCCCCCCCCAGGCCTGAGACCGCCAGTCCTACCTACCCTGGTTGAGGCTCTCGCTGTGTGGATCTCCCTTCCTCTTTCCCCATTCCCTATTATGTGTACAGCCATGTAGGCTTTTTAAAGGGGCTTTTCTTTTCTCTGACTGTCCCTTTACATATAGTTAATAAAATTGTGTTCTTGATATTTTTATTATTTTTTCTTTATTATAAGGGACCTTTTTGTGCATTTGGGGCTTCAGAGCTTATTGGACATGTATGTGTTTGTTTGTACTTGATATTGAGGGTTATTCCCTCCTTAGGTTCCTTCAGCATGCCATTAAGTCCCCTGTGTGGACTAAGTTCTCTAAGCTCACACTTTCTCTTAGAAAAGTGCAAGGACAAGGAGGAGTTCATGGACATTTAATAATGACTTTCCTATGCGCAACCAGGATTATTGCAACACAGTACCAAAAGTTACTCTCATTTACATTCATTATAGTAAGCGCATTCATTGTCATTCAGGATGCATCTAGTTATTCTATTTTACACATCTCTACTCACAAACTCACTCAAGGTAAAAAAAAAAACTTACCCTTTTGACACGATATCTTGTGGGTCTTGTTTGCTTTGTATGAGGTTTTATCCACATAATATCACCTTCACCTCTGAGATTCAGAAATCCTCACCTAGTCTCCTCATCCAGGATCCTTCCAGCAGGCAATGATTCCATATTCCCAGTACAGCTACTTCTGTAGTGAGAGAGCCTTTATGATGTCATTTACTGATTGTAACAATGTGCATGAAGTCATCTGCTGTATGTGATATGAAGTGATATGAATAGCTATATGGCTAAAACAGTAAATACATTTTTATCAGTAAATTTTATTAGAACTGGCATTGTTAGTGAATGTGTGATCATAGCATGTTGAATGATACTCTTAATTATTTAGAACAGCAACTTCCTTTAACATGACACCATCCAGATGATGGACATTTTAAATGCCAGACTCAGGAGTACAATAGATCATTTTAATTTGGAAGATAGGTGCTAGTGTTTAAAATCAGTTGTATTAACAGCACGCACATAACCTTTTGATAAATCTGCCCCATTGTGTTTAATAAGCTTTTGTGGCATGTGGCCATCTAGGGCGTAAATAGAACCTGTTATGCCAAAGCCTCCTTGATGAAGCTAAGATACACTTCCTGTCGGTTGTGGCCCAAATAGTTGCCATCTCATAAAGATATCTATAGTATGTATACTTAGTGGATGATATCCTATAAATTTCATTATTTCAGTGGATGATCTCATGTAAATTTCATTATTTCAGTGGATGATATATAATTTTCATTTCAAAATAACAGCAGATCATCATCTACAATTATATTAACTTCTGTGATACTTTTCTAGACTTAAGTCTTGCAAAGCATCATGGGAGTCGTATTTCTATAACAGCTGGGAACTTACCTTACCTGCATTACCCTCACTATATGACAGGGAAAGCATCACAGTACCAGGACAGCATCAAAGTAGTTGTACTTATACAATAGTCCAGGGTATACTTTTTGAATCATGTCCTCAAATTACCAAGGGGTGATCTAGTTTTAGAACAGTAAATCATTACCTGTCATTTTACTTTTCAGCTCAACTACTGATGCTGCTGTGGTGTCTCTGGTACGTGAAGTTCTGAACACAGTTGGACATTGACAGATGGCTAAACAAATCCAGCAGGAGTCGACTTTTCATGAAATGGATCACATCTTATCTTCATTTGAAGTCTTTTACACATTCTCAGAATATAATACTGGGACATGTATAATCTGTTGATTGCTGCAAATGTATATTTTTCTATAAGAAAAAATCTCAGAACTGTTTCTACCCTGTGTCTCATTTACACGGACGTTGTGATATGTAAATCCTTAAAGATGCTGTTCTACATACTGTGCAAAATGTAACATTTTTATACAAAATGTAGTATTAGGGACATCATTACTGTTCTAGTTCAGTTCCCAAATCCTGCCCAGAAAATAATTAATCACCCTATGTGTGTATCTCTCTGGACCAGATTAGTTATAGCTGGTTGTTGTGTGACACAAGGAAAATAGACTAATAGGTTTAATAGCTTTGTTGCTATGGTAGCAGAAATAAAAGATTCATTTGTTTCTATGTTGTTTATATTTGTGTAAAATTATCAAGGAAAAGAATAAAGCAAATCTCTTGAACAGTCTTTGTTTAATGCATTACAGTGCTCTGTTTATTGTTTAGTTGGAGCAGCACCTTTAATTCTTTGGATGATATTGTGTGCTTGTTGTATTTGTAACACTATTAAAGGAACAAAGGAAAGAGGAAGGGCAATGCCAGACGCTGGAACAGAGACTTTGGGGTTAAACTGTTCGTGAATGGTTTAACCCCTAAGGGTAATGAACCTCCTCGCACCATAAAAAACTTAATTTCAATGAAGTTGTTATGGTGCCCAAATTGCTCCTGTAATGGGACACTCATTGCTGCAGCTGATACTCCAATCCTACCCCACACCACCACAATGTTACAGTGTTATGGAAATAATGAATGCAAACAAAATTGTCTTCTTAAAAATAAGAAATACAAATACTCTAACAGGATTATTCCCGAAAATGAGAATTCAAAGTGAATTTCAAATTTAAGGCCAAAATAGCTGAACTGGAACAATTCTCTAAGTCGGTTATGCTTCCAAATCTGCTACTTTTGCATTAAATTTAGAATGTACCTTAATTTCTCACTTTACTGAATAACCCTGTAAATTTATTTTGTTTCTGTAGATCTGCAGGAACCAAGATGAAGCCAATCTCAACCCTCCATACCTTACCAACTGGCCTCTATTTAATCAGTAGGCCTGGTTTTGGGACTCTGTCTTGCTTTTGTGGGTAAAAGTGAGACATCAGAAATCAGCAGCGGAACTACTGCCAGTGTAGCCACAAGGCCTGCACACTGAAGGGTCCCATGCAGTTAGGATCATCCCATGGGTATGTGTAATCAGAAGCAAAGTCGGGCTCTGCGGCCATTTAGCAGTACGACCGTGCCCCTTTCATTACTGCATCCTGGAAGGATTAGAGAGGAGGGGTGCAAACATTTAGAACCAGACTAACTCCCAAAAGCCTCAGCCAGGAGAAGCCAGACAAAAATGTACCAGCATGTGTGTCAATGTTTGTATATCTGTGTTTGTCTGTGTTATGTTATTGTGTTATGTTATCTGTATTATATTATTGTGTGTTTGCGTGTGTCATTTTGTATTTCTTTGTGCATGTATGTGTATCTGTATGTGTGTAAATGTGTGTATCTGTGTATGCTGTGTGTTTCTTTATATCTGTATGTATGTCATTGTGTGTAGCTGTATTTGTGTCAGTGTTTGTACCTGTGTACCTGCTTGTATGTCATTGTGTGTGTAACATTCACTAGGGAACCCTAACTTGCAGACAGGACAGAGTAGAGAAAATGACAATACCGATCCTTAAAATGGTCGGGTAATGCAAAAAAAGGATAGTCAAAACACTAGCTGAGGTCAAGGGAAATAGAGACACGGAATAACAAGAGACAAAGCCAAATATCAGTAACCAGAAACGCTCAATGGTAAACCAAAGACCACAACAGGGCAAGGAAGGGGTTAACTTATATACACACAGGGTGTCTGATTGGCTAATCTCAAATTAGTGTTAACCACAACACGTGGGAGGAGTTTCTTCCCTCCCTTGTGGTCATCACTGTGTGCTGGGTCACATGACCAGGTGCAGCACACATATAAGGAAGCTGCAGCGTCAGACACACTGCCAGTCTGGAGACATGGACCAGATGACGCCGCTCACTGTGATGAGCAGGGCCGCCATCAGGGCATGACAACCGTGACAATTGTCACGGGCCCGGCGGCCCTGGGGGGCCCGGCCGCCCGGGCCCCACGTGTATTAGCTTAACTGCCGCCGGTGCATCTGCACCGGGGCCCATACGCTGATGGGGCCCATCAGGTGGCCCAAGCATTTAGGGCCACCCAATGGGCCCTATTATCTTCAGGGGCCCGGTCAGCGCTGTAATAGCGCGACCGGGCCCCTTTAAAAAGAAAATGCAGCCGGAAAGCAAGTGCTGCTGGGAGGGAGTGACGTCCGGTCACTTCCTCCCTGTTTACTCCGCGCGGGGGAAGGAGAAGAGAAAGGCCGCAAGGAGAGGCAGCCGACGCACATCATCCCCAGCCACCCTCCTGCGACGAAATGGTAAGGAAGAGAGGAGGGTGTCTGAAAATGAGGTGTGTGTATGTATGCCAGTGTGCCAGTGTATGTATGTGTGTATGCCAGTGTATGTATGCCAGTGTGCCAGTGTATATATGTGTGTATGCCAGTGTATGTATGCCAGGGTATGTATGTGTGTATGCCAGTTTGCCAGTGTATGTATGCCAGTGTGCCAGTGTATGTATGCCAGTGTATGTATGCCAGTGTGACAGTGTATGTATGTGTGTGTGCCAGTGTATGTATGTGTGTATGCCAGTGTATGTATGCCAGTGTATGTATGTATGTATGTATGCCAGTGTATGTATGTATGTATGTATGTATGCCAGTGTATGTATGTGTGTATGCCAGTGTGTATGCCAGTGTATGTATGTGGGTATGCCAGTGTATGTATGTGTGTATGTATGCCAGTTTGCCAGTGTATGTATGCCAGTGTGCCAGTGTATGTGTGTGTATGCCAGTGTATGTATGTGTGTATGCCAGTGTGCCAGTGTATGTATGTGTGTATGTCAGTGTATGTGTGCCAGTGTATGTATGTGTGTATGTCAGTGTATGTGTGCCAGTGTGCCAGTGTGTGTATGCCAGTGTATGTATGCCAGTGTGCCAGTGTATGTATGTGTGTATGTCAGTGTTTGTGTGCCAGTGTATGTATGTGTGTATGCCAGTGTGCCAGTGTATGTATGTATGCCAGTGTATGTATGCCAGTGTATGTATGTGTGTATGCCAGTGTATGTATGTATGTATGCCAGTGTATGTATGTGTGTATGCCAGTGTTCCAGTGTATGTATGCCAGTGTGCCAGTGTATGTATGTGTGTATGCCAGTGTATGTATGTGTGTATGCCAGTGTATGTATGCCAGTGTATGTATGTGTGTATGCCAGTGTATGTATGCCAGTGTGCCAGTGTATGTATGCCAGTGTGCCAGTGTATGTATGTGTGTATGCCAGTGTATGTATGCCAGTGTGCCAGTGTGCCAGTGTGCCAGTGTATGTATGTGTGTATGCCAGTGTATGTATGTGTGTATGCCAGTGTATATGCCAGTGTATGTATGTGTGTATGCCAGTGTATGTGTGTATGTCAGTGTATGTGTGCCAGTGTATGTATGTGTGTATGCCAGTGTGCCTGTGTATGTATGTGTGTATGCCAGTGTATGTATGCCAGTGTGCCTGTGTATGTATGTGTGTATGCCAGTGTATGTATGCCAGTGTGCCAGTGTATGTGTGTATGCCAGTGTGCCAGTGTATGTATGTGTGTATGTCAGTGTTTGTGTGCCAGTGTATGTATGTGTGTATGTATGCCAGTGTATGTATGTATGCATGCCAGTGTGCCAGTGTATGTATGTGTGTATGCCAGTGTATGTATGCCAGTGTATGTATGTGTATGTGCCAGTGTGCCAGTGTGTGTATGTATGTGTGTATGCCAGTGTATGTATGTGTGTATGCCAGTGTGCCAGTGTATGTATGTGTGTATGTCTGCATGTATATGTGTCAGTATCTCCCTATGCATGTGTGTATGTCTGTTTCAGTATTTGTATATGTTAGTGTGTGTGTATTACTGTGGGCGGGATTTGGAGGCGGGCCCTGTGGGCGGGCTTGAAGGGGGGCCCAGACCTTGAGCGGTGTTAGGGGCCCCAAAATTTCTGATGGCGGCCCTGGTGATGAGGTAAGCAAGGCCGCCGCGAGCGGCGCAGGGGACCTGACAGTGTGTGTCTGTGCAACTAGTAGATCCCAAACAGGCATCTACCTTATGGTAAAGCGCTGCGGAATTTGATGGCGCTAAATAAATAACATAATAATAATAATAACAAGGATGGCCACACTTGTGATCGGGGGGTTCAAAAAAATTCTTCCACCAGGGCCCTCTTTACTTCAGAAATGTCTCCTATAAGTCTAATGCATGGGCATCATTATACATGTTCACACTGTACAACATGAACTCAGGGCTCTACTGCCCATGGAGAGCACTTCAAAACATGCCCTGCACATGACCAATGCGGAAGCTGCATCTAAGCCTAGTTTGAATGCACAACCAACTACCAGAGACCTTGAAAGGATCCACCAAAACAGCATACTATGTCAATAGCATACCTGCTATTGCTCCTCCCTGTCCCACTTGCACACTTCCCAATAATTTCCTATTTCGGCTTATCATACAGTTCAGCATTCATCTTTGTTTATGAAAAGACATGAACAGGATTATTCACCAAAGCAAATTTTTTGGGGAATTCAACATAAATTTCAAATTCAAGGCCAAAGAAGACTTGGAGAATTTCTCCATTTCAGCTATTTTGACCTTAGAATAGAAATTTGCTTTGAATTCTCAGCAGTTCTCATGGTAGTGAATAATCCTGTTACTGATTTACATTCATGTTTTTTTCATTAAGGAATCCATACATGTGCATTATTGCTGTATATTTCTGATGGGCACTTTTTAGGCTATGTAGAATGTGTGCATACATCTAGCAATGAATCCCACGACTATACCAACTAGTAGAAGTGGGAGCAGCAGTTATTACAAATCATTGCAACTACAATTCATATTATACTGAAGTAAGATAGAAACAAAGGAATTTTTCGCATGGAAACCCATGCTAGGAGCATAGGTAGTTATACCCCTCGTAGTGTAGCTTTGATTGATTTGCTGCACATTATGTGGATAAAAAAAATTGTAATGAGATATGCATATTGAAAGCAAATTTATTTTCTACATTGACGGGGAGACCAGATAGTCCTACTGGGATAGTCCTATTTTTCATATGTTTGTCCCAGCGTGCATAAATGTCCCGCTTTTTTTTTTTACTAACCACAGTTTCGCAGCAGCCCAAACTTAGAGAGCCGCTGGCTCCTAAAATGCCGGCACAAAATGATGCAGCAGACTGCACCCCTGGCGTCCAGCTGCTACGTGGATTGTGCGGATTTCCAGACAATTTAGAGACCACGCTGCATGGTGACATCATGCTGCAATGTCACCCTTCCCTTCAGTCCCCCGCTTGCGATGCCTAGAAGGAGCAGCAGAAAGGGGCATAGAGCAAAATAAGTAAAAATGAGAAAAAGGGGAAAGGGAGCAGAGGAGAGGAGAAAGGGAAAGGATCGGAATGGAGAGAAAGTGAAATGATTGTAAAGGAGCAGAAAGTGACAGAAGAGAGACAAGAAGGAGTCAAAGAGAGAAGACGGTTTCAGAAGAAAAAGAGATTGGAGCAGGAAGGACAACTTGGAAGTCAAGTGAAGTGCTCCATCCTATTCATCCTGGACAGCAAATCTTGAGGCTTTGGTACCTAGGTCTGGCAGGCAGACTTTGGACCCTCTCATCTCTCCAGGTTAAAAATATATATCAATGTTAATGTATTAACTTTTATTAACAGAGTTTCAGGAAGCGCAGATTGGCTAGAGTGGTCAGCAGCTCCCCATCGATAAAAAGGTAAAACACTTTTATAAACAGAGAGCTACCGAGTGGCTTAGAGCATCATCTGACCACTCGACCCAATCAGTGGCACACATGCCTGGCATAAATTTCCGCTTCCTGAAACTTGGTTTCAAAAGCTGAATGCCGCTGAGGGACCTGAAGATCTGGCGCGGGAGGCAGACTTTGGTGTTAAACCATTTAAAAAGAGCGGTTTAACCCCTTAAAGGAAAGAGATCACCCAGGGGCCTCCTGACATTATTACATCTTCATTTAGATTATTATTATTACTGGTATTTATATAGCGCCAGTATATTCTGTAGCGCTTTACAATAGTATCAAAGGGGGAGATTTAACAATAAATGAGACAATTAGAAAAACTTACAGGAACGATAGGTTGCATAGGGCCCTGCTCAAATGAGCCTACAGGCTATAGGAGGTGGGGCATAAAACACAACAGGACAGGAGGAAGCAATCAAACAAGGTGGAGCGAAGCAGAGCTGGAGGAGAGAATATAGTGCTGCCCTTTAGGAGAGAGCAAGAGACAGGTATGGGAGGTAGAGGTTACTCTGGGAGGCCATAAGTTTTCCTAAAGAGGCACTTTTTAAATGATTGAAGACTAGGGGAGAGCTTGATGGTCATAGTCAGGCTATTCCAAAGGAAAGGAGCCACCCGCGAGAAGTCCTGGAAGCGTGAGTTGGCCATACGAGTTAAAATTACTTAATATTTTGAAAATATTTAAAGGAACACTCCACTCCACAAATGGAAAGGGGTTTTAAAATGCTGAATGTTGTCATTGGGGTATATAGAAAAAGATACATTTCTTATGACTGCGTTCTTTGGAAGTTCTCCCCTTTTTCCATGGAAGAAATTTGTCATCTTTTCACTGAGAAACAACCAGTCAGAAGGCTTGTTATTGAGAAACCCATGAAACTGTCCATGGTGTGTGTGTATGTACTGCAACAGTATCAATGCTGATCTGATGAGAGCCCTGTGAGGAGGGTTGGGGAAAAGGCAGGTGTGCTCAAATAGAGCCACTTTTATTAGCCCAGGGGAGTTAACGGAAGGCGAAAACAAGCCTCCCTGGCTGTTATGTTAAGTTTAAAAGTAAAAAAGTAAATAGTTTGAAAAGCTGTCCAAAAGAGTAAATTGAGGACTACATTAGGAGTTAACATTCTAGGTTGCTGGAGGAGTGGTTTGAAAAGAGGACACGATATGGTTGATGGGGATTTCTGGCCAACTACCCTTGTGAGTGGACAGAATGCCATAGAGTCTATTATTCATGGACAGGCAAATTATGTAATTAGCTCACAGGTGAGAATAACAGCAATTACTAAAATCAATGATCATACAGAAGGATTAGGATGATGGGATGGTTCCACTGCAGCTCCCACATTTGGCAGAATTAACTTCTTGAGTGACAAAGACTACTAGTCATAGTGATCATTGCTCAGAAATATACAGCATTAATTAGATTTTAATTAAAGAGACCATCCTAGAGTTACTGTCCCGCATGGCTGGTTTGTTATATAATCTGATGGATCATGCGTTAGTTGTCATGGAGCTCATTAGCAAGATTTATACACAGTAGACACGTTATAAGTCGACCATATTAATCACAAGGCACTAATCATTAGCTACTGTTTGTGAAAGAGAGCTAAAGGGAATCTGTCAACCAAAATGAATTGGTGGTCAGCTCCTGCAACAGATACAATAAAGTTATACAAATATATTAGTGCATATCTTGCGTTCATTGATATGAAGCACGGCATGTCTAGACATAAAGCTCTTTCGAGCAGGGTCCTGATCAAACTATGGTTCCTGTAACATTTTGTAATTGTCTCATTTATTGTTACATTTCCCCCTTTATAATATTGTAAAGCGCTGTGGAATAAGTTGGCGCTGTATAAATGATAATAATTATAATACAGGTAAATCTGTACTCTAGATATATTCACAAATCCATCCTTTTTCATTTTTTAATGACATTATTAACACCTGGCGTGGCAGAGCTAGACAATAGACTGGTTTAAATTTTTAGAACATTAAACTTTTTCTAGAAGATGTGAATGCAACTATGCAGAAGTTTTGATTTCAAGTCAAAAGTGAGCCAACGTGAGTCTTAGTCAAATGTTGGCTGACGAATAAATATATTTTAATTTTATATTTACTGATATAATTACATATTTATATATTAGATAAGTCATTAGTCATTATCAGTAATGTACATGGTGGTTCAGTAAAGTGCATTGTACATAATATGTCATTTTATGTGGACTAAATTGCACATTGTGGTAATCTATTTCTATGTTAATATTAGTCTTAAAAGACCACTCAAGTCACCCAGACCACTTCATCTCAATGCAGTTGTCCTTGATGTGGGGGGCGGGAGGGGCAGTCCGCCCCAGGTGCCACTGATTAGGGGGGTGCCCGGGGCACGCATTTTGCTGTCCCTGTGTCTTCTTGCATGATGAAGAGGGGCCCAGGAGTCATCTTGCAGCATGTCCTTTCTTGTCGCGAACTGCGAGAGCGTTGGGGGTTGCTATGGCCATCCATGGTAATGCTATTGCGGCTCGCTAGAGGAAAGGACATGCTGCTGCTGAAGGTGCAAGATGACTCCTGGGCCCCTCTTTGCTATACAGCCTGCTATAGCCACCGGACCACCAGTGAAATGTGTTCCTCCCCTACCCCTTTCCTGACCACAGGTAGGAGGCAGGGATGGGGGAAATTGTGTGATGTTTATGTGGATGCAATGTATGTGTGCAGTGCATGTAATGTGTGTGGGATAAGTGCTGGGGGGGGGTGCAGGTTTTTTTTTTTTGGTTTTTTTTACATTAGTTGGGCTTATTACCCCCTCCCTGCCTCTTACCTGTGGAGGGAAGGTGGGAATAAGTCCAGCTAACTAAAAAAAAAAAAAATATCCCCCAATACTTAACCCACACAACAAACACATGCCTTACACAAACAGACACTGCATTCACTAGACAAACACACACTATATCCACTACACGCACACTGCATCCATGCACACACACTACATGCACTACACACACACTGTATCCGCTACACAACCATGCTCACTACATGCGCTACACACAGACACTACATCCACTTTACAAAACACTCACACACTGTGTACCTGTGTGCCTGTGTAACGGTCTGTGTGTCAGTGTTTGTATCTGTATATATGTATGTCTCTATTTGTTTGTGTGTCAGGGTTTGTATCTGTATGCGTGTTTGTATCTGTGTATCTATGCTCGACTGTGTGTTTGTGTATCTGCATGTGTGTACCTGTGTGTCTGTTTGTACCTGTGTATCTGTATGTTTGTATCTGTGTCAGTGTTTGCGTCTGTGTAGCTGCATGTGTGAGACTGCTTGTTTGTGTATCTGCATGTGTGTACCTATGTGTCTGTGTATATGTATGTGTGTCAGTGTGCATCTATATGTCTATATATCTGCAAGTGTATCAGTGTGTGTGTGTGTATACATCTCAACATCTTGTCAACACTACACACAAACACACCCCTTTATTCAAACCTCAACACTACATACAAACACACCTATGTATTAAAACACCACCATTAAATATAAACACACTACTGTATTCAAAAACCACACTAAACACAAATGAACGCCTGCATTCAAATGCCAACACTATGTACAAACACACTTCTGCATTTACTCACATACTCCATACAAAAACATGCTTACATTCAAACACGCAAACACTACTCAGTGCTAAATACTCTATGTACGCCCCTGTTGCAGAGTAAAACACGCCTCTTCCAGTTCCAGACAACCAGTAAAGGCACTTTTACTGCACGACATGGCAGTTCATAGGAAAGCATTGAATTCATTGCTTTCTTATGTGAAGCATTGCATGTGCACATGGCGCTCATTGTGCACGCATATCAGTTTCCAATGCTCCTCTATGAAGAGTATTGGATTGGACCATCGCCAGAGGTGGTCATACCTCCTCAATGACTTTGCAGGAAGCGGGGAGGCAAGCAGTGTCAAGGCAAAATCTGAAACAGGGATGTGTGAAAAGTAGTTTTTTTCCTTAAACTATTGTTACCCTATCAATCCACTGCAGGAAAGTGGCATTTCAGCTGTGCTCTGCATTATTCCGGGTGGGTCCCAGCATACTCGTGTGTAGGCACTTATAGAGGTTGGCAACCTTTGGCACTCCAAATGTTATGGACTACATCTCCTGTAATGCTCTTACAGCCATAATGTTGCCAAGCATTAGGAGAGATGTGGTCCAGAAACACCTGCAGTGCCAAAGGTTGCCTAACTCTGCTCTAGGTCTTTGGGTGCCACAGGGTCCTAGTGTCATGTGTCGCTGTATCAATGTTGCGGTTTACACTAATCACATCCCTTTAACACTACGTGTTTTGGAATCTCTGCAATATTATTGACGCAACATATACCTTCTATTGACGCCATTAGGGGTGTGAGCACCGGAAATAGCTTGATTCCCAGCTAAGCCCATAAACAGGCATTCCAGACCAGTTCTAGCTACTCAGAAGTACTGTTCTCCTGCAGAACCCTACTTGCAAACTTGCTCCATTTGCTGGACTGACCCTGTGCCTGATTTGCCCACAATATCTGGGTTTCCCTCGTCTGTACTTTGCTATTGGTGCTAATTTACAATAAACTACCATCCAAGAAGGAAGACCACTCAATCTGATCCTAGTACATTTTTTTTTTGTTCAGTTGTAGAGCAACTACATCATTTCCTGATTGATTACTAGATTTCCTCTGGACCACCAGTCATATTTAAGAATTAATTATGTGCCTTTCTAGTAACAATGTGCTTTATTAATTGATATATTTGTTTCTTTTATTGCTCCACCAGAGAACAAGAATATTTCCTACAATTCTGTGTATTGATTATATTGTGAGATATACATATTACAACACCATTGGATGACGTTTTAAACTTTCCAATATGTAAACTAGAGGATTTAATATGCCAGTGACCCTAAATGGCTCTGTAGACATTCTCAAAATATATGCGTACTGAGCAAATAAATGCCATTTATCCAGCATTACTTATCAGATAGAGAGCATAGAACACTATATGCTTTTTGTATTTTAGACAATTTTCATGATTTAATCTAAAAACAAGATACCAAAATAACTATACAGATCGCAAACAGTACAGATGTGTACAGAACTGCACAAAATATTTTGTGCAGACATCCATTTGTAAGGAAGATTATATATTTTCTAAATGTATGCTTTTTAGATGCGCATTGTAAGCTGGTGGGAACAATGTTTGTGTTTATTTGGCCTATTTAAAATGAACTGTTCTTTATTACAAACTCATATATAACTTTACTTGTTGGATTTTTAACCTAATTTGGAAAATGTTACAAATTAAAAAATATGTTTCATACTCAGTGGAAGAAAGCACCACAGGGTGTCCAGAATGTAAGCGAAATTAATACAATAGAGGGTGGAGTGAAGGGGTTCTCTTTTCCTTTCCAAAGCTTTGAAGTTAAAAGCTGTCATTCAGGCTAAAATGTGAAAATGGACTTGACTAGTATCCCTGGAGCCATCACATCACCACAGCTGGAATGATTTAGGTTTGCTGTGTTATAATTCTGTTACAAAAGATGTACTGTTCAATGGTCAACCTTTTTGCACATGTATAGAATAGGGGCTCTGATGGTTTGGCATTTTCCATTTTGATCATCCATATAGTATGTTCTATTTGAGATATATTTTTAGATTATGTGACTTTTAATGAATTCTTAAAGGAAATACCATCCTGTACATCAGTGGTTCCTAACCTGTCTTCTTCGGTCTTTAAGTTAATTTCCAGGGTAATCGCTGTGAGCACTTACCGTAGTGGGATCAGAATATCACTCCGTTTAGCAGCAGAGTCAAACAAACTAGAGCAGTCTACGACTGTGGTTGGCGACCTTTGGAATTCCAGATGCTGAGTAACCAATAAAGGGTTAGAGTGTGCTTAAATATTGATGAATGATTCCTTTTTACAATCAAACGTGAAAACAGTACTTTTTTAAATTTAAATAGTATATTTACTTAGATAAGATGGCAAAATATAAAAATGGGGCCAACCAGCAATAATTCTAATGTTGGAGCAATGATGCCAATAGACTTAACGAGGCAGTCAGTGGGTATTAAGTGGCAGCAGCACAAGTAAAGCATACATTATTTAAATAATTAATAAGTGAGCCAGGCTGGCCAGCAAGCAAACCTCACTGGACTATGCTCGCTGTGAATCCAAAGGGTGTGCTGAACAAAGCTCACTCAGTGTAGCTTAATCGTCAGAGGAAGAAAAACCCGAGCCAGTCTGGTATCCTGCGTGAATGTTTGAAGTGTAAAGCAGCTCCAAACAATAAGGTAAAATATACTGAAAGCAGCCACTCAATGCCTCCAGAGCGAGTGGTTAATTATGAATATGTAGACAGCAACAAATCAGTGAAGGACAAAGTTGAGTGCTGGAAATTACCACGATGTGGCTAAATGCAAATAAAATCATATGAAATCCATGCAGTACATTTCATTGCACCCTTTGGATACACAGTGAACATAGTCCAGAGAGGTTTGCATGCTGGCCAGCTGGGCTCACTAAATGCTTTGTTAAAGGGAGTCTATAGTTACCCAGACCACTTCATCTCATTGAAGTGGTCTGGTTGCAATGTCCCTGTCCTCTTAACGCTTCAATGTAAAACCGTTAAGACCGCCACTAGAGGCGTTTCTTTAATTATCACAGAGTTTAACTCAGTGAATTGACATTGGACACCCTAATGCTTTGCATGTGGATATCCAGCATCTTTAAAATTCCCATAGGAGAGCATTGATTCAGTGCTTTTCTATGGTGAAGGCCTAATATGCAGCACTCGCTACATGCTGCTGTGACGTCGGCGAAGGAGGAGACCAAGCTAGCACCAAGTGACCTTGGATCTGGTTCAGTCTCCACCATAGGGGTCATTTTTATTCCTGGGCTGTCATACGATCTCAAAGGCAACATAAGCCAAGCAAACCAACCTTGCATATTTAAATGTGTAAAAACTAAAAAGGGGGAAGCCCTATATTTGACCCTGTAACTTTCCAAAATCCCATAAAACCTGTACATGGGAGATACTGTTATACTTGTAAGACATTGCTGAACACAAATACAAAAAGGACTTGGGAATTGTTATAGACAACAAACTATGCAACAATGTGGAATGTCAATTAGCAGTGGCTAAGGCCAATAAGGTATTGTCATGCATGAAAAAGGGCATTCATTCGCGTGATGAGAATATAATTTTGCCTCTTTATAAATCACTGGTAAGACCACATAATGAATATGCAGTGCAATTTTGGGCACCTGTTCTAAAGAAAGATATTATGGCACTAGAAAAAGTGCAGAGGCGGGCTACAAAATTAATAAAAGAAATGGAACATATCAGCTATGAAGAAAGATTAACAAATTTAAACCTTTTTAGTTTAGAAAAACATCACCTGAGAGGGGATATGATAACATTATACAAATATATTCAAGGCCAATATAAACCATTGTGTGGAAATCTATTCACAAACCGGACTTTACATAGGACACGAGGTCATGCATTTAGACTGGAAGAAAGAAGATTTCGACAAAGGAAAGGTTTTTTTACTGTAAGAACAATAAGGCTGTGGAATTCTCTGCCTGAAGAAGTGGTTTTATCAGAGTCCATACAGATGTTCAAACAGCTACTAGATGCATACTTGTAAAAACAGAATATTCAAGAATATCATTTTTCAATATAGGGTAATAGATGCTTGATCCAAGGATAAATCCAGGGCCGGTGCTAGGATTTTTAGTTACACAGGCAAAGATGTATTTTGGCGCCCCTCATCCTCCTTTTAAAAAAAAAAAAATCCAATGCATCTTCACCTGTGTGTATTTCCTCCCAAGCCACAGGCATAATTTTTCAGTCACACAGGTACACTGTCATACAAACACAGACATAATCATACAGAGACATAGAGACACAGACACATACAGTCAGAGACATACAGGCAAAGACATACATGCATACAGAGACATGAAGGTATATAAAGACATGCATACATACAGAGGCATACCGTCATACAGAAACATACATACATACAGAGACATACAGGCATACATAGATACAGGCATACAAAGACATGCATGCATACAGAGACATACCGCCATACAGACACATACATATATACAGGCACATACATACATACATACAGAGACATACAGGCATACAGACACATACATATATACAGGCATACAGAAACATACATACAAAGACATACAGGCATACATACATATGTACATACAGAGACATACGGGCATACATACACATACATACGTACATACAGAGACATACAGGCATACATAAACATACATACGTACATACAGGCATACATAAACATACATACAAGACATACAGACACACACAAACATACATACATACAGAGGCAAACCGTCATACAGACACATACATACAGAAACATGCATACAAAGACATACAGAGACACACCGACACATACAGGGAGTGCAGAATTATTAGGCAAATGAGTATTTTGACCACATCATCCTCTTTATGCATGTTGTCTTACTCCAAGCTGTATAGGCTTGAAAGCCTACTACCAATTAAGCATATTAGGTGATGTGCATCTCTGTAATGAGAAGGGGTGTGGTCTAATGACATCAACACCCTATATCAGGTGTGCATAATTATTAGGCAACTTCCTTTCCTTTGGCAAAATGGGTCAAAAGAAGGACTTGACAGGCTCAGAAAAGTCAAAAATAGTGAGATATCTTGCAGAGGGATGCAGCACTCTTAAAATTGCAAAGCTTCTGAAGCGTGATCATCGAACAATCAAGCGTTTCATTCAAAATAGTCAACAGGGTCGCAAGAAGCGTGTGGAGAAACCAAGGCGCAAAATAACTGCCCATGAACTGAGAAAAGTCAAGCGTGCAGCTGCCAAGATGCCACTTGCCACCAGTTTGGCCATATTTCAGAGCTGCAACATGACTGGAGTGCCCAAAAGCACAAGGTGTGCAATACTCACAGACATGGCCAAGGTAAGAAAGGCTGAAAGACGACCACCACTGAACAAGACACACAAGCTGAAACGTCAAGACTGGGCCAAGAAATATCTCAAGACTGATTTTTCTAAGGTTTTATGGACTGATGAAATGAGAGGGAGTCTTCATGGGCCAGATGGATGGGCCCGTGGCTGGATTGGTAAAGGGCAGAGAGCTCCAGTCCGACTCAGACGCCAGCAAGGTGGAGGTGGAGTACTGGTTTGGGCTGGTATCATCAAAGATGAGCTTGTGGGGCCTTTTCGGGTTGAGAATGGAGTCAAGCTCAACTCCCAGTCCTACTGCCAGTTTCTGGAAGACACACAAATACAGCCCTGCATTCAAATGTCAACACTACATACAGACAGGGCTGTCATCAGAAATTTTGGGGGCCCTGACAAAGCACAAGGTCTGGGCCCCCACCCCCTCGAGCCCACCCAAGAGTCCGCCCACAGGACTCCTACCTAAACCGCTGACAATGATGCAGGACTGGGACTGGATGTGGTGTGTATAGTGGAAGTGAATTAAAATGTGTGTAATGGATGTAGTGTTTTTGTTTAAGATGCTGTTTGTGCAGTGAATGCAGAGTGTGTGTTTGTGAGCGGATGCAGTGTGTATAGTGAACGCAGAGTGTGTTTGTGTAGTGGATGTAGTGTGTGTACAGTGATGTGGTGTGTTTGTGTAGAGAATGTAGTGTTTGTGTGTACTAGATGCAATGTGTTTAGAGGATGCAGTGTCTGTAGTGGATGTAGGGTGTGTATTAGATGCAGTGTTTGAATGTGTGGTGGATATAGTGTGTGTACAGTGAATGCAGGATGTTTGTGTAGTGGATGCTGTGTGTAAAGTTAATGTAGAGTGTGTGTCAGTGTAGTGAATGTAGAGTGTGTGTCAGTGTAGTGAATGCAGAGTGTGTGCATAGTGTAGTAGATGCAGAGTGTGTGTTAGTGTGTAATGAATGCAGTGTCAGTGTAATGAATGCTAGTGTGTAATGAACAGTGTCAGTGTAATAAATGTTAGTGTGTAATGAACGCAGTATCAGTGTAATGAATGCAGATTGTGTGTCAGTGTAGTGAATGCAGTATGTGTGTTAGTTTAGTGAATGCTGGGTGTGTGTTAGTATAATGAATGCAGGGTGTGTGTTAGTGTAGTGTATACAGAGTGTGTGTTAGTGTAGTGTATAGAGCTTGGTTGCTTCTTCTAAGTGTTGCTTCTAAGTGTCTGTGGTTGGAGATATTCTGGAGAGTTTTACAGAAGCTTCAACTGTCTAAGAGTTGTGCTAAGAGTTTTATTTTTTACTGTTACAGGTAAGATTCATCTGTAGGAAAAGGTTACTGATTGCACAAGGTTTGATTTCCTGTTGGTAATTATAAGGCATTTGGTTGGATTAGGTAGCTACTTGCTATTGATTGCTGTGTAAATTAGCTATTGTTTGCTAATAAGCAGAGGCCTACCCAGGTGTTAAACATTCCTAGTGGGAGGTGATTTTAGGAGTATATAAGGGCTGTTGTCATTAGCTTGGCTAATAGAGCTTGGTTGCTTCTTCTAAGTGTTGCTTCTAAGTGTGTGGTTGGAGATATTCTGGAGAGTGTTGCTTCTAAGTGTGTGGTTGGAGATATTCTGGAGAGTGTTGCTTCTAAGTGTGTGGTTGGAGATATTCTGGAGAGTGTTGCTTCTAAGTGTGTGGTTGGAGATATTCTGGAGAGTGTTGCTTCTAAGTGTGTGGTTGGAGATATTCTGGAGATAAACTGGAGGTAATCTGAGGTATTCAGGAGGATAAATAAAAAGTTAAGATTCGTTTTATTTAAATAATTGATCTCATTGGAATGGCAGACTTGGTTCAGTGTAATAGTTCCTATGCATTTGTTTCGCATTCCACTTTTTGGAGGTTTAGTTGTTGTCTAATCTGTAGACAGTTCTCTATCTTGCGGCAGGAGATTGTATTTTTGAAATCTGAGATTTGTAAATTATCTGGTAAACAAACTCAGGCTGGAACTGCTGCAAAGCCACTGCCACAGAGACATACTAGGAATGGCAGATGGATTACTGTAGGATCTGGTCGACTTAGAGTTGTGGATAAAAGGCATATTGCACAGTCTGTTGTTCTACATAATTCATTTTCTGCACTTTCAGAGTGTAATGGTGTCATGGAGACAGGCACTGAGGCTAGTGGTGTTGTGCAGAGAGGCACTGAGGCTAGTGGTGTTGTGCAGAGAGGCACTGAGGCTAGTGGTGTTGTGCAGAGAGGCACTGAGGCTAGTGGTGTTGTGCAGAGAGGCACTGAGGCTAGTGGTGTTGTGCAGAGAGGCACTGAGGCTAGTGGTGTTGTGCAGAGAGGCACTGAGGCTAGTGGTGTTGTGCAGAGAGGCACTGAGGCTAGTGGTGTTGTGCAGAGAGGCACTGAGGCTAGTGGTGTTGTGCAGAGAGGCACTGAGGCTAGTGGTGTTGTGCAGAGAGGCACTGAGGCTAGTGGTGTTGTGCAGAGAGGCACTGAGGCTAGAGGTGTTGTGGAGAGAGGCACTGAGGCTAGAGGTGTTGTGGAGAGAGGCACTGAGGCTAGAGGTGTTGTGGAGAGAGGCACTGAGGCTAGTGCTGTTGTGGAGAGAGGCATTGAGGCCAGTGGTGTTGTGCAGAGAGGCTTGAAGACTATGATGAGGCCTAATAGAAAGCAGTTGTTGTTGGGGGATTCCATCATAAGAGGTGTGGAGATGGACAATGGTGGTCTTGTGAGGTGTCTTCCCGGAGCTACTGCTCACAGAGACAGGAGACGTATCTGAAATATTGTTAAGCAAGCAAAGCAGGAAGGGGAATTGGATGTACTTGTCCATTTAGGGACAAATGACTTGGCTTGCAATGAGGTTTCAGAGGTTAAGGAAGTGTTTAGTGTTTTTGCCAATGATATACGGCAGGTTGCTTCCACACTGTCATTCTCTGAAGTTCTGCCTGTGCATAACACTCAGAATGACAGGCGGATGCGTATTAGGGACTTTAACTTGTGGCTTGGTGAATGGTGTCGGGAGCAAGGATTTGGCTTTATTGCTCATGGTAGCTCTGTTTGGAATGGAAATAAACTGTACAAAAAAGATGGTTTGCATCTTTCTCAAAAGGGAACAAATGTTCTCAGTGAGCAGTTCAGAGGTTTTGCTAAGATGTATTTAAACTAGGATGGGGGGGCAAAAGGGTGATAAAACATCAATCCAATTGTCCCCCAAAACAAGGACAGAAGGTGCCTGTAGCAAGTGTGTTAAAAAATGATAAGCTTAGAGTCATGTCTACAAATGCTCGCAGTTTAGGGAATAAGATCCACGAACTTGTGGCAATAATGGCAACTGATAGTGTAGATTTAGTCGCTGTTACTGAGACATGGTATAATGAAAAAAATGACTGGGACATAGCAATACCAGGGTACTCTTTATATAGAAAAGACAGGGAAGGCAAGAAAGGGGGAGGGGTGGCCCTGTATGTGAAGGATAGCATAAAATCTAGCCTAATAAAGGTTAGTGAGACGAACATAGAGTCCATTTGGGTTACGTTAGAATTTGGTAATCACACAGTAGTTCATGTAGGTGTGATTTATAGGCCCCCAGGACAAATTGAAGAGTTAGATAATCTACTAGTTGAAGAAATAGCTAAAATGACAATGAAGGGGGAAGTTATCACCATGGGTGACTTTAATCTTCCTGATGTGAATTGGAAAACAAAAATAGCTACTTGTGCCAGAAGCACACATATTCTAAACTCCCTACTGGGATTGTCTCTAAAACAAGTCGTTGAGGAGCCAACTCGTAAAGAGGCCATACTAGATTTAGTGTTAACAAATGGAGATTTGGTATCAGATATTACTGTAGGTGAAAGTTTAGGATCCAGTGATCATCAGTCAGTGTGGTTTAATATAAGAACAGTGACTGAGTCACACCACACAAAAACAAAAGTTTTAGACTTTAGAAAAACAGACTTTTCTAAAATTAGAATATGTGTAAAGGAGTCATTATCAGACTGGAGCAATTTAAATGGAGTCCAAAATAAATGGGATTATTTAAAAGCTGCACTACTGAAGGCAACAGAAAATTGCATTGGGCTTGTCAGTAAAAGCAAAAAATTCAAGAAACCACTGTGGTACTCCGCAGATGTGGCCAAAATAGTAAAAAACAAAAAGTTAGCATTTAGTAATTATAAAAAAAACCCAGAGTGAGGAAGACAGAATGACCTATAAGATTAGGCAGAAAGAGGCTAAGCAAGTTATAAGAGCTTCCAAATCACACACAGAAGAGAAAATAGCACAGTCAGTAAAAAGGGGGGACAAAACTTTTTTTAGATACATAAATGAGAAAAGAAAAGTAAAACAAGGATTAGTTAGATTAAAAACAAAAGAAGGAAGGTATGTAGATGAGGATAAAGGTCTAGCTGACTGCCTCAATGAATATTTTTGTTCGGTATTTACAGCTGAAAATGAAGGAAAGGGACCTCTGTTAAAAAAAAGGATAAATGAGTCATTTATTACACGTGAGTTTACAGAGGAAGAGGTTCTATTTCAACTGTCAAAAGTAAAGACAAATAAGTCAATGGGACCTGATGGAATACACCCAAAGCTATTAAAAGAGCTTAGTGGTGTACTAGCAAAACCATTAACAGATTTATTTAACCAATCATTGTTAACAGGAGTAGTCCCAGAAGATTGGAAGTTAGCGAATGTTGTGCCCATTCACAAGAAAGGTAATAGGGAGGAGTCGGGCAACTATAGGCCAGTAAGCCTTACTTCAGTAGTGGGGAAAGTGATGGAAACCATGTTAAAGGATAGGATTGTTGAACATCTAAAAACACATGGATTTCAAGATCAGAGACAACATGGGTTTACTTCAGGGAGATCATGCCAAACTAATCTTATTGATTTTTTTGATTGGGGAACTAAAATTATAGATCAGGGTGGTGCAGTAGACATTGCTTACCTAGATTCCAGTAAGGCTTTTGACACTGTTGCACATAGAAGGCTTATCAATAAACTGCAATCTTTGAGTTTGGATTCCAATATTGTTGAATGGGTAAGGCAGTGGCTGAGTGACAGGCAACAGAGGGTTGTAGTCAATGGAGTATATTCGAAGCTTGGGCTTGTCACCAGTGGGGTACCTCAGGGATCTGTACTTGGACCCATTCTCTTTAATATTTTTATTAGTGATATTGCAGAAGGTCTTGATGGTAAGGTGTGTCTTTTTGCGGATGATACTAAGATATGTAACAGGGTTGATGTTCCAGGAGGGATAAGCCAAATGGCAAATGATTTGGGTAAACTAGAAAAATGGTCAGAGTTGTGGCAACTGACATTTAATGTGGATAAGTGCAAGATAATGCATCTTGGACGTAAAAACCCAAGGGCAGAGTACAGAATATTTGATAGAGTCCTAACCTCAACATCTGAGGAAAGGGATTTAGGGGTGATTATTTCTGAGGACTTAAAGGTAGGCAGACAATGTAATAGAGCAGCAGGAAATGCTAGCAGAATGCTTGGTTGTATAGGGAGAGGTATTAGCAGTAGAAAGAGGGAAGTGCTCATGCCATTGTACAGAACACTAGTGAGACCTCACTTGGAGTACTGTACACAGTACTGGAGACCATATCTTCAGAAGGATATTGATACCTTAGAGAGAGTTCAAAGAAGGGCTACTAAACTGGTTCATGGATTGCAGGATAAAACTTACCAGGAAATCATACACAGAACTGGGAGGGAGGGGCGATGACGTGACGACGCACGCCGGTCACGTACCGCGGGAGGTGAGGGGAAAAGCCGCGAAAAAGATAAGGAAGCCGCGAGGTACCTGAGGCTGAGGGTCTATGGCGGCGGTTGGCGGTAGTTGGAGGTAGCTGGCGACGGACGAGCGTACATGCGGTGGCAGTGTCCAGATAGCGCAGGAGAGATCTCGGTGGCATGGTGATACAGGACAGGGAAGCCTGAGGCTGGTGTTAACGCAGTGAAGGGGAGCGAGCGAGCAGACACACGTGGTGGACGGACAGACGAGCAGATCGGAACATCCAGTACGGCAGCAAGCCAAAAAAAGACGACATAAATAATAAGCAGAAGACAATATAACTGCAAGTATACAAAAGGCATATTAATAAGCTGAATAATGTCTGCATAATCAACAGAAAACCATTTCATAGGTACATTTGAACATAGACTTGATAAACTCCACCTTACTGAAAACTCCACCAATAGGATGATATATAATGTTGAAATATACTGATATATACTGATATATAGATCTAAGGAAAGTCCACAATAGGAGCGTGGAAAAAGGCTCCAAATTAATCTCAGTTGCGAGACTAGTTCCCACTGAAGATAGGTGTTTAACCTATTTTTATTATTGAAAACTCCGTTAACAGGAGTGGGTAAAGGAGGTTCCAAATGATTTTTGTTGAGAGAGCCTCTCGGATGGAAAAGCGAGTCTAACTTAACCGTCACCCAAAAAATAGTTAAGACGGGAAAAAAAAAAAAAATGGAATAACACAGAATATACGGAACGTTAAGTTTCATATACTTGTTTAAAATAGACACTCGAGAGGAAAAATCACTATTTTGTAAATCGCCTGTAGCTATCTGGAGAGCTGAGGGATAATTGGATAAAATTATATATTTCCCTCTATAAACGCTCTAAAATCTCTAAAAGCTCACCTGATGAATGTAAAGTTGTTAAGAACGAAAGTTAAGACAACTGGAGCCTAAGAAAAAAACGCAATAAAACGCCAGAGAACGCCAGAGAACAATTGACAATTGACAATTGAAAGCCGTGGAACGCTGTGAGACCCTAGTTCCTGAAATCAAGATACCGGACACAATCAAGCGAAAGAGAGACGGAATGATCAAATAAAGGAAAAGAAAAAAAAAATTTATTTATTTTTTTTTTTTTTCTTTTTTTTTTTTTTTTTTGTATATACTTTTTGATACATATTATCCTGCTCTTATTAACCCCATACAAGTAAGTGCTATAATGGCAAACAAAAAAAGTGAACTTAAGCTGGGAAATAAAAGAGAAAAAAGAATCGACCAAAGAAATGAAAAAAGACTCTCAAATTATTTTTCACCTCAAGATAAAGAGAAGGCAGAAAGAAGAAACAGTATAAATGGAGCAGCCCAACCCATAATGCAAGCTATAATGCAAACAAACCCTGAGCAGGAGATGTCGGACTCTTTGAGTAAAGATGCTGGCCTGATTGGAAAAGATCTCTTGAACGAATGCTTACAAGTACAACTAGAAAATATAAAGAAAGAAATACATCTAATGATGGGGGATTTTAAAACAGAGATAGCTAAAATAATGGGCAGAATAAATCTAATGGAAGATAAAATGGACCATATAAAACTACAACAAGGTTTAAATGAAGACAGAATCATACAGATGGAAAAAAAAATGGCGTTAATGGAAGCCAAGATCTTGGATAACGAAGATAGAGCAAGGAGAAATAATATCAGAATAAGAGGAATCCAAGAAGAAGTGACTTCAGGAGGACTGGACGAATTCCTAAAAGAGTTTTGTAAATTTTTGGGGGTCCAGCAGAACTTTAGCCAATTCTGTACGGAAAGAATACATAGAATCCCAAACCCAAGTAACATTCCAGCCCAGCAGCCAAGAGACGTCATTGCAGCTTTAAATTCATATAGACTTAAACAAGAAATTATGAGGGCAATGAGATCCAAGTCCCTACAAGACTCTAAATATGAATCTATCAAAATATTCAACGACCTATCTAGAAGTACCAGAATGGCTAGGAAAAATTTTACATCTTGTACTGTCAAATTGAGAGAAATGGGAATCAAGTATATTTGGTTGTTCCCAGTTGGATTAAGATTCACGTATGGAGAAAAAGTGGAAATGTATAGAGAAGTTCAGAGTCTCCAAAAATGGATTCAGGAAACTTTTAAATAATAAATGTACGGGTTTACATTAGACTTCCCCCTCCCCCGCCCCACGAATAGGGGTCGGGAAGAGGTAACTCTAAGTAGCCTTTATTTTATTTATATATTTTTTTTTTTTTTTTTTTTTTTTTTTGCCTTTTCCCCCTCGGTTGCCTTCTCATGAAGAGAGAGAATGATAGGTAACATTGATAAGCACTTTACACAAAGACGTGTTTTAAAACAAAGAAAAATAAAATTAGGATAGTAGGGTAGCTAATATAATTTCCTTTATAGAAATTAACATGAGGTGAACTGAACTGAGATAAAACACAATTAGAGAAACAGAAAATCACATGGTTAAATAATTCACACAAATATTAAAGAATATATAAAAAGAAAGGAAATAGAGAGGAAGTGGGGCAGTAAGACAAAGAGGGAAAGAAAGAAAGAAAAACTAAGATACTTTTGAATATCACACAAATAAATGATAGTAGTGGGGAGCACTTAAGCATTGAAAAATAGATATTATTAGTATAACCAGTAGCGAGAAGGAAAGAGAAAATAAATAAATAATAAATGGAAAGAGAGTATTACACTTTAAGTAAACAATATAGGATATGAGCACTAAAGATAAATAATACAGGGGAAAAGATAGAGAAGAGAGAAGGAATTTTGGTAAAGAATGTAAAGCAAAAATTTTTTTTTTTTTTTATTTTTTTTTATACTATCTCCGCTTGAATTCTGGGTAACTTGCGGATTGCTTTCTTACATGTTTGATATAATTGTTGGTATATCCCATCACCAAACCATATAAGGTGGTTAAATTGTAAATTTCTTCCCTCCTGATATACAGGGGGAAGGAACACAGGGAGATCTATGGCTCCTATGGGAAAGGAACCATTTATTTTAATGTTAAGTGTAGGGGTGCAATGTCCTGTATGTTATGTTTTTCGGTTGTCCAGACTGAGGGGAAAGGGGTCAGATAGAGTTAAGGTATGTTTAGAATAGCATCTCTCAATGTAAGGGGGTTAAATACACCGCAGAAAAGAGTAATCCTCACCGACTTTATTAGGAAAGAGTCAATACATATATGTGGAATACAAGAGTCACACTGGCTAAAAAATGACAAAGATAGATTTAGCTCAAAAGAGTTCCCACATATTTTCAGATCCTCTATGCCCAAGAACAAGAAAAGAGGAGTAGCAATTATAATTTCTGCAAAGATAGACTTTAAGTTAATTCATCAAGTTACAGATGATGAAGGAAGGACTCTCATAATAATCGGAGAGATAAACAATCAGAGATATACAATTGTAAATCTATATGCTCCCAATAAGGCTCCCATAAGGTTTTTAAATAAACTGGTGAACAAAGTTGAAAAAATTAAACAAGGGAAAATAATATATATGGGAGACTTCAACTGTATACTAGACCCTGATATGGACAGAAATAAATTAAAAACAAATGAGAACAAAAGACAGTTAGAACAGTCCTCCCAAAAATTTAATGAGGTAATTAAAAAGGCAGGTCTTATGGATACTTGGCGCATTTGGCATCCTATGGAAAGGGACTATACTTGTTTTTCCTTCCCGCATCAGGTATATTCAAGAATAGACTATATATTGACAGAAATAAATATCGTTAGAAGGGTCAAGAAAATTTTGATCACTAATATCCCATGGTCAGATCACAATGCTCTAATTCTGGAAATTAAAGAAGAATTTCCCAAAACTAGATCTAACTGGAGATTGAATGAAAATTTGTTAAAAAAAAAACAAAATGTGGACATAATACAAAAGGCTATAGAAGAATATTTCAGAGAAAATAATAATTCTGAGATCTCCTTATCTACGCTCTGGTGTGCGTTTAAATGTACAATCAGGGGAAGCTTTATAAAAATGGGCACAGAGGAAAAAAAAAGAAATTCACAAAACTTGGCACAACTTTATATGGATCATGATAGATTGGAAAAACAGAATAAAAAAAAAATATCGTTTGAAATAAGTAAAGAATTAAAAAAAATAAAGGAAAATATTAATAACATATTGATAAACAAATCTAACCTTGCGTTAGAACGTTTAAGAAGAAACTGGTATTATAAAGGGAATAAAGCGGATAAACTACTAACAAATAGATTAAAAAAAGAAAAAATTAAAAAAATTATTTCTAAAATAAAAATAAACGGTGAAGAAGTAGTCCTGTCGCCAGAAAAGATCGGTGAAGCATTTCAAAAATATTATGCAGAGCTATATAATCTACCCGGGGGAAATAGCACTGATGACATTTCTAAATTCTTTACAGAACTCAAACTCCCGCATATAACAGAGGCTCAATTGGAAGTATTAAATAAACCTGTCTTACAAAATGAAGTTGAATCTGCAATTAAAAAATTAAAATCAAAAAAAGCACCAGGACCGGATGGGTTTAGTAACTGCTTTTATAGAACTTTTAGGGATAATATAATAGAACCTCTTACCAAACTATTTAACGACTTTATGTCATACGGAAATATTCCCAGTGAATTGTTAAAAGCCCATATAGTTCCAATCCCAAAGCCTGGGAAAAACTTGGAATTAGTAATAAATTATAGACCTATTTCATTACTTAACAGCGATATTAAAATCTACTCCTCTGTGTTAGCAGACAGGTTATCTAACGTAATAACTAGTATTATTCATCAAGATCAGGTGGGGTTCATATCCAGCAGAGCCCCAACTTCTAATATTAGGAGATTGATAGACGCGGCAGATATGGCAACCAGACACAAGATCCCCCTCCTTGCCCTGTCATTAGATGCCGAAAAGGCCTTTGACAGGGTAAGGTGGGAATTTCTGGAGAAAGCCCTATCCAGCTTCGGATTTCAAGGTAATATCACTAGGGCTATCATGGCTCTATATACAACTCCAACGGCTAGGGTAGTGGGAAGCGGATTTTCCTCCGAATGGTTTAAGCTAACAAATGGAACTAGACAGGGTTGTCCCCTGTCCCCAATATTATACCTGATTAGTCTCGAACCACTAGCACACAGAATCAGAGCGGATGATTCTATAAAAGGAATAGAATTAGAGAAGGAATCATTAAAGCTTACAATGTATGCAGATGATGTGGTACTCACTCTGAGAAATCCCGTGAAATCCATGGAAAAGGTCATGGATTCCATAGAGGAATATTCACTCTATTCAGGATATAAATTAAACTTAAACAAGTCTACAGCACTTTCATTCAATCTTACGTCGAATATTAAACAAAAGTTATTTGATAAATTCGGTTTTAATTGTGAAAAAAAAACCATGGAAGTTTTGGGCATAGAAATTACTAATGAACCGAATAGTATTATGGAACAAAATTTTTTAAGGCTAATGAAAAATACAGCAAAAACCCTGAATAATTGGAAGGGAATTGAAGTATCATGGTGGGGGAGAATAAATATTATAAAATTCTATATATACCCAAAGTGGGTGTATCTCTTCCGCATGCTACCCCTCTATTGTTCAGAAAGTTGGTTATCCCTAGCACAATCAATTATTAACAAATTTATTTGGGGTCAAAAACGTCCTAGATTGAGTAGAAACCATTCAAAATTAAAGATAAAATCGGGTGGACTGGGAATCCCACAATTAAATCATACTTGGAGAGCTTGTAACATAGCACATGTAATAATAACCCAATCCGATGTAGCAAAAGAACAAATTTGGTTTAAAATGGAACAGAGTCTACTAAACGACGAAATAAAGGAGGATATATACTCTCTCTTCTGGAAGACAGACCATAAAAAAAACCTTAGACAAGGTAAATATGATAAGGGCTTAATCCTAAATAATTTAATCCCCATATGGTACAAATTAAGAAAAGACCTAGACCTACAAGGTAAACTGCTTCCTAGCATTGAGTTTAGACAGTTGCAAAAAAATATAAGGGATTTAAACATTCAGAGCTGGATCAACGCAGGGGTCAATAAAATCAATAATATAATAGAGAATGGTAAGATAAAAGACTTTAATACTTTAACAGACGAATATAAGCTACAAGCCAAAGAGATATTTACCTATATAAGAATAAAGGGGTATCTTAATGAGCACTTAATAAAAAATTATTCAGCGAAACATTTAATACTTGAACAATTATTAAAAGACCATACTATTATTAAAAAGTTAGTCTCAAAGTGTCTTAATTTAATAGAAACTGACCCAGAAGAAATCATTGGCTTAGTGATATCAAAATGGGAGAAGGAAATAGATAATAACATAAGTTATGATGACTGGATGATAGCACTGAATTTGACCATAAAAAATGTACACTGTCTGAACTTAGTGGAACTCCAATATAAAATCATGAACAGATGGTATTTAACGCCAGATAAACTTGCTAAAATGTACCCGGATGCATCGGATAAATGCTGGCGCTGCGGGGATCATAAGGCAGGAATGCTACATATATGGTGGGAATGTGGTGAGATAAAAAGATTTTGGGATATGGTAACTATAAATATTGAATCATGGACAGGAATTAAGGTTGACAAGAAACCACAGTTATTTCTGTTACAACTACACATGTCTCAGAATTTGGACCAATATGCTGTCCTGATAATTCATACACTATTAGCAGTCAAAATATCAATTGCTAGGAAATGGAAAGCCAGAGAAATCCCAATATGGGAGGAAGTAAAATCACAACTAATTTATCAGCTGAAAATGGAGATAGGGATAGTTAAAGAACCAAGTACTTTGAAAAACTGGCTAGGTATTATACAGGAAAATTAGTTTATAGTTAAACCCTGCTTACATACATATGTTACAGAGATAGCTAGTTATTATAATAGGAATGTAAAACTGCTTAACTAAAATCTAATCTGACTCAAGAAAGCCCCCAGTCTGGACCCTTTGTGTATTTTTGTTAATGTATAGTCATTGTTTTGTATGTTTGATATGTATACACTTGAATTTTTTGTTATCATTGCAATTTGAGAAAACGGCAATGCATATAATGATGTATATGTTTTATATAACAAGAAAAAGAATAAAATATTAAATAAGTAAAAAAAAAACTTACCAGGAAAGGTTAAAGGATCTTAACATGTATAGCTTGGTGGAAAGACGAGACAGGGGGGATATGATAGAAACATTTAAATACATAAAGGGAATCAACACAGTAAAGGAGGAGACTATATTTAAAAGAAGAAAAACTACCACAACCAGAGGACATAGTCTAAAATTAGAAGGACAAAGGTTTAAAAATAATATCAGGAAGTATTACTTTACTGAGAGGGTAGTGGATGCATGGAATAGCCTTCCAGCTGAAGTGGTAGAGGTTAACACAGTAAAGGAGTTTAAGCATGCGTGGGATAGGCATAAGGCTATCCTAACTATAAGATAATGCCAGGGACTAATGAAAGTATTTAGAAAACTGGGCAGACTAGATGGGCCGAATGGTTCGTATCTGCCGTCACATTCTATGTTTCTATGTTTCTATGTATGCAGAGAGTGTGTCAGTGTAGTTTATGCAGAGTGTGTGTCAGTGTAGTGTATGCAGAGTATATCAGTGTAGTGTATGCAGAGTGTGTGTCAGTGCAGTGTATGCAGAGTGTGTGTTAGTGCAGTGAATGCAGAGTGTGTGTTAGTGCAGTGAATGCAGAGTGTGTGTTAGTGTAATGAATGCAGCATGTGTGTTATCTTATTTATCTTGTGTGTGCCACCATATTTTTCATTGATGATACTATCATGTTCTGTCTCTGTTCTGGTTTTTGGGAACCCCTGGGGTCTGTGACAAGAGTCTGAGTGCTACCTTCAAGGCACAAAGGCCCATAAGATCATTGCCAATCAAAGAGGTTAGTATATTTATCCAGAGTATAACACTATTGTTTAGATTTTTTCTGTTTCCCTTGAGGATATATACCCCATAATACATATAGGGCTAAGTCAACTGAATTAAGTGCTCCACTTTCAAAAATGTTGGGTTATTCACCATAGTTTTTCTAGGCAAGATCGGTGAGTACGCTGATGTGAAATTGCAGTCCCAGTCTTAATTTAATTTCTTCTACATTACATAGTCACACAGTTACATAGCTGAAAAGAGACTTGCGTCCATCAAGTTCAGCCTTCCTCACATTTGTTTTTTTGCTGTTGATCCAAAAGAAGGCAAACAAAAACCAGTTTGAAGCACAATTTTGCAACAAGCTAGGAAAAAAATTCCTTCTTGACCCCAGAATGGCAGTCAGAATTATCCGTGGATCAAGCAGTTATTTCTCTACATTGAGAGATTATATCCTTGAATATTCTGTTTTTGCAAGTATGCATCTAGTAGCTGTTTGAACATCTGTATGGACTCTGATAAAACCACTTCTTCAGGCAGAGAATTCCACATCCTGATTGTTCTTACAGTAAAAAAAACCTTTCCTTTGCCTTAGACGAAATCTTCTTTCTTCCAGTCTAAACGCATGGCCTCGTGTCCTATGTAAAGTCCGGTTTGTGAATAGATTTCCACACAATGGTTTGTATTGGCCTTGAATATATATGTATAATGTTATCATATCCCCTCTCAGGCGACGTTTTTCTAAACTAAATAGGTTTAAATTTGTTAACCGTTCTTCATAGCTGATATGTTCCATTTCTTTTATTAATTTTGTAGCCCACCTCTACACTTTTTCTAGTGCCATAATATCCTTCTTTAGAACAGGTGCCCAAAATTGCACAGCATATTCAATATGTGGTCTTACCAGTGATTTATAAAGAGGCAAAATGATATTCTCGTCCCGAGAATGAATGCCCTTTTTCATGCATGACAATACCTTACTGGCCTTGGCCACTGCTGTTTGACATTGCACATTGTTGCATAGTTTGTTGTCTATAACAATTCCCAAGTCCTTTTCGTGTGTTGTTATCCCTAAGTCACTTCCATTAAGGGTATACGTTGCTTGTGTATTCTTTACGCCGAAGTAAATCCCTCTGCAGCAAAGTAATATCTTGCTCACATTGTATTATTTTACAAAGTTTTGTGTCATCTGCAAACACTGAAACATGACTTTCAATGCTGTCTTCAAGATCATTTATAAACATGTTAAATAGAAGGGGTCCCAGAACAGACACCACTTGCCACCTCTGTCCAGCTTGAAAATTTACCATTACCGACAACTCTTTGTACTCTGTTTTTAAGCCAATGTCCTACCCAAGAACAAGCATTTTCATCTAGACCGATTTCCTTGAGTTTGAACACTAATCTATTGTGTGGAACTGTATCAAATGCCTTGGTAAAATCCAAATAGATCACATCCACTGCAACACCCTGATCTATACTTCTGCTTACTTCTTCGTAGAACGCAATCAAGTTAGTTTGACATGACCTGTGCTTCATAAAACTGTGCTGATTTTTGCTGATAACCATGTTCTTCTCAAGGAATTCTTGAATATTATCCCTTAATAACCTTTCAAATATTTTACTAGCCACAGAAGTTAAGCTCACAGGTCTATAATTTCCAGGCAAGGATTTTGAACCCTTTTTGAATATAGGAACCACATCTGCCTTCCTCCAATCCTCCGGAACACTTCCTGAAAGAAAAGAATCTTGAAAGATTAAAAACAGAGGTTCACTTATTTCTACACTTAGTTCCTTAAGTACACGTGGATGGATACCATCAGGCCCTGGAGCTTTGTTTATATTAACTTTCTTTAGTTGCTGCAGCACCTTGTCTTGAGTTAACCAATTACAATTATTCCGTAAGTTTTTAGTAGCAATCATTTGCACATCTATTGCCATGGGTTCTTCCTTAATATATACGGAGGAGAAATAGTTATTTAAAATTCCTGCCTTTTCCTGGTCTTCATTAACTAACACCCCCTGTGGCGGTACCAGCCTTGCCACTGGGCATTGGAGAAGACTGATTGCCAGCCTCCTGCCATGTGACTATGGCCCCTGAGATGTATTGCCTGCTCTCCTGTACTGCTGAGGATTGCTACCCCTTAGGTGGATTTGGCTATGGAGCTTGTGTAGTGCCCTCTGTTGGTAGCAACAGTAATATGCACTACCTGAATAGCAAGACTGGTAATTTGCATATTCGGGTATATTTGCATATCGCTAATTCTGCATGCAGGAGAGACATTTGTGTTAATTATGGTCTTCCCCACCTATTTATAAATATGTAATTATGTTATAATAAGTCACTGAATGTTGCCTGCTATGATTTGACTGTTTGTAATTTTATTGAGTTTTCACAGCAATGTTAATGTAATGACCAAATGGGCTAGTCCCAAGTAAAATAAAGATTTTGGCAGTTCTACTTCACCCTCAATTTGGAGTCCTGTCTCTTATTGGGGGAATCTGCTACAAGGGATTGCTATGCTCTGCATATTCCCTTGCTATAATCACTCCTAAGCTCTTTTAAGAGCTCGTTCCTGCTTCGCTCTGGAAGGAAGAGAGGTTCGTCCTGCGGTGGTTGTGTTGTCGGCTAGAGTGCTTGGAATCCTCAAGAAGTGCTAGGAGCATCCATCAACGGAGGTACCCAGTCGGGGTGCCAGGTGATCCGTTACACCCCCGTTTCAGTTTTTAGTGTACCTACACTTTCATTTTTGGGTTTTTTAGAATTTATGTACTTAAAAAATGCTTTGGGGTTGGTTTTGCTCTCTTTAGCTATCATTTTTTCATTTTGAAGTTTAGCAAGTCTAATTGCCTTTTTGCACGCATTATTTGCTTCCTTATATCTTTTATAAGATGCATCTGATTTGTCCGATTTAAATGCTTTAACCCCTTAAGGACTGAGCCAAATGTACACGTTGTGAACAGAACAAAACGTAAACAAAACCTGGCATTTGCGCTATATGTCTGTCCAACCGTAATTCACCGCTTTCATATTAAATGCACCCCCCCTTATTATATATCATTTTATTCAGAGGAAACAGGGCTTTTATTTAATATCAAATATTTAGCTATGAAAGATAATTTAATATGAAAAAAATGGGAGAAAATAAGAATTTTTTTAATTTTTTTAGTTCTACATTAAATTTTAACTGTCAATGTCATAATACTGTTTGCTTTTACTGCAATAAAATACACATATTTGTATTCAGCAAAGTCTCACGTGTAAAACAGTACCCCCTATGTACAGGTTTTATGGTGTTTTGGGAAGTTAAAGGGTCAAATATAGCGTGTTACATTTGAAATTGAAATTTGCCAGATTGGTTACGTTGCCTTTGAGACTGTATAGTAGCATATACATCCATAATGGCATACCATTTGCAATAGTAGACAACCCAAGGTATTGCAAATGGGGTATGTCCAGTCTTTTTTAGTAGCCATTTGGTCACAAACACTGGCCAAAGTTAGCGTTAGTATTTGTTTGTGTGTGAAAAATGCAAAAAACGCCAAATTTGGCCAGTGTTTGTGACTAAGTGGCTACTAAAAAAGACTGGACATACCCCATGTACAGTTAGTCCCCCTGCTGGCAATGCCTGAGCTAGCTATCCCGGCCATGTGATTGTGAGGTCCTCGCAAGGACCTCACTCTCATATGGCCGGGGGGTCGGAAGAGGATGGAGGTGCCGCGGGGGGCTCCCTGGGAGTCCCCCCAACCGCGATCGCCGGCGTGGGATCGCCGGCGACCGGGTAAGTAAGAAAAGACCGGAGGGCGTACAATAATGCCCTTTCCTTATTTTTAATCTCTTGTTTTACTTCTCTACTAAGCCACATTGGTTTTAATGTGTTTATTTTATATTTATTTCCCAGTGGTACATACTGAGAAATGTACCTTTATAATATTTGTTGGAAGATGATCCATTTATCCTCAGTGTTCTTTTCACTAAAGAGTTTATGCCAGTCAATATATTGTAAAGCTTCCCTTAACTTATTGAAATTGGCCTTTTTTAAAACTATATGTTTTAGTATACCCCTCATTTTTTTTTGAGTTTATTTCAAAGGACACTTATTGTGATCACTATTTCCCAAGTGCTCACCAACTTGAATGTTGGTCAAAAGATCAACGTTGTTTGTTAAAACCAGGTCCAGACAAGCGTCCATTCTAGTTGGTGCTTGTACAAGTTGTGACATGAAGGTGTCATTTAACAAGTTTAAAAACCTAATTCCCTTTGCTGAGCTACTAGTCCCTCTGTCCCAATTTATGTCCGGGTAATTAAAATCTCCAATAATTAAAGTGTTACCCAGATTTGCAGCTTTCTCAATTTGCTCAAACAGCTGTTGTTCCTAGTCAATATTAACATTAGGTGGTTTATAACATATCCCAACCAATAGTTGGTTTCCCTTCTTTTCCCCCAAGCAGATATTTACCCATAAAGCTTCCACATTTTCCTCATCACATTCCATTTGCTTAAGATTTGGAATTGATTAGTAATTAGTCTCTTCATATGGGTACTACTTCCGGGTCCTTCCGGTTCCTTAGCGGACTTTTGGTCTTCTCATTGATGCTGGGCGGCCTCACTATAGTGTTAGGGAAGCAAATTTGTTTAACTAGCACTTTAGCTTCCTTTTAATCTAGTTACCTGTGACGAGACCAATCTCGCCACATTGCATTGGAGGAGCCTGGTTGCCCGCCTGTTGCCTCTGGACTATGGTCCCATGTTAAAAAGCCTTCTTTTCCTCTACAGAAAAGGCTTGTTCGTGCCTTTCTGCCCGGCGGTCGGTAGATTCAATCTACCGAACTAACGCACGAATGACTGGACCACCTGGGAGATGGAGTGTGCTGCAATTTACCTCCCAGAAGCTGCGGTTAACCGCAGCTTAATTGACGAATACTGGGTGGCCTTTGTTCATTTGCCGAACACGTGGCGGCGGCCATTTTAAAGTCCCAAACGGCCAGCGGTGTTCAGTGCCCAAACTATGGAACTGGAAACGGACACTTATTTGCGCGAACACCGCTGAGCCGTCAGCCTTCTTGCTGCTACAGTCGGTCATTCAACTGGATGCCTGTTCATTTGGTAGTTTAAACCGTATGAAAAGCATTTCCCCATCCCGTGGAGTCTATTCGTATGGAGAACAGACTTTGTGAACACTTTAACTCCACGGCGATTGGACTGTGTGCATAGGATCTGAGCGCTATTCGGTACTTTTGTGCGCTCAGATCCCAGCTATCTGGGGATGGGTTACATGTATATATTTTATGTGACAAATGTAATATTATGTATTTTATTGTATTTTAGTGTTTTACGGTAACCATGTGGTTAATGGAGTTTTGCCTCTGCCCTTGGAGATAATTGGATTACTTCCAAATTATCTCCAGGATAGAGGGGAGGGATTGTAATGTACTGTGGGAGTGTTTTAACCCTGTATGCCTGTGATTGGTTATTTTACCATTTGTGTCCCAGTCTTCCATCTGGTCCCCTAGGGGAGTGTCCACCAGGTGGAAGACCTGCATAAATACCGGGCAGGTAGCCCACATTAAACCAGACCACTGCTTGACCCACAACACGGAGCTGTCTCGTCTTTGGGGGGGATTTACTGTATGCTGTTAGAGACTGATTGCCAGGAGTGTAAGCCGCTTGGGTGCTTTTCCTGTTCGTCTGCTAGCAGCTATTCGTGAGGTTCCAGTTCGAGAGTTTGGAGTGCTATTTTGTATGCAGTTCAGGAGTTTGGAGAATTCCCTTGTATCCAGTTCAGGAGTTTGGTGTTCTGCAGCAGCTGTGCCTGTATCTCTGGAAGGGGAAGATCTCCTAAACGGCGGTCAAGGAAAGCCAAGGATAATACTTCTAAATTCATCAACCTGATACACAAATCTAGACCCTCTAAATTCCCTTCACTTCTGCTTTCCATAGATGCTGAGAGGGCTTTAGACAGGGTGGACTGGTCCTTTCTTATGTTGACATTAACCACACTGGGTCAGAGGGCTGCCCCCTCTCACCGCTCCTCTTCATCCTTTCCCTGGAGCCTCTTCTGCAGGCAATTAGGAAACAACCAGACATGAAAGGTTTCTAAACAAACTCCAATTCCTATAAAGTTTCTGCCTTCGCAGATGACTTGTTATTCACCATCTCAGACCTATGTAAATCCCCACATATGAAATTAAAATGCATAGAACCTTATGTATTTGGCTACCGAACGTGCAGGAGAAATATAACAAGCCCGCAAGTGTTTAGATTTAATGAAATGAGGTGCCAGTGACCTAGCCGTTCATGTGTTTCGTCTAACGAAGGTGAGAGACAGGCGAACGTAAGGTGAGTATAGGCGTTCGGTAAAATATAACGTAAGACAGAACGAAATTCGTGTGTACTCTGCGGTCGGCTAAAATTTCCCGAACGCAGAAGTACATGAACGGTGGATTTAAACAAACGTGTAAGTAATATCTAGGGAGCCTATCCCCGCGTTTTTAGGTCGAACGCTATTTCCCACGTTGAAGCTTACGTTTGCATGCCAGTCTCGTGACCGGAAGCTCGACAGCCGGGTAGCGAGTCGGAAAAGCCGTGGGGCAGCCAGTGGATGGACCCGGGAGTCTGCGCTAGGTGCTGCTGGAGGGAGACTGCTTGCTTGCTGCAGAATTTGGCGGGAACAGCTGACAGGAAATGCAGGTAACTGGTGACAGTGAAAACAGCTTGAACGGCAAAGGTAAGTAAATTCAGGCCAAATGGCCTTCCAACAGATATATATATATATATACATATATATATATATATATATAACATGGGGGTGAGTGCAACAATGGAGTATATTCGAAGCATGGGCCTGTCACCAGTGGGGTACCTTAGGTATCTGTACTTGGACCCATTCGCTTTAATATTTTATAAGGGATATTGCAGAAGGTCTTGATGGTAAGGTATGTCTTTTTGCTGATGATACTAAGATATGTAACAGGGTTGATGTTCCAGAAGGGATAAGCCCAGGGACGTTTTAGCCGCGAGGCAAACAAGGCAATTTCCAGGGGGCGGCAAAGAAAGCCGCCCCCAACTGCCCAGGGCAAATGCCTTGTTAGCCTTGCGGCTAACTGACAAGCTGGTCGGGCTGCTGGGCTGGTTGCTGGGCGGGAGGGCGGCTAGCGAGGGAGCACTTCCTCTGAGTGGTCTGCTCAGCTCCCTCGCGCCCCACAGAGTGAGGCTGGGAGCCGGAATATGACATCATATTCCAGCTCCCAGCCTCACTCTGCGGGCGGCGCGCGAGGGAGCTGAGCAGACCGCTCAGAGGAAGTGCTCCCTCGCCAGCAGCCCCAGGGAGAAAGAGAACCCCCCCAGCATTCCCAAAGGTAAGGAGGCTGGGGGGGTTAAATTTAAAAGAAAATGTGTTAATGTGTGTGTATGTCTGTTAGTGTGTGTATGTCTGTTAGTGAGTGTGTGTGTGTGTGTGTATGTCTGTTAGTGTGTGTGTCTGAGTGTGAGGGTGCTTCTGTTAGCTAGTGTATGCGTATCTGTCAGTGAATGTATGTGTGTGTGTGTGTGTGTGTGTGTGTGTGTGTGTGTGTGTGTGTATTTAGAAGGCGGGGCGGGGGGAAGGGTTGGGTGGGATTGGTGAGGGGGGCGCCTGAGTTTTGTCCTGCCTAGGGCAGCACAAAACCAGGATACACCACTGGATAAGCCAAATGGCAAATTATTTAGGTAAACTAGAAAAATGGTCAGAGTTGTGGCAATATTATAGAATATTTGATAGAGTCCTTACCTCAACATCTGGATTTAGGGGTGATTATTTCTGATGACTTAAAGGTAGGCAGACAATGTAATCGAGCAGCAGGAATTGCAAGCAGAATGCTTGGTTGTATAGGGCGAGGTATTAGCAGTAGAAAGAGGGAAGTGTTCATGCCATTGTACAGAACACTGATAAGACCTCACTTGGAGTATTGTACGCAGTACTGGAGACCGGATCTCCAGAAGGATATTGATACTTTAGAGAGAGTTCAGAAAAGGGCTACTAAACTGGTTCATGGATTGCAGGATAAAATGTACAAGGAAAGGTTAAAGGAACTTAACATGTGTAGCTTGGAGGAAAGATGAGACAGGGGGGATAAGATAGAAACATTTAAATACATAAAGGAAATCAACACAGTAAAGGAGGAGACTATATCTAAAAGAAGAAAAACTACCACAACAAGAGGACATAGTCTTAAATTAGAGGGGCAAAGGATTAAAAATAATATCAGGAAGTAAAGGCTGGCAAGTAGTCCCCTCCAAAAATCAGTGGCGACACATTTCTCCCTCCGTAAAGGGAGATTAACAAGGTACCTGACCTCCAGTCGGTAGTCGAGTAGCCCACCCAGAGGTAAATAATGGTACTCCTGGATTCTCGGTTGCTCTCCAGCTGTTAGTGTTACTTGGTGGGCAGAGACCAGCGGTGCTCTGCCCTGCAGCCAGCATTACAGCTGGGTATTTGAGAGGGAGGCCAGTTCCAGGATTAAGGACAAGGGGAGGGCAGAGGCCAACTGCTTTGCCCTGCTGCCAGCGCTTCTGCTGGGGTCAGCGGATATTACCCCCAGGCCCCGATTGGGAATCTGCTGTGGAGAGGAGGGGATAGCTTACTGCAAATTCCAGTTTTTGTTTTGATCACAATGTGTACAACTGGCTCAGTCCTTAATAGGTCAAACAATTCTATATAAGCACATTTATCAATATATACCATTGGCTTTAACTTCTTTATATTTGTTTCCCCAATGTGGTTTAATACAAGAGCCATTCAAATAATAGAGATAAGTTGAATTTAATGTATCCTATAGCAAATATAAGCTTGCAAAAGAGAGTTTAGCTGGACTAAACTTTCTTTAAAAAAAAGAAAAACTTCTAGGCAAAGAGAGCAAGACCAACACCAAAAGTGTTATTTTTTTCTCTCTGATTTTAAGTACATTAATGCTAAACAGGCTTAGAGTGAAAGTGTGAGCTCATTGGAAAATGTTGGAATTTGTGTCTTGTCATGAACCTCTTCGATCAACTTCCCAATCTCATTTTCCAGGACTCAACAGAGCTACTGCACGAGAACTCTAAAGTCATGGTCTTTTAGGACTACTCCACATTTGTCAGTAACAAACTCAAATATTTCAACTTGATTTGGAGGAAGATGGTGATGAAAATGTTATTGTACGTTACTCTTTCAAACATACTTCATGGCCACACTGTTCTGTTTAAATAGGTTTTCCGCAATCTTTGTTTCATGGTCTTGAGGACTCAGACACGGTCCTTTTTCTCGCTATTGTTGATTATTATGGTTTTACCTTTGATGGTTATATTGTGATAGTTTACTTGCTATTGTAGCAGGATTATGCTTATCCACTAAACAGAAAGTTATCTTAAGTACATAGCGCACATTTGACCCCATATAGTTTTCCTCCAGGAAATACATTGGAAATCCACTAACTCCTATGGTCTAAAAGGACGACAGTCCAGTTGTATTGCCGCCACTACCAACAAATCTAACTCCCAAGGAGTAGTAATACATACTCATCCCTCAATGCTAAAATCATACAGCAATTTACCAATCGACAGGGTCGATACATAATTCTCTTATTGGGAGTGTTTGGGACACATTTTACTGCTTTTTTACTAAACTGATTTAAATCTCTGCTCTCTTTCAGCCGAGAATATAATCCTGGGACGTCTTTATGTAATGGAGGATAGCTCATTTTTCATTTAGTGTCACTGATCAAACACACCCACTGCACCTTATGTCAAAATCTTTATCTCTAGACTTTCCGAACTCCAAGATCAGACAGTACACCCCTTACAATTTCCTTCTATCCAAGGTCAGATCATACATACACAACATTGCTCCCTTTACCATTTCTTTATATCTAGGTCTAAGCACTGGCAACTCCCCTCTTACCTACTCTCAAATTACACCTTTGTGGTTATGCCAAGGGTGGTATTGGCTAATTATGCTAACAACCGAGAACATTTCAATAATCCCATGCTGTTCTGGTGGGCCTTTCAATACATTACTAAGGTCAAATTAGATAATTTGTTTCCAAATTTGAAAGGAAAAAAAGTATTTGCAAACCAAATATGGATCCTACCAACCCACCCGGCATATCTGACCTCCCCATTGGAGGAAATAAAACATACCTACGTAAAAACTAAGGGCCTTCTTAGACTCTTCTACTACAACAGGCCAAACCACTAGATCATGCAAAAAAAAAAAAATCTGTTCTACAGATGGGGCAACAAATCTGGTAAAATGCTTATGCATCTGGTCAAAAGGACCTTGCAAATATTGTCAGACCAATACTATCGCAAACACACAACCTAAATTTGTAAACTCACTTTTCCAAGACTACTTTCAAAAGCTTTATACTGCAGACTCTGATGATGTGTAGGGTAGAGCTGCATAAACAAAGTAATGCCCACTGAGAACCTTTAAACACCCCGTCACCTCGGAAGAAATAAAGACATCCATAATTACTGCCCTACCAAAAGGCAAGAATATTTTTAAGTCTTAAAGGACCACTCTAGGCACCCAGACCACTTCAGCTTAATGAAGTGGTCTGGGTGCCAGGTCCAGCTAGGGTTAACCCAATTTTTTATTAACATTTATAAACGTTTCAGAGAAACTGCTGTTTATTAATGGGTTAAGCCTTCCCCCAAATCATCTAGTGGCTGTCTCACTGACAGCCGCTAGAGGCGCTTGCGTGATTCTCACTGTGAAAATCACAGTGAGAGCACGCAAGCGTCCATAGGAAAGCATTGTAAATGCTTTCCTATGCAACCGGCAGAATGCGCGCGCAGCTCTTGCCGCGCGTGCGCATTCACCCAACGGGGCGGAGAGGAGGAGAGCTCCCCGCCCAGCGCTGGAAAAAGGTAAGTTTTACCCCTTTTCCCCTTTCCAGAACCGGGCGGGAGGGGCACTCTAGTGCCAGGAATACGAGTTTTCCTGGCACTAGAGTGGTCCTTTAACTACCCCAGTTAATGAAAATCATCAGCATGGCCCCCGCCTAGGCTAGAACTATTTTCTGATCATGATAAAACACCTGATCAGCTGGAATCCTACAGACTGATCACCCTACTAAACCAAGATGTAAAACTTCTCTCAAGTTATTGCAAATTGACCGCAGCAATTACTGCCACAAAAAGAAAAACCATAACTTTTCACCCTCAGGAGATGGGTTTAAGCTATACAATGATCAGAATGGCCATAGCTGCAATAACATACACTCTGCGCGCTCCTCAGACTACTGCAGGGCTCGACAAGTCCCTGGCACCTGGATTTGTCTGCCCTTTAGCTAAAGTGGCCGCCAGCTCAGGGAGCATAGTAGTCGGCTGAGGCAGTGTGCAAGGAAGCACTGAGCTTCCTGCAGCTCCTCTCTGTACCCTCGTGCTGTTAAGTGATACCGGCAGCCGAAATATGACATAATTCCAGTCCTGGCGTCACTACATGGAGCAGCAGATAGATTACTGCTCCCTCGCATGCAGGAAGAGAGCAGCCCCAGGGAAAGAGCCACTCAGCTCTCCCTAATGTAGGTAGGCTGGATGGATTAAAATGAAAAAATTTAAATGTGAGTGAGAAAATGTGTGTATACATAGAGTCGGTGTTTGTGTGAGCGTCAGAGCGTGTATTTAGGTGCCCCCCCTCCAATCACAAGAGGTTTTTAACTCACCTTTCCCCCCTCCTCCCCCCGACATTGTAGTAGTTTCACCTTGGCTTGTCCAGCTTCAACTGCTCAGATCAATCTTTATGCTCTCAGCTAAGCCAATGCTTTCCTATAGGAAAGCATTGGGAGGATTTGCACATGATCTCTCTAACATAGGTGCTGCATACTGTAGCACTGACACAGGACTCTAGTGGCCGTCAGAGGGACAGTCACTAGAGGTCTTACACGGCAGCAATGTAAAAAACTGCCTTTTCTCTGAAAATGCAGCGTTTCCATTGAAAAGGCTACAGGAACAGGCTATAGGCACCAGAACTACATTAATATGTAGTGGTTCTGGTGACTATAGTGTCCCATTAACCCCTTAAGGACAGACGATGGATATATCCCGTCATGATTCCCTTTTATTCCAGAAGTTGTGTCATTAAGGGGTTAAGAAACAACCAAAACTGGCTCCTAGAGTCTAAACAAATTTGTCAAGCCCAGGTCTACAGACTGCTTTTGACTTAGTAGCCTGGCCACGTTTCTTGAAACGAATACATTTCTACAACTTGCCTTCAGTCAAGAACGGTAATCACCGGAGCGAACCCCCTCTTTAACATAGCCCTAGATGCGCTTATCACGTTACCCTCATTTTAAGGCATCCTTACGGGCAACTCACTTAAACTGCATTTGTGAACGATACACTACCCTATCTTCTCTTACAAAGCATGTTTTGAACTTGTGGTAGAACTGTGTAGTTAGAAATAAACCTTTCGAAATCTTCAGCTTTATCGTTGGGCATCTATACCCCCAGAATGCTACAATACACAATTTCACTATAGCAACTGGATTATATCTGGGAGCCTTATTACCGAAAGATATTGGATTACCTTTACACTCAACCTTTCTAAAACCATCACATATTAAACATTACTTCCAACTTATTTCTACCAAAGTTTCTATATCCTTCTGCAAATGTTGATCACAATTTCCAAAGAAATATATATATATATATATATATTGAATTTTGCCAACCCATTTGCAAAATCCAATATAGCGGCTAGATATCAACATGCCCTGGGCTCTGTCTCAGGCAGGGACTTTTAATCTACATTAGCTCTGGACCAAAACATGTATCCCAATACAAATTATTTTTCAACGCTTACAACTACAGACTCCCTAAAGTTCCAAAACACTTCTACACTCTAACTTGGAAATTGGATTAAAACGGAAACACGAATAGCAATGCCTTTCTCAACATTTCAAACCCACACTTTCACAATGCGGAATCCTCTCCTGCCTAGCGAATTTCAAATCTCACACCAAATTTTTTTTATATAGGGACCAGGATACTGCAAGGAAATCAGTTTTATTACATATTTAGACCTAACCAGAGACCCCAACAATAAGAATATAAAGTAAACTCTCACTCCTTCAGAATCGACTAAATTGAGTCATATGTTTCATAAGGGTTGTTTGAAAAACAAACAAAAACAAAATACTAGAGTGATAAATTCAAAGAATTTCAAACAAGTCAAAGAGCTAAATTGCAGACTAAAAATATATTTCCAATTCAGCCATTTTGACCTTTGAATTGAACCCCTTAAGGACCGGCCTGTTTTTGCAATGTTGTACGTTAAGGACCAAAGGGGTTTTAACACTTGTGGTGTTGGTGTTTAGCTGTAATTATCCGCTCTCTCATTTACGGTTCCCATACAAATTATATATTGTTTTTTTCAGGACCAGGGCTGGCTTTCTTTACATACCACTATTTGTAGCGTGTCATTTTACTTTAAAAAAAATAAAATATGGTGGAAAATCTTTTGTCTACAAAAGCTAATAATTTTCAGCAAAATCTCCCGAGTAAAACAGCACCCCCCCATGTACGGGTTTTAGGGGGTCCTAGAAAGTTACAGGGTTAAACACAGTGCTAGCAAATTAAACTCTCTGGACTTTCGGCCTGGGTTCTCAAGCATGTCCCTCAAATTGCAATTGATAAAATTACTTAATTATGTAATATTACATAAATATGCATTTAGAATTTAAATATATACTTTATTTATGAAATTATTTATGTAATGTATATGACATATGTGTATTTATTTATACATAGATATATCATTTAATTCTAAGTATTTTGATATAAATATATATTAATATCAAAATACCATTAGAATAAAATTATATATAATTTTTTTTAATTAAAAATTATTTTTACAATTTATTTTATATACTTATTTGTATTTTATTATATATATATATATATATATATACACACACATATATATACACACACAATATATAATTATATACATGTGTGTAATTAGGCAGTCTCCCTGGACCGGGTAACACTCTGATCGCCGCCGGGGAACGATGGCGATTAGGTAAGTACCCCAAGACCGATTTGACGGTTCAGGACCATCATCGGTCCTCAAAGGGTTAAATTCACTTTGGCCTCCTGGCAAAAAAAAAAACATATATATATATATATATATAACACTGAATAGCAGCTTTCCTCACGGAGGTATATGTAAACATCGGACAGAGTGTCACTCCAAGGATTTCTGAATTGTGCTTCCCCCTCTAAGGTGCAAAGGATAGTTACCACTAACCTAGAATGGCACCTGTTTTAGCGTACCTTTCTCACATAATTGTGAATGTGGGGCTAGTGAGAAGCAGCCTACCAAGTACCTCTCCTTAAAGTGACGCTCCAAATAAAAAAATTAACAAAGAAGTGATTAGTAGATATTTCACCAATGAAATCATTTATGCATTTTTTTTTACCATTGGGGTTCTATTTATAAACCGCTTGCAAACATGCAGGGCAAAACACCACAATGAGTCAATCAGCATCTCTTCATAGGGGAAGATTTAGAGCAGGGATCCCATAGATTGTAGAACTACAACTCCCATGATGCTTTGCACACCTTTATGATGTTATTTATATAGCACCAACAAATTCCGCGGCGCTTTACAGCTTTAGAATGACAAGCCATGGAAACTGTAGATTTAAAACATCTGGGAATATACTTTTGGGCACACCTGGTTTAGCGTCTCCATGCAGGGCGTGGAGACGCTAAATGCCAATAAAGGTGTTCCTACAGGGGTTTCATTTTCAGATTTTAGTAGACACTCATGCTCTGTTAATTTAGCTTATATTAGATGCAGGAGCCTCCTGCAGTCTAAAAACAGGAAATCAATTCTATTCTAAAATAAAGATCGTAAACATTTGATCTCTATATGGAAAGTGTAAGGAGACCGTAGGTCACATGCAGTGGAGGTGTGGCTTTGGCTACATAAACAACTCCTAAGGGAATTTAGCAGAAGAGTAGGTTGGAAATTTGAATTTAGAACAAAAATTTCCACCAGATTAAGAAACGCACTCCATCTACAAGGGAGAAAACTACTAGGTTGCCAGCAGACAGATTTAATATATACAGAATAGACATTCGGTGGATGTTTCAATAATCACTGTAAATTGATTGTTGCGTCCTAATTTGCCTGTTTACTAATCTAAACTATTCTCCTGCAATAGTGTTTTGTTTTACCTTCATAAGGAGAATTGATGAAGACTAGCAGGGTATTAACTGATGCATGTTAGAGTATGCACCAGCTTAACGTAGATATAGGAGTGAAAACAACTAGCACAGGGCTCAACAAATCCCAGGTCGCTATGTAGACTAGGAAATTTGTCCTGGCACCTAGTTATTTGTCCACCTGTTCCCGCCAAGGCTCCTCTGTTGCACGTCCTGCCGGGAGCCAGAGTGACATCACTCCAGCCTCAGTATCACTAAATGGCATGCAAGAAGATTACAGCAGCCCCACTAGGCCTCCGCTCATGAATAGAGGCTGGGTTGACAAAAAAAAAAGAAAAAAAAGAAAAAAAAAAAGGAAATGGAGTTTTAAAGTGACCAGCCCACCCTTCCGATAACAAGTTTAGAATCTTCATCCAGCGCTTTGAGACACTAAACGACCAGGACTGGCAGTTTTCACTGAAAAAGCATTGTTTTATATAAAAAAAAAAAAAAAATTCTACCAGAACCACTACATTAAGCTGAAATGATTCTAGTGAATATCATGTCCCTTTAATACTCTGTTGGGGAGCCAGAATTTCTCTTCCCCCTACATTTTAGCTGGCTAGAATCAATGCAAAGTTGCCAAACCCTGCACTAGCACTTCTGAACACTTTCTGCCATTAGGAGTTATTTCACTTACAAATTTGAACTCCTAGCACGAGGTCAAGCTATTCAGTATTACAGCTAAATTATGGACACTAAAATTAATTGTTTCCAAAGAACTGCCAAGTTTTGTAGTCTTTAATATAATTAATTGTAGCCGACAACCTAAAAGTTTTTTCTCCAAATGCTTTCATCAGTGTTTGATGACAATGTGAAGCAAAGCATCAAGGGAGATGTAGTTTACCAACATCTGTAGTGTTAAAGGTTGCCTACTCCTGGCCCAAGTGGAATACTGGACAGAAATCCCATCCGGTTGCATACTTCAAAAGCATACAAAGGGAGGACAAACACCTGTCACAGCAAGGCAGGTTCTCTTGTCAGGAAGCGATAAAGCTCACTCAGGCACTGGAAAGCACACACTACACAAACGGCTTCATATTGTTCATTTCCATGGCATTGAATGAAAGTTTGTGCCTGGAAAAGAGAAAGGCTGCTGACAAGAGCATTGAAGAAAAAAAAAAAACGAATGTTTTTGGGTATATCTACCAAACAGTTCATTATAACTAATTGTATCCCAATATACAGACAATTCATTCCCCACAGCAGTAGTAAAGTGGCATGATCAAGGATGCAATAATTACACTCTCCTGAGAATGCAAACTAAGCTCTCATAGTGAGAATTTGTTTACTGAAGCAAAAACTTTAGTTCGAGCACAAACTGCTGCACATCTGAGACGCTTTGTACATCAATTAACTGTAGCCTCATTTCCCTTATGCCATGAGTTTATGTAGCAAACCCACCACAGTGAATATGAAACTCAGAAGGGCCACTGTATAGTATACCAGTAGGTTGCTGGTGTAAACTACTTAAAGAAAAGGTTGCAAACTCGTTGACCATAACAAAAAGGCTTGTAAGTTGATGGCACACATCTGAATTTAAAAATAAGTTTACTTTGTTCATTACATTTACAAACATAAGGTCGTTCCATAAGACCACAGAGACCCATTCCACATGGACTTGTTTCAAATAACTTGACACAGCAGAATGCATTAAAAGTCCACTTTAATTCTTCTGAGCCATTTTATAATCCGATTTCTCATAAAGCATCTGTGGCTTCAGAGTACATAACTTTGGGATAAAAGGCAACTGGTAAACTGTCCATTACAGGTTCCAAATAAGTTCTTACTGGCCCCTACCCAGACATATCCCAGATAAAAGCTTTTGATCAAAAATCGATCCACGTGCTTATTTTAAGCATATTAAAAGAAAACTAGTTGGACCATTTCTATTTGTCTATGTTTTTATACAAAAAAAGGCTACACAATGTTCCACTTTATTTAGGATACATTTAGAGTGATTATGAATTAGTGTTCTACACTTGATCCTTAAAAATTAGAAACCGTTTTAGCAATATGCACTAACTGAACACTACAGAGACTTAAAGATTACCGCAGAAAGAAAAATAATCGAAATACTAAGAAAGCAAGCTAGGTCAGTACCATTAAAAATAAAAAAATTAAAATTAAAAAAAAAAATGTTATTTAAACAAGCAAGGCTAGTGTTTGTTTTGATAAGTTCCAGCTTGCAAACTATTCTTGTGCATTCTTGATGTACGAGTCACTTCCAAAAATCCATTGGTATTGTTCCTCCAACCAAAATAAAAAGGACCAGAACATAAAGTTAGCTTCCATTGTTCCCATAGGAAACTCAGCTTGGTTAGTGTGTCAGGCACTTTCTGAGATAACCAGCCCACCCCTCGAGCCCTCTCAGCAACTCTACAGGCCAATCACAATGCAAAATCATTCTGACGATAACTGTAAAAAAAAAAAAAAAAGAAAAATTACAATGAAGTAACGTACAGAGTATGAAGGTATACAGAAACAGTTGTACTACCAGGTACCAATTCACTAATCTAGACATGCAGTTTAGTTTGAGACGGGAGCATCCAACAAAGCTTAATTGGAATAGGAAAGATGCAGTTTAGGTTCACCCTAAGTTTCTGCATTCTGGCTTTGAACATCATTTGGAAAAAAAAAATTTTTTTAAAAAGCTACAATAAACCACAGAAAGAATATTGGAAACCAAAACAAACCTGTACTATATACATGTAGGAGACTAGTTACAGAATGTACATCCAATGGCATCCAGCATTTACAGGATACACAAGTGCCCTACTCAAATTATATATTTTTGCCATTATTCCAATTTATACTTTGTGCTAGGTCAGCATTCTGCAACTTTGTGTCTGCCTGTGACAGTTCTAGAACAATGGCTTTACAAGATAGCAAAATGATGGCCTACATCATAAAGTTTTGCTTTAATAGTTTAATTTTCAGTGGAGGGATTGCTTTATCTAATCTTTTTTAAAAGCACCAATTTACCAAGTATTTGTATGACAACTAAACCCACTTTAATTGACTGGGGATAGATTAAAGAACCTGCAATGTATTAGACATTTTGAGTGATGTGTTTAACCAGTACCAGATATTCAACCCAAAATTGCATTCAAGCCAGTAGCAAGTAAATGGTAAAAAAAAAAAAAAAAATAGTATATATAAGTTATTTACCAAAAGTATATGGATTATTTACAGGTCTGTATCAAACCAGGCCAACTGATTGCTGTCACCAGGGGGCAATCCATCCATAAGATCCTGAGCATGGCCCAAATCAGGAAGTCCATCAACTGGGTAATCTGCTCCTGGGTGATGACCTCCCATGTCATGATCCATCATTGAGTCCATTCCCATAGCATCTTGGCCATAGCCTCCAGCATGGAAAGCACGGTAACTGGGATCTAGAAGACAAGTTTGATGCAATTTAACAGGGAACTCTTATGGGTTGGGTTAATAATGTGCATCAGCGTTTAAAACAAATTCTCTTTTTAAAGAAAACAATACATTCTAAAATATGCCAAGATCTTTTTAGAAACATTTAAGACCAAGCCATCCCCCAAACCAACACATCCATGGAAATTTGTGTCATAACCAATTTTAAGTTGACAATGTTCAAGATAGACAAGCGTTAACAGCCTTACCATCTTGCCTGTAAAGTGGTTCACCCTGGGCACCAATATCTAGACCAAGATCTCCAGCCTGAGAAAGAAATTTTTTTTCATATTAAACATTGCTTACAGTGAATCCATTTCTACCCAAAAAGTAACACTCAAGGAAATATTTTTCAGGCATAACTCACGGCTTTAAAGCATGGCAATGGGCAGTGAGTATAACAACTGCACGAATTTCCAGAAGTGTCATTTTAACATGTGTCAAAATTCAATGCATGTGGTCGAGTGCTCAGGTTGTACGGGTGTTTTGAGGGGTTCCGCTGTTTGTGATTAAGTTACAGTAAAATGTAAACCTCAATTCTTTATGAATACACATTTGGTCTTATGCGCATTATCCAGCGTTTCTACATGGAGGGGGTCACTTTACAGAGGGGCAAACTCAGTGGTTCTACACCCCCCCCCCCCCCACCCCCACAAACAGAGGATTAGGTGGACGTACCTCATTCCATGGCATTGGTTCTGTTCTGAACAGTGAACTAGTAAGCTCAACTGACAGACGTTTCTTGTAGTCTTGTGGCTTGTCTTCAGACATGCGGAATAACACGGCAGCTGCATAGGTGGCTGAAATGAAAAGAAAAAGCCATTAGTGTGACTTCATGCTAGAAGTGTTTAATTTATATTTAAACTAAAAACCAAGGAAACTGTACTACAGAGAACAGTCTTCAATTATAGTAAAAAGCTTTCAGAGTTTATGGGACTTGTGTTCAAACATGACAATTAAGAATTAGGCGGACATTTTACTCAGCAGCACGCAACTTACCAACACCCTCATTTCTGGAGTGAAGCAGTTCAGTAAGGGGAGCTGTTGCACCTTCAGCTTCAATAGCTTCTGCAGCCTCTTTATCTTGGGCAAGTTCACAGAGAACCCCAGCTGCTACTCTTTGGATGTTTTCAATTGGAGAATACAGCAACTAGAACAACAAGAGAACACTTACCACCACAAAGCTAAAGTTTGTACAGCAGTACACAGGATGAGCCAGTTTGTTTGGGTTTTGTTTACAAAAGAATTTTACCTGTACAAATAATGGAATGGTATTGAGACCTCTGATTACAATTCTATTGTGAACATCACGAGCTAGAATGTGAAGTGCTCCTGTGCAGCCTTCAACAATCTCTTCCATGCGTACTCCTTCCTGAAACGAGAATTCCAAAGTTATCTGTACTGGACACCAAACTTGTAAAGACTGTGCTTCGCCCTACATTTTGCAGTTTAGCTGTGAATTCACACTGTCTTTAATGTAGAAAAAGCATACATACCACAAACTGCTGTTGTGTTCCACCCATGGATGTGCGGCGCTGGGTGTCTTGATGTGCACGAACTAGGAGCTGAACCAGCCTTGGAATGGCACCTTGCTCACGTAGTGGTGCATGATTAGCTGGGCATAATGCAAGATTGCGGATCAAGCCTACAGTAGCCTAAAAATGAGCAAGACAAAATGCAATAACTGGTTTAGTAATGGAAGGATGTTTACGTTTTACATTGCGAATGGGGAGGGGTGGGGAAATGGTGCTTTAATGCAAGTTTGTTCCCTCTAGTCAGGTGGGGTCTATTCCTTTACTGAAGTCTGCATCATATTTTGGAATTCCACAGATTTACTCCATATTAAAGGTGACTGATCAGTAAGGTAGTAAGGAGTACAATTTGCATGTTAATAAATTAATAGTAAAACAGAGACCAAAATAACGTTTGCCAATGGAAACAAACTTGTTAACTTACCTTAATTAAGGGCCAATGAGAAGGAGGGTGCAGCAATTTCACAACTACAGGAAGCCCATAATGGAGACGCACTGCGTTTTGAGCCATCTCTGCTTCTTGATGCCTGCTGGTAAGGTGACGGAGTGCACATATTGCAGGTTCTGTTATGTCCTCTCTATCTCCTGCACGCAGAACTGTGCGTACCAGTGCTTCTATGCCACCCACTTGACACACCATCATCTTATTTTTATAGTTGTTGCACGTAAGGTTGGATAGTATACCAGCAGCACATGTTACAACATTGATATCATCTGAACCAAGAAGTTGGACAAGAGTTCCAAGAAGGCCTTCCATTCCCTCCTATAGGTGAAAATAAATATTAACACCGAAAAAAACAAACAAAAAACTAATAGTATTTAGAAACCACATATCAAACAGACCATTACCTGTTTAGTTGCTGCATCAGAGAGATTTCTTAGGGTCCACAGACAGTTCTGAACCAAGCGCTGGCTTGGATCAGTGAGGTGCAACCCAAGGGCTTGCATGCCACCTAAGTATACAGGTGAGGGGAAGAGCAGCAAGAGGGACAAAAAATAAATAAAATGCATTAATAGCTTGCACTCTAAAGGAAAAACGCTTGTCAGCAAGACATTTAATTCTAAATAACCCCAGGTTTATTACAAAGTTCAGGAAAGCATAAGTTCACAAGCCAGGATGCAGACATGCCTTGCTAGGACTGAGATCAGAGCTTACTGTACAATTCTAAGCAACAAACTGCATAACTATAGACCTGGGGGGTAAATGTATTGCACTGTTTGAATACAAAAAGCAGACCATGCTAGATAAGTGCAGCAAAACTACACATTTGTATATACATACCAGCTTCAACAATAGCAGGTTTATTACTGGAACAGACTGACAGCACTTTCAGCACACGGCTTGTGGTCCATAAAAGCTTCTCATAACTGTAAGTTCTCATTATTGTCACCAAGGCCTGGGGTCCACCACTTGCAAGAATGATCAGCTAAAGAACAAGAAAAAGCTTTAGTCTATAGAATACTTTGCTCAAACACCAATGGCTGCACAATACCTTTTTACGTTAATGCTACTAAAATGTAACCAAACCTTTTTTTAAACACAAGTTCCCCAAATCCCAGATAAAGAAAAACCCTCTCAGAATATCCCAATTTACTTACAATTGTTACTATAATACTATTAGGCTTCAAAGTAGCCTAGATTTAACAGAAGATTTGCCACACTATTGGCATCACCCCAATTATGTTTAATTCAGAAATCACTCTTCCTAGAGAAATGTGCAAAGGTGCTAGTCAGACAAACCTTGCTTTCTTGATTTCCATAGGCCAGTATTTGGAGACAGTCTGTGGTAATCGCCAAAAATTTTACATTTGTTTTATTGAGCAGTGCAACCATTTTCTGCAGTCCACCAGCAAGTCTGACTGCCATCTTTGCTCCTTCTTGATGCAGAAGGAGGTTGTGCAGTGTTGTGATGGCGTAGAAAAGCACCGAGTCAACTGGGGAGCTGAAAGTAAAGAGCTCAGAATTAGATTAGTGAGCTTATTTAAACAATTGTAAACATTATGATATAAGGGTTGCACATACCCAAGCATTTTAACTAGAGCAGGAATTCCACCAGATTTGAATATGGCAAGTAAACCCTCTCTGTGGTGTGAGAGGTTATGGAGCGTTCCAGCTGTGCACCTTGCGGTTTCAACATCATTGGTGTTCTGCATTGTACGAACAATTGCAGACACCATCTGTGGAGAACGCATTATAGCGTGGCGGGAGGCTTCCTTTTTAGATAACTGATGAACCATAACTGCAGCTTTGTTCACAACCACCTGAAGAGAGATCAAAGATACATTCAGTGAAAAATCTGTTTACAATATATGTTTAACAGTGAAAACTAGGGTTTTTCCCCTCTTGTACCAATCACCTGCAGGTTAAGTCACAATATTTTAAGTGAAATAAAATAGCTGAAACAGATAACTGCAAACTGTTCTCATGGGTAAATTTGGCAATGCAAGAACGGCAAATTCAGCAAGAGTTTACAGTTGGAGTACAATGCTCTTGCCAGTACAAAGATTTGGTATTTTCATGGGAGAGCCTGGTAACTAGGATTTTCAAACAAGTATAGCCTCCCATATTACACATACCTGGTCCTCATCATTAAGCAGCTTTGTTAGCTCAGGAATGGCACGAGTTGCCAGTTCTGCATCATCTTGGTAATTTATTAAGTTGACCACAGCATGTTTAAGCATCTGGGAAGGCTCTGCCAGGCGTTGCACATTTGTTGGATGAGTTGAGTCAAACTGCGTGGATGGAATTTGCATGCCTTCGTCCAAAGTTTCTGGAAACATGGCTGCACGTACTCTCTGGGCCCTGGTCATGGCGAACTGACCATCAATGTCTATACAAAACCAGAGTGTTAGTACAGAGACATACAGCAGGCCAATGTGAATATCTGCCAACAGTGCTAACTATTTACTTACCTGCCACTTGATCCTGGGTAAAGGACTGAGAGAATCCCTGCTCCCATTCATATAGAACTTGAGAAGTATCTACATCTTCGTCCTCAGGGTTCCCTTTGCCACTAAGAGATGGTGCAGTAGTTGTAGCTCCAGAATGAATACCAGAATCCAGGTAAGACTGTTGCTGCCAGTGGCTGACGGCAGCCTTTCGGTCCGGCTCAATTGCCATGTCAAGCTCCATTAAATCAGCTACAAAATAAAAGTATTACAATGAAATACATAAATTGGCACTCTAACTAAATACGCTACAATATGTTGGCAATGAAGAATGAAAAATGAACCAAGTCTGTGTTATGTTATCACAAGTGCTTAAAAGTAATAAAGCGAACAGTAAGGAGTCTGTTCTATGGCAGAATACAGTCCCTGTAGGTATCAGAACCGCTATGCAGCTCTGCCAAACCTTTACTGCTAAATATTTATTTACTTATAAGTGCCACAGCAATAGGAAAGTGCATCACAGGGCTCATAAGTGATAAAACACGATGATGAAGAGGCCTGTTCACAGGAATAAAACAGAACCATAACTAACAACCCCAACTTAAAGTTGTGTGCATGCAGTGCAAGCACTAACCCCACAAGCAAAGAGTTGACTAGAAACAAATGTTCCTTGTGTCACCACAGCAATCAACTTGTAAGCTAGATACATTAGACCAGAATGGCACTTAAAGCCTACGTGCAACATACTTTATACCTGTTAAGGGCAAATACAAAACAAAAAAGACAAGCAAGACAGTCACTAATGGAGTAAATATGCATATGCAAAAATACAAATATTGCCAGGTATTTACAGCAAAGATTTAATGGTAATGTACAATTAGATATAAAGAAAGGTGTGACCGGATTAGAACAGAAATCAGAACAAGGTGTTATGTGACAGGGTTAGACTGTTGTAAAGTGAGGAAAATAGACAAAATATATAATTGCATAAAATAACTAAACAGAACATTACCTTGTGTTGCCATGATTGAGTTTTTCCAAGGACCTCTATCTTTTATTGCAGATGCCTAAAAATAAATGAATAATTCAGTATTAACAGATGTTTCACCCACAAGACTTAACAGGTATATATTTGTACAAGCACAGAAATACACAAAGTTCAGGTCATGTTTTGCAAGAAGTATCATAGAGGGGCAGACAAATTCTTAATGAAATAAATAAAAATGCCAAGTTATCACAGCCACCACCTCTAGCTATATAGGGTTGCACAGGCATAATTAGTTGCTGCATCCGAAATCACCAGTATCTCATTAATACCCTAAAGGAGGTCAGAAAATAAATTCTAATATAGGTCTGTTTGGAAGCCGTAGAAATGGTCTTACTTGCATGCATGACATTCTTGAAACTGATATCTACAATACAGAAACCACTATCCATTCATACAATGGTACTCCCAGTGCATAGTGTACACAGAGAATTATTTTACTGTTACAAAGTTGCAGTCCTATACTACAAACTGACGCAGCAACTATAACACATGCCTTTTAGTTTATTTTGCCCATTTACAGAAAGAGGTGCCAAATGCAGGTTGCATGCCATACAAGTCTATACTCTTGACTGGAGACAAGCATTTATAGGTATTTCACTATATCTTTACAGTTGTTATCAATTCCAGTTTCACGTTTGCAGTGATGGGTGGCAGTTTACAATTTTATACAATTTTCATGTTCAGGTCCCCTAGACTAAATTAAAGGGACACCTTTGGCACCAAAACAAGTTTAGCTTAATTAAGCAGTTTTGGTGTAAAGATCATGCACCTGCAGTTTCATTGTTTAATTCGCTGCTATTTAAGATCCCTTGTGTTTATGCAGCCCTAGCCATACCATCCCTGGCTGTGACTAATAGCCTGCATGGGTAAAAAAAAAAAAAGTCTTCATTTAGGGTTATAATTGTATATCTCCTACTCTGTAAATTGAACTTTAGTCAGACAGGAGGCTCCTGCAGGGTCTATAAGGCTCTTAACAGAGCAGGAGATAAATTCTGAACTAAACATAATGTGCTATAAAGAAATCTAAAATATCTACATACACTTCCAGGAAGGGTTTAGAAGCCATAAGTATACACATTACATTCTACAGGAAGTGTTTAGGAAGGCTGTGCAAGTCACATGCAGGCAGGTGTGATTGGGCTGCATTAAAAATTTTTTTTTTAAAAAAAGTGATTTAAATGGCAGATAATTGAGCAGTGAGGCTTCAGGGGCACGATCTATATACCAAAACTAAAATTGAGCTAAAGTCTTTTTGGTGCATAAAGTGTCCCTTTAAGGGGAATTATAAACACTACATGAAATCAGTCTAGTAATGCAACTGCCCTTGCAAATTAAGTGCATGTAATAAGTAAATGTTTGAGACAAACTGAAAACAACTTAATTTGAATATTCATGTACAAGTCTTTAAAGAAGGATAGTTATTTAAACTGCAAAGAGTCCATGTATCTTTAGCATGGTTAACTAGCCACTGAGCTGTATGACCAGCTTGTCAGAGCAGATTTTGCATACAAGTAAATGTGGCTCCTAAATTTTCCTTGCATGCAAGATTAGCTTTGTAGAACAAATAAGATGATAAAGTCACAATTTCTATATATCACCACAACAGAGACAAAATACAGTAATACCGCACACAAAAACAGTTTTACATGGCTACATACACATATCACCTCTTAGCAAACATTGGGATTCCGTTCACTTAAACAATATGGCCATATCAAGTTAAGCACATTATCATGCCACAACTGAGACACGCATGTAGAACAACAAGTGTTGAGAAAACCAGTTCTCTTAAGAGAAAAATATAGAAAAAAAATTCAGAGCATATAGCTTCTCCAATAGTAGCTGTAAAAACTTCCATCTATGCAGCTAGTTTCCTTTCCTACCGGAGCATGACCAATATATATTTTTTCCTACAACTGGTTCTGTTCAAGCACTTGCTTGGCATGTGGTCATCAGGGCAATTTTAAAAATGTAAAATAAAATATTAAAGTGTGATGAAACAGGCAAGACTCCAGTGTTTTATACACATAATGCATGGAACATGTAGGATGGCTGTTACAACACATTTATCCAAAAAACCCTAAGAGCAATTGTCCCTTATCAAATACCAGTAGTCTCTCGATAAACAGGGGACACGTCATTTCAAGATGGGTCAATTACCACATGTTGTAAAGTCTATACACATTAGATCAGAAGTGTTAAGACCTGTTTCAGCAAGATACTAAAAGGATTTCAACAGGTTATATAGCACATCACTAAATGGCAGAAGCCATGCAGTTTAACTCAAGCTTTTTTCAGGACAGTTTGAACACTACACCTCGTGTAGTAGTATACAGGAATAGCCGTACAAAACTTGTGCCTAGTGTAAGCTTAGTTTTACACTGCCAATTCACAAGAACTTCCCTAGACAAGTGAATTAACTCTGAAAAAGCCACTACAATGGTGGACAGCTTCCACAGACTTAAAACAAAAAATATCAATAAGCATGTCGCATAGCCTATAGTATAAAATCGTGGCAGTGAATGTGACAAGCACCATAAGCAGTGTCTTGTATACTATACACCAGATTATGTATTTTACAAACGTAAAAGGCTGCAGAGGTATTCATTTCCATTATTGGCATAACGGTAATGTGTAAGCTAAACTTAAAAACCATTTGCACAAGGCTTAAATTTATTGGATCATGTTGAAACACCAGTTATTCAACTAAACTGCAGTGCCCATTTAAAAAAAAATATATATATATTTTTTTTTATTACAGTAAGCAGTCTAGGAATCATACGGTCTTACCAATAGTGTGCCAAAGACAAAATTCACAGACAAACGTATTGCGATTCGGCATCTTCAGTTACGGCTAAAGACCCTGCATTCCCTCTCCCCATTAAATCCCAGAGCCAACACTAAAGGCATACCAGCTCAAAACATTCAAGCTTGAGTAAACTTTACAGTGAATGTCAATGTGTGGTTGGGATATTACAGAGTAGTCATAAAAGCACATTGACATCAGAAAACCCATGGTTAGCCAATTTGCATGGTATTGTTTGGCTGTGCAGGGCAGCCAGACAGAATGTGATCTAGATTTAAAAACCTAAAAAGAAGTGAGGCATGTATGGTGTTTTTCCTCCTTGGTTTAATTCAGTGTATCAATGCAGCTTTAAATCATGCTCTTCCCAACTCATACAGTAATAATGCAGCACAAAAATTCTGAAAAACCGACTGAAATGTGAACAACCTTTCATCCCCTCTGGAAAACTAACTCCACTACAGTTCATTTATGGTTGAAATTTGGCTAGTGTTACAACCACTAGAAACCCACTTTTTGGATCACGCCGATTTTTATGGATATTTTTAGAATTCCTATATGGACTGCCATCTTCATTTAAAGGGACAGTATAGGCATCAGAACAACTTTCGCTTAGTGAAGCAGTTTTGGTGTATAGATCATGTGCCTGCAGTTTCACTGCTCAATTCTGTGCCATTTAGGAGTTACATAACTTTGCTTATGCAACCCTAGTCACATCTCCATGCATTAAACTTGCACAGCCTTCATAAAATTAAACTGTTTCCTTTTCAAATGTTAACTTGCTTTAGACATTTCTCAGGCTCTGTAGATTAAACTTTAATCACACAAAGGGGGCACCTGCAGAGAGTTTAGAAGAATGTTAACAGAGCAGGAGATAAATTCTAAATTAAACAGAATGTGAAATAATGTAAACGTTAAATCTCATGTTGCAGGAAGTGTTTAGGAAGGCTGCCCAAGTCTCATTGGGAAGGTGTGACTAGGGCTGCAGAAACAAAGTGATTTAACTCCTAAATGGCAGAGAATTGAGCAGTGAGACTGCAGGTGTATACTCACTACACCAAAACCACTTAATTAAGGGAGCACTATAGTGCCAGGAAAACAAACTTGTTTTCCTGGCACTATAGGGTCATTAGGTCCCCCCCACCCTTTAGGGTGCCCCTTCAGCCACTTACCTTTCTCAAGAGCCGCGCACATCCAAACAGCCCATATGAAAGCATTACTCAATGCTTTCCTATGGACGTCCAGCATCGCGGAAGCACCTCTAGCGACTGTCAGTGAGACAGCCACTAGAGGCTGGATTAACCCGCAGTGAAACAGTTTCATTGAAACTGCGAAGTTTTCAGCTGCAGGGATAAAACTAGAGGAACCTGGCACCCAGACCACTTCATTGAGCTGAAGTGTTCTGGGTGCCTATAGTGGTCCTTTAAGCTAAAGTTGTTTTGAAGCACATAGTGTCCCTTTAAATGGAGAGGCTAGCCTATTTAGTAAATCTAAAGATTATCCATCTAGCAGGATCCAAAATAAATAAATACAACTAAACAGACTTTTCAGTGGGATTCCACTGGTTGATAGTGTACGGTTTTATAAACACAAACCACACATGGGGGGGGAGGAGAAGAGGGTTTGCATGTGGCATGCCTAACTTAGGATTTTTAGGACTATAGTTTGAGCCCCACCACCATTAAAAAGGCTATAATGAACAGTTATGTGTTGTCTCTCCTGACAAAGCACCACACCTTCAATATAAGTGTGATAAGTGGCTTAAACCTACTCTCCTGTATGGGAGTTGTGTTCTCACAAACTGATGTCACACCCAGTATTTGCAGATCAACAGGGTATACATGTACGAAAAGCTATACTTTGTTTACACAGTCTACACAGGGGACTATTTGTTATGGCTATAAGGACATTGTGGTCCTGTTTCCATGTATCTTCACACTTTGCCATTTCAAAGGCAGAGCGGTCTTATGAAAGCATTTACAGTTTTCTTTGGAGTTTAGTGAAAACATATACGCAAAATGTGAATTGTCAACCGTGTATGCATGGCTAGTATAATGTTAATAAACAAGCTATGAACACCTTCCACAAAACAATTAAGTAAACCACATCATTTAGCGGTAAAAATATACAAGTATTGTAAGATTTAACCAACAAGGCTAGTATCACATAATTATTGCTCTTCTCTTCTTTTACTCTAGTGATGACCAGGTAAGCTCACAAACAAAATTGTCTTGATGTCCAGTTTTAGATTATATGCCTGCATACTAAGCATTTGTAAAGTGAAGACAAGCTACCTCTAAAGAGATACTAAGCACCATAACTACAGTTTGTGGTTGGTAATTTTGCAGGCAGTATAACCTGCACTTTCTCCAGTGTTTGACAGACAGCCCAACCATCATCTCAAACGTGGTCTGATTTATACCAATCATACAGAAAAGACTTCACAAGATCACAAGTGCAACAGAGCGTATCACCTTCGTGTGCCAGATCTGACTTTTTTGGTCAAAAAAAAAATGGTAGCAGTTTATGGAAATACACTTTTTCAGTTTGGGCATTTAATACACCAGTATTTTAGGTAGGGCACCACAGAAAACATGAAAGCCTGATGAGATGTATTAAAACAGAATAATGTTCCCCTTCAATGTTGAACAGAATACGTTTTTACTACTGGAAGCCTGTGCAAGTCACTTAATTGCATATCTCATATGCAATAAAAGTAACTTTCCAGTCAAAATAGTAGTGATACTGCAGACATACATTGCGTTTAAGCAGTCCTATTATAAACATGTTGTCTATGCCTTTTCAAAAAGTTACACACTAAAAATATTTTTCCAAGGAAGGAACAGTAAAGACTCCACCTAACCAGATTACACCAAGATAATCATACTCGGCGTCCGTGGCAATGTTTGCTAGTTTGCATTTCTGCTATGCATACAACCTTTAATATCAGAGTATTCTGGCCTAAAAAAAAAAAAAAAAAAAAAAAACATGCACAAAAAGGCATTGATCCACCACCATGTATTCTCAGCAGTTAGGGATGGAATTTCACATTTGCTCACATAAGCACTTTTCTACACGGCAGGGGAATGCAACTCTAGCTGGGAAGTAATTTCCCATTGAGCAAATGCAGTCTAACCCCTTGCTCCTCCCTCATTCATATGGAATTTGTCTTCCTAAACATTTCAAGAGGCAAGTCTTACTACAACTGACAAAACAAAATCTCGGGATGGATTAATCATATAAGAAAATTAAACTATGCACAGTAAATATGCCATATAGATGCAATTTAATGTTATTGTTACATTCCAACTATCTCAATCTTCATCAAAAGTGGCTGGCTGATGTATTTCCTTGAAGTTGGGCATAGAAAAAGTGAAATAAAAATGAGTGCTAAACAGCAGTTTTGGAGTCTCAAAAATTCCCTTAAAAAGTCTCACGCAAGTCTTTGTATTTCAGCAATTTAATACCCAACACAAAAAGTGACCAATTCTCTACCAAAGCTAGAGGAGTCAAGTCTTCAGTTACTGAAATGAACACAACTGTACATGTAAGAGTTTGGCAACAGTCTACTGTTTATTACACGTTTGCAAACCTAGTTGAAGAAAGGCAGGAGCACGATATGGAGCCTTCTGTTATTTCAAAGCAAACATTTTTCTGTCTCTAGAAGTCACATTCCTCCTTAGTCTTTTATCTAGTGTATGCATACTTGCCACATGCCTAAGGAGACACCCCCCCACACACTTAGGATGTATTTTGATGCAACCTAGCTTTAAATTTTTTTTTAACAAAATGTATATAGCAGCATACCAACTATAATTTAGATTTTTGAAGCATCAAATGTAAATGGGCTCTTGCCATTACACTGGCACAATCTGCCCATTGTTCCTTGCTTAACTTCTGAAAGAATAAGAGTGGGAGGGAGAATATCCTTACTTCCTTTCACCTCGCCCTAGACAAAAGAAATTTTAAAAGTACAGGAGTTCTAGAAGGGAGGTCATATTTCAGCCTTGAGGAAAAAAGCCACACAAGAATAAACACCATATAGCAGTGCAGATTAAGGTTTCGGGCACAAAAGACTTGCAGCACTGCTATCCACACCAACTAAATACTAGCGCCACTATGTTCAGAACATGATGCTACAAAAATAAAACCCATTTTTTCTATGCCTTTAGTTGGTACTTACAGGCAATTTTCAACCAAGATACAGCCCTCCATCTTTACCACAAGCAATGAACAATGTACACAGATGTACTGTGTCGGCATTTAATACAAGTACACACACAGTAGGGAACACATTAAGAAAGTCTAATGAAGCTGTACCAAGAGAGTCCAACGTGTTATACCTATCACTACCCAGGGTGTAGTGTCCTTATTTCGGTGTAACAGCCTATATTGGAGATGGACTAGGCAACAGCGCACTATTCTGATTTCAAAATGTTTTTCCAAATTCAAAAATTTCGGGGAAATAAAATGCAGGAACAATAAGTAACTATTTACCAACCATCACAACACTACATTTTCCACAATGTCCTACCAGCATATGCTCACTGCCCAACAGCAGTCACAGTTAATGTCCCCATAAAAGCAGACTTCCCAACTAGAACTACCATTAACAGGAACCGGACAGCTACCGTGTGGGCAACCCGCTGGGGCTAATATTTGCGATTTCATAGCCATACGGGGGGCTGCAACTATTGATAAGAGCCAGCCAATCAGAACTTCAAACGTACTCTACACAGAGTGCAAGCTCCTGGACCCAAGAAATGCTAGACACTCAGTTAACAGCATGAATATACACTCGTCTCTTGGAATCGAGTGTGTCTGGAGTTAGAAACAAACATATGGCGATACAAGTACACCCACACGTTGTAACAATCACAACACTAATGTAAACATCCTCCCTGGACCCAGATGGAGGGGGTGGGTAGGGAAGATACTCGGTTTTGCAGGGATGCGGCCATTACACGACCCAGTAAAAACAGATTAAAGTGTGGCGCAGGGAATCCAGCCCTGCTTTGGAACAGATTAGATTGCAAGCGCTTTGGAGCAGGAATTAGGGCTAAAGACACAGGACCGTGCACGGACCCTGCAATCTGAAAACCACACAACCAGATATATATATATATATATATATATATATATATATATATATATATATATATATATATATAGGGCGACCAAAAAAGCAAGAACCCTGGCTGTTGCATGATGGGAGTTGTAGTCCTACAACAACTGGGGACATAGCTTTTGTCCAGCCCTGACCTACATCCTTTACCAGTTATCCTATAGATCACTCCCTGGGAGGACAAATACATCAGGAGAGCCGTATACCGTGTGCTAGGCGTCCCCAGGCTCCGCTGGTTCCGGTTTGAGCTGATCCAGTCACCCAGTGATGGCCGCCGCCTCCTCCACCAGCCCGGGCTGTGTCCGTCCCTCCTCCACTGACCGGCTGCTGGAAGGCGTATAGCTGTCGTCGTACCCGGGAGGTCCCAGAGTTTAACCGTATTCAGATATTAAATGTCTCCCAGCGATTCGTGCAACTCCCGGCCGGACACACACCTAACACCCTCCGCGCAACGCGACATAGAGGCTTAAAATGGCGCCGCACGCTCTGCTTTTATATCAGTGCATTCGGCTCACGCCTGCGTATATCCTTCCGCCCCCTCTAACCACACAGCAGGAGGGAGACAGCAGAGATGGGAGGAGGGGCGGAGTGATCCCAAGAACCTAACAAATAGTGCACCCAGACACGAAACAACTTACCGTGTTAGGTCGGTGGTTTTATCACGATGGTTGGGGCAGTGCTAGGTATAAACCTTTCTGGGTGACATGCCGGTTTCATTGCACTTAAATTTATTAATTTACAGTAACCTCCCCCCCCCCCTCCCCGTGCTCAGATAATTAGGAGGGTGGGGTGGGAGCTGTGCATATACAGTACATGGGATCTCTTACACATGCTAATTACACTGCTACTTCATAAATACACACCCTGAAATAAATACACTGCAAACTTACAGCATTGTCTGCAGAGCCTCACTGCAGCACACACAGGGATACATACTGTGCTATCTGCAGGAAGCTGAGCTAGCAGACCCATCCCACCCTCCAGGATACCTGTCCCCACCAACCTACAGGGCTGGGGTACAACCAGCAACTTGGGTCATTTTTAATTTTATATACTTTGTCCCCTGTTGTGGGCTGGTACATATAAAGTATACAGGCTTCATATGCTGCAGGAGAGCAAATCAGTAAAGAGCTACCTTCGAGTGTGTAGAGTCCATATGCTGCAGGAGAGGATTGAATCAAACAAGGTGGACATAAAGGAAGTAGCTTGATTAATCTAAACCCCCTGCCCCCTTGCAGCATATGAAGTCTACATACTGCGGGGCAGCTCTTTAATTAAAAGTCCGTGTCTGCAGCATACGAAGTCTACATACTGAAGGGCAGGTCTCTCCTGCAGCATATGAATTATACATACTGCAGGGCAACTCTCCATGCACTGCTCATTAGCAAAATTAAACTATAAGAAGTGTCAGAGAAAGCCTGGATAGTTAGATAATCCTAGCATTAACCCCTTAAGGAACAAACTTCTGGAATAAAAGGGAATCATGACATGTCACACATGTCATGATTCCCTTTTATTCCAGAAGTTTGGTCCTTAAGGGGTTAAGAGCCCCCATAATTCACCTTTAAAACATTCATGTTGCAAAAAGGGCTGCTTTACAGTCACTGCAGACACAGGAAAATGCACCTTTTAAATGTATCTCAACTCATGTTCAGATTAAACTCATCTCCAGTGGCTGCTGGTATACGTTGATCAATTCAAATACTGTACTGGAGGTCCGCCTACTAAATAAAATGATTTAAACATAATAAAATGACTGCCAGCACCCTGGGCTGGGCTCTCTCTCTCAGGTAAGAGCCAGGAGGAGGTGTCTGCTCTGCCCTTCATTGTATGAATTGGAGAGTGCGGAGTGATCCGTACAAGGGTGATGCAGCCCACGCACCTTTTCCCCCGGGTTGGAATGTGGGACTGGAGGAGGGCAGAGCCAGAAACAAAGAGGGAGGGGGTGGGGGCGGAGAGGGTTAACTCTTAAACCACCGGAAACTCCCCCCCCCCCCCCCGACATAGAACTAGATGTAATGTTTATCTGCCTGGATACTACCACAGTGTGCTTCTCAGTGCTGTGACTTAAAGTGACATGGAGAGCTTCTCTGTATGTGCATTCCTCCTCTGTATTATTGTTACAGCATTGTTACTTAGTATCTCATAGGATTGAGCAGTGTGGACCATATCAGAAAGGACTCACAAAGGGACTGTTTTAATTAGTTGATTTTCCTCCTGCTGCACATCTATTCTACATATTGTTGGCAGTATGTTTCATGGGCCACCTGTCAGCAAGAAGTGATTTGTCCAGGGTAACATTTTGTATCTGGCAGAGCTAGGGGTGTTGCTCATTCCCCACAAGGTTGATGCTTGAAGAGCAGCAGGTTAAAAATCGTTAAGGTCTGTTTACATTGTGCCAATGGCATCATAGAGTCAATTTTAATAAGTGGCATACATTACACAAGCATGCTGGCTTGCAGTATGTCTGACAAATCTCAATTAACTGCAATGCCATTGACTTAGTGACCCACTCTGCCATTGTAATAATATATATATATATATTAGAGCAATTAGGCAAGATAACTCAATTTGCCTCCTTACAGAATCAGTACACCATGGTGCTACTGCAGCAAACAATGCATTGTGTTGTTTATGAGGTGTCATTCGTCCAACTAAGGTTGCAATATTCGCCATATTTCCCAGGACACAGTACCTATGTATGTTAATGGACAGAACAAGATATGTGTTTAGCAATATACAGAGTTCAGATGTTGCTGGATGGAAATCAAGGCATTATTAATCCTGTAGTATTTTAGTTCTACACTTGGCAGGACAGCAGCATTCGGGTTATTATTATGTATAAATGATGTGTCCAGGAAAAACATTGTGGATTTTGGTACCATGTCTGAAATACTGAGGATTCGATTTGGGGGCCAAAGTTAAAGAAAAAAAAATATTTCCCGGCCATGGCCATGACAGCACCACTCCCATTGCACAGGAATAAAACTTCTTAGATAATAAGTAGTCCACCTGACATAAGGTGGACTCCCAGTTATTTTCCTGTTCTCACTGTTCTCCTGTTCTCACTCCCTTTAACTTATGAGGGATTTTAAATCTATTTTTGTGGTAGCAGACTGTTCCTGGTTGCTTCTGCAGATCCGCTTTGGCATATGTAGATTTGTATCATACTATATTTTTAAGGCAGCAGTACCATTTTTATATGCTGGTTTTATTTTTATTGATTTTTTCCCATGTCTTATATGTTCAGTAATTGCAGTGATAAATTTGTGCTTGTAATATCATCGTTTTTTCGAAAGAGGCTTTTTCTAATAGATATTTCATTTAGTGTTTCTTTTTATAGCCTCCCTAGCCTGGGTAAAAAAAACATAGGTAACAACCTAGAGATTCAAGATATGCCAATATTTTTTGTCTACTTGGTAGTCAGGCTGTAATAAAAAAAAGAGTGATTTCTAAAGATTTATTTCTTTATTTATTGTCTCCTAGAAGATCCCGAGCTTTGTGGTGGTCAAGAGAATAAGGCAGACTCACTGTGAAACCTGTGATAATTTGGTGTCAGAAAGGAAGTGGCCTTGCTTCCAGTGCATCAAATTGGCAGCAGATCCTGCTTGTGCCAATACTGCAAGTGTCAGCCCCGCAGATATTATTGAAGACCAGCAAAATAAAATCTAAATCTGGGAGACAGGAAGATTCTGAGAGCAATACCTCTGATGTGGGTTTTGAAAGAAACCATACATTCAGAGAAGAGGAAGTCACACTCAGGGGGTTTGATGAGAGAAAGAATGAAGCCCTGATTGAGGCTGTCAGAAAGACCATAAGCCTTGAGGAGTACTTTACACAACAGCCTTGCAGTAAACATTTGCCCGTCTTAAGAAAAAGGAATTGTCTTTCCCTTTCCATGACACCATGAAATCCCTTATCCAAGAGGAATGGAATACATTTGAAAAGAGAGTGGTGGTGGTGCAGGCTATAACCATTTAAGCAATCTAAGTTTGCCACTTGGATCTCAGCTCCCAAAGTAGATGCTGCAGTGGTTAGACTAACAAAAAACAAAACAATCACTCTTGCTCTAGATGACTCCGGCTCTTTGAGGGAACCTATGGAGCGGAGGATTAACACCAATCTGGCCAAGGCTTATGTGGCAGCCGGTGCCATCCTGCAGCAGCTCTGACGTCAGTGTCCCAAGCTTTTAAACAATGGGCTGAGAATCTAGAAGCGATATTCAAGATGGTGTTAGCAGATCCTACCTCTTTAGATCTATGGAGGATATTCATCTGGCAGATGAATTCTACACAGACGATTTTATTGATTTGGTTAGATCTACAGTCCTTAATGTGGCAGCCCATAGGGCTCTGTGGCTCAAAGCCTGGGAGGTAAATACAGCCTTAAAAGAATGCTTTGCTGCCTAGTGACCAATGGAATAGATGGATTTCCAATCCAGATAAGTGTCTCTTTTGTGACCCTGAACAGTACAGACCAGGGAAACAGTCTTTTCGTTATCAGACTTGGAAAGGTGTCCAATCATCCAACAAAGGAGGCCAAGGAAGAGGCGCAACATCCTGTCAAAATAAGAAATTCTGACTATATTCTTGGAGGCAGACTTCCCTGGTCCGCCAATATTTGGAGCCATACAGTCAACAACAAGCGGGTAACAAAAGTGGTCACAAGAGGATATCCTCTTCGAGGGCTTTACTACTCCAAGGACATTGTTCTGCTCCACCTTTGCAAAGGATGTTCAGAAGAGGCAAACTTTTCTAGAGGTCATGAATACTGTTCTTCTTCAAAGAGTGATATGCCCCGTGCTACAAAGGAGTGGTTTCAAGGATTCTTCTTGAGGCAATTCTTGGCTTCAAAAGGGGGAAACAGCTTGGAGACCAATCCTGGATTGTCGGTTCTAAATACTTTCTTGCATGCAAGGTACTTTAGTTTGTAATCCTTAGTCTCCATAGTGTAGTGTCTCAAGGGGGTAATCTCCATTGATCTAAAAGACAGTTATTTCCACATACCAGCTACTGAAGACTATGAGGTTTCTGAAATTTTCCCTAGACAACAAGGACACGCAATTGAGGGCTATTCCATTTAGTCTAAGTTCATCCCTCGGTCTTTTCCAAAGTCCTTGTAACCCTTAATGTGGCAATAAGGCAGCCATTTTTCACAAACTAGATGATATTCAGGTGCTGGCACAATACATCCTCACATTGCTATCCCATCAAGCAATTGATAGGTCCATTCTGTAACAACATGGATGGGTGATAAACCAGAGAAGAATCAGTTGATACCCACTGAGAGGATGGTGTATCTGGGAGATCTCTTCGATACAGATCAAGGTTCTCTATCTCTGTCAAGGGACAGAGGTATTTGCCTGAAGAATCAAATCAAGAATTTGAATAATTTATGCAAGACTGTAGCCAGGTTATACATGAGCCTTTTAGGGTCCCTTTCATCAATGATAGGCCTAACTAAGTTTCACAATGGCATCTCAGGATCCCTCAGCGCTCATCTTGAAATCAATAAAGTGTCCAGGATCTCAATCAACTAATCTTTATAATTTCCAGAGTCAAACAGTCTTTCGAGTTGTAGTTTTTGCAGAACAATCTGTTCCAAGGTTTTCCTCTAGGAGATATGGTATGGAAGACTGTCACCACAGATGCCGGTCTCTTAGGTTGGGAGCTTATCTGGACCAGATCTGCATTCAGGGAGTTTGGCCAAGTTCTCTGAGGTCTCTGACTTATGGCACTTTATGAAGTACTCCACCAACTGAAACCCCAGATTCAGCTTCAGTGGGTGAAAGTCCAGGTGGACAATCTGAACCATTAGGGAGGCACTTGCAGTCTGAAAATGATGATGGTCATGGCCTGCCTCCCTTATGTCTTTGGCGCAATTAAAACTTCTGGGTTTATCAGCAGTGTACCATCCAGGTACTTTGAACCTCAAGGCAGATTTCCTGGAGTTAACATCAGTTCATTCCAGTTGAGTGGTGTTTTGCCAGATGGGCGTTCCAAATGATTGTTCATCATTGGAGTCCTCCGGAGGTCGATTTGATGGCCAATTTGAAGAACAGGCAAGTTCAGAGGATCCTCTGTAGAATACTTCATAGTCTTGCAGAGGATTGGGATGCCCTTATTTTCTCTTGGAACTTTTGGAAAGGGTATGCTTTTCCTCTGATTCCGCTGATTTTTAACCTTCTCAGGAGGGTCCAGAGAGAGAGCGCAGAGGTGATCACTGTAATTTCATTTTGGCCAAGGACATCATGGTTTCCTTTATTATTGATCCTCTCCTAGGAAGACTCTTGCACCTGCCAGTGAAGGAAGATCTTTTGTTTCAGGGAACCTTGCATATCTGAGGTTTCTCAGATATGATTATTACCACATTGCTTCGTGTGCGGAAAAGAAACAACGCTGCAGTCTACTAGGGATGTTTTTAACAGATTGGACAGAAAAGAGAGGTATTTTTCATGTTTCCTTTTCAGCTGCAGAACTGCTCAATTTTCTGAAAAAGTGCCTTGATAAAGGTCTTAACCTTAACACCTTGAAGCTTTAACAGCTTTTTTGGGAGTTAGAAGAGCCATCAATTCAGGTTTGGCCAGGTTCATGAAGGCTGTTTTACTAATTTGACCCCCTATTAAGCAAATCTCCCCTACTTGGGATTTACCTCTTGTGCTGTCTGAATTACAAACATCTCCTTTCGAACCCCTGGATTCCTATTATGCTGCTAACTCTCAAGACAGTTCTGTTAGTTGCTCTCATCTCATTAGGAACGTTTCAGAGACTAGGGGCACTGTCCTCTAAAGATAATTATACTTCCTTCCAACAGAATAGTGATTTTACGAACAGTTCCGGATTTTAAACCCTCTTTCCATTACAATCAAGATATTGTTCTGCCTGCTGTTTTTCCATCTCCTACCTCAGATGAAGAATGTCTGGTCCGCTATTTAGATGCAGTGAGGTCTTTGTCAGTCTACCTGGACAGAACCAGACTTTCCAGAAAATCGTCCAGGCTTTTCATTCTACCAAGTGGTCCTGACAAGGGCAGAAAGGCTTTAACTACAACTATTGCTAGATGGATTGTATCTGCAACTTAAGCTTATGATGTCCAAGGGGTTTCAGTTCCTAAAGGTCTGAAAGCACTCTCCACTAGGGCTTTATCCACCTCCTGGGCAGTTATTGCACATGTTTTATCTGATCAGATCTTCAAGTCTGCTACTTGGTCATCACAGAATATGTTTAACCGACATTATTGGTTGCATGTCAGACCATTTAAGGATTTGAAATTGGGCTCTGCTAGCCTTTCTGCTTCTTAATTTGTTGCTATTTTTTTCGTTGAATATTAAATTATTTTCAGCAGTTATCTTTTTGTCTAGCCCTGATTTTCTGTTTCTTTGGTTTTCCCCTACCGAGTTGTCCTAGGTTGGGCTTTGCCCAGAAGTAGTGCTACCATGGCCATGGCTGGGAAATATGAAAATGATTTCATACTTACCGATAATTTCTTTTATCAATGATGGGCCATGGCTAGTTACGAACTGGAGCTCTTGTGTCAGAGGGGCTACTTATTGGCTACGATGTTTTATACCTGTCCAATGGGCGTGGTGGGAGGAGTTAACCCAGGAGTGCTGCCATGGCACATCACCGGGAAAAGAAAATGTTGGTAAGTATGAAATAATTTTCATATTTCTAATGGGAGTGGATGACATGTGAAATTTAGACTCCATGGATCATTCTTTACCACATAATAAACAATACACATTCCATTTAATTGTGTAAAATGTGTGATAAAGGGTGATACATTTTCTACTGTAATTCAGAATTGTAAAACATGATATTTTGTGAGGGGGGCGGGGAGCTAAATAATCTGTATATTTGCATGCCAAATACACAGAGACTTAAATTATATGTCAAAATTGCAAAAATAGCTGACGGAATAAACCAAAACTACTGCTAAAAATGCTCTGTAATTTGGATGGGAGTGGGTCAAATTATTACATGTCTGGATTCTAGGTTTGCCAGATTACAAGTGTTATCAATTAATTATTATTTGGGACACTCTTTGGGGTTAAGTGATTTCAGTTCTAGCATATTTTTTTGTCAATCTTTGTTTTATTGAGCCATGCATACATTATATAATAGTTAAATGTTCAAAAACCTAAATTTTTGAAAAAGCAATGATAAATAACGTTTGCAAAATATAGACATATGTATCCATATTAAAATAATAGAAGGAGAGAGTAACCAAACTAAGAACAGACTATAATAGACCACTGCAGAGGCTTTGATGTACACCAATAGACAGGTAGCAGTAAGAGCTCTGTTTTGTTTTTTTTCTTTTAAACCGTTTGACCAAAACATTAAAAGACTTATTTATTTATTTTTTTTGCAGTGCATAAAGTAATTACATACACGCCTGAGGTACCCCAATGGCAATCCTCTGGCCCCATAATAAGCATTACGTTTGGGGTATTAGAGTGAGCTTGCACTTTTTTTTATATATTGTGAGAAACACAAGTGCATACAACAATCATTCTGAACTTTGCTTAAACTTAAATATAGGTGTGTCAATCAAGAATTTGTTAATGAGATTTGTTTAAACGTGGTTTGACATAGCCTCCTATAAGTAATATAAAACTTGGTAATATTTAAACATCTGGTACATATTAGAACCTTACACATGTTGAACCTGGACATAGGTATATCTCTACGTTTAAGGGTGTGTTAGCCAGAGTCTTCCAGACCAGGCGTGTTCTTAGGGTTAGGCTGTGGCAAGTTAAGTGAGACATACACAGCCCGTGCAGAAGCAAGACAAAAACCTTGTTTAGTCGCATGTTATATACAGTATAATGTATGAGTGCTATCTAGGTAGGTCCTCTTGGCTGCTATTTAAGGCACAGGCTAGTTATAATAATCATATTTTGTGTCAGCACCATGTCAAGCGACTGATCTGCAAAACATTTTAGGCCACATGTACGTTTCAGTTATCGAAGGAGACTTAACTTGTCTACATTAGTTCAGCATCTAAAACACCATAAATACACAGATTAAGCTAGTCAGCGTTTGTTGCCTCTAGTAGGTCGAGAGAGTCCTCACTGTGAGAACCGGTTCAAAAGCTGTGGGCCACATGACGAGACAGTCCATGCGGTTTCAGCCAATGCCCACTCTGGAGGTCTTGTTGGCGTGCCTGGAAAGGATGACGGCGTGCCCCTTCAGCTGCGCCCTGATATCCTGTGCCTCCGCTTGAGATTCACAGCGCAGTGCCGGTGAACACCCCTCCTGCTCGGGGACTTTCTGTGAGCCTTTACCACTAGTCCACGAACTTGCCTCTTTACTGGGTCTGAGTCCTTCCCCGGTGTGGGGCTGCATATTTCTGCTGGCGTCGCGCTCTCCTTTGAAGGTGTGGGTGGTGATTGGGGGTTGCCCCCCCGGGTGGCTCTAGTCCCCGATGGGCCATCATGGTGAGAGTAGGTAGCTCCGTTGGATGCTTTGTCCGGTCGGTGCCCCTCCGGCTGCGCCTCGGTCTTTAGCCATACTGAGGACAGCTTCTTGGCTGGCTGTTGTGCCTGTGTTGCTCTGGTCATAAAGCAGACCTGTGTTGGGGCTGGTGGCTGGCGCCTGTTCTCCAAGCGTTCCCAGAATCGCTGGCATACAGCGTCAAATCGTGCTTGGAAAGCTGCTGCCCAGTCGCTGGGTGTGGGTGGCATTGTGTTGGAAGTGGTGCCGTCGGCCATCTTGTTTCGGCTTCGTGGCTTCCACCTATCTGATATGTGCCCAGGAGTCAGTTGTCGGTGAGTGCTCTCCTCCAAAAGGCAGACCGGGATGACCCCCACCGGTCCAAAGGGGGGGGAACGAGGGCCCAGGCGCAGAGATCCATGCTGTTTTGGCAGCAGGAGAGCGGCCGGCTCTCCTGCGCCTGCTCTGCTTGTAGGCCTCAGTCTCCTGTTGGGCGAGGGTTGCCCTCACTGCTGCTCTGGTGATATCATTTTATGCTGCTTGAAGTCACCCCTCATTTGATGATCTTTCTGCTTCGTTGAATTGTCATTAGGGTAGTTAAATTCTACAGTAATCATTGTACTCAGGAGGAGCTGCTGAGGTTTGCTTCCTCTCAGCTCTGCAGTCAGGCCCCGCCCCCCATTAAAAGACTCTTTGCATCATAACCACTACAATAAAAGATAGTGTTATTCAGTACAATTTGAAAAAAGGACTCTGCTATTTTAAAGAACATATGTCCAGGGCCGTTTGAAGGAGTTTGTGGGCCCCAAGCAAAATGGACATGGAGGCCTTCTTCTCTGGACACTCAAAATAAAACTCATCTTACATTTTTGCACAAGCCTTTAATGCCTGCATGGCTAATATGAGTAAAACACTTTGAGTCCTGCCAGAAGGAGAATGCACCTAGACAGCTATATTAGAACTAATTTTAATTATTTTTTTATTCTTTATTTTAGTTATACAAGCAAGATCTACAAAGGTTCTGAGCATAGGTTAGAAGCGTGACACATATGTACAAAGAAACAATTCTATCCAAGACAACGTTGATGTTACCAAAAGACTCACTTTTGATATGTATCTAGTAATATTGCAGGTCAAGATTGTTAGAGAATTTTTTTTCACATTAACGCCAGCATAGTTGAACAAAGTAAATAATGTAAACCTCCATCCTTTGTACAGCGCTACGGAATCTGATGGCGCTATATAAATAATAAAATAATGATGATAAATAAAATACCAGGTAAAAGGCAAGGAAATGACTATCCGACTTTTCACATCAGTTAGGGATTCTACATGTGGTGTGGTCTAGTCTCAATGCTAATAGATCTAGTGCAATTCTTAACTGGGGTCTACCACTCCAACAATAGATTAACTCATAACGTGGGGTCCTTTAGAGGAGGTGTAGGGATGAGTGGAATTAAAGGGGGAGAACTATCTACAAAAAGAAGGAATAGACAGTGAGCAGAAAGAAACAGCACATCCAGATGTAGTCCAGAGAGAAGGAACGAGAAAGGGAGTATAAGAGAGGGATTAGTGAGAGTGTTTGTGACTCTTGCTTAAATAAGAATATTCAGATTCTGTGAGAAAACAAAATCCAACTGCATCCTTATATGTCTCCATTCAGCCAATTGTTAATTCTTTCTATTTCAGTGGATCATAAACTTGTTTTGCACATGGGAGATAAATTAACTGATATTTACCGATTTCAGACAAAAATAAGTGAATTTCGATATATCGGGCCTAGCAGCTAAGAAACCCATTGCTTCAAAGTATCCCACCAGTAAACACATCAAACACCTTAACAATTATGCCTCGTTTCCACTGAGCGGATCGGTTCGGTTCGCTATTTTGGGTGTTTCCATTATGAAGGTGGTCCATATAAGCGAACCATACCGATCCATTCAGGGTCCTGCTTCAGAATTAGGGTCATAGGAAATGGAACGGTTCAGTTAGGGCGGAGCTACTATACAATCCATTGATTGGTGGACAGGAAGAGCATTTTTTCTAAACCCCGCATGGCCCCTGAAGGTCTGGCTTGCAGTGGAAACGCTCACCAGAATCAGTGGAAACGAGGCATAACAGTGCCCTGGCGCCCTCCCTGGATAAATAGTCTGTACAAAGTTTCTATGAACTACTTTGCTGTAGTGGTTATGGTGCTTCAAGGGTTTCCTTTAAAATATACCAAAATTGAGATGGAGGTGTACTCAAACCAGGGATTTTAATCATATCCTGAAAATCTTTTACATATGTATTAAACACAGGTAAAAGTGTACCCTTTAAGATTACTTTATTTCCCTACCGTTATCTACAATCCTATAATTGGCCTTATTTGTACAACACAGAAACCTGCAAAAGTAAAATTAATCATTTGTCAAATGGATTGTGCCTGGAGTTGGAAATATCATCATGATTTATACATAACCACTTCATATTTGCATTATGAAAAGGTGGGGTTTTCTATTTTCCTCTTCTTTTATTCACAGACTAAGATTTTATTTTCAAGCAGGGTTGTAAGATTATTTATTTGATTAACCTTAGTTTATAAACAAGGTGTGTCACTCACAAGGATGAGTAAATGAGTGCATGTTTTTAGTCAGTGATTTCTTTAAAGTGTATACTGTTTTCAGCCATTTAGTCATGGACTTGAAACTCACTTCTCCAGACATCTGGCTGCAGAAACTTCCTGCTTTTTATTGAATACAGGAAGGCGAAAAGGCTATAGCTTGCTGTCAACACAGCAAACCAGTGTGTATGAAGACAGAGTTTCATGCCAGAACTACCAACATCCACTGGATACAAAAGCAAATTCTGGAATTTTAACCTTCTGGGAGCCGCTAGAAACAAGAAACTTTTGCAAAGAAGGAGTTAATGAATGTTGCTATAGCAAGCGATTGGCTTAATTTACATGAATTTATATTGAATCTTGAACATGTACTTTTCCTTTAACATCACAATCTCCAGTGCATTATTCACACAATTTTAATGTATCACTGAATTAATTTCAAATTCATAGTGTGTCAGCAGTGCACTGATATAGTGCTGGTCCAGTGTTAGTTACATTCTGTTTTAAAGAGACGGTCCTGGTAGGTCATTGTTTCTGAAGGAGTTTCAGCATACACTAAAGCTGTGTCTATACATTTCTTTTTTCGTGAATGACAACATTTTGGTGCTCAACCATACACTACATGTATTTGAATATGCTGTGTGTGTGTGTGTGTGTGTGTATGAAGTGAATATATAATGCTGCAGTATGGAAAAATAATGTCATCAAGGTATTATGGAGATATAAACAAATGGATGGCACGAGAAATATGAGATTGCCTTTTCTTCCTGTAGTATATTATTTAGCATTATGCATCTTTATATATTTCATGGTTTTTTGTTTGTTTAATTCAATCAGGGCAGCACCTCAGATATATAATATAATTGCTCTGATTTGTACAAGACTTAGACACCTGGGCAGCAATTATAAACACTCTCCTTAGAGTGTCTTGGTCACCTCAAACTTACCTTTCTCCTATTGTTTCTCCTTATCTTCCTCTGTCAGAGTCCTCTTTTCTTAATTTCTGATCTATTTATCTTTAAAACATAAGACAAAGTAATAATTACTTTGTCTTATGTACTTTCCTAGCTTGACAAAGGATAGTACTTAATGCTTCAAAACAACTTTAGTTTAATGAAGCTGTTTTGGTGGATAGTCTCACTGCTCAATTATCTGCCTTTTATGAGTTAAATCACCTTTGTTTCTGTTTATGTGGGCCTAGCTACCCTGGCTGTGAGTAAAAAGCCTGCATGAAAATCATGGTTCCATTTTCAACCAGACCTTAACTTGCTTTAGAAATATTTATCTCCTGCTCAGTACATTGAACTTTAATCACAAATAGGAGGTTTCTAGAAGACTTAACAGAGCAGGAGATAAGACATTCTAAATTATTAAAGACTGTGCAATACAGGAACATAGAATATCTAGGTTTTCAGGAAGTGTTTAGGAATGTTGTGCAGGTCACCTGCAGAGAGGTTTGAGCAGAGTTGTTTAAACTCCTAAATGACAGATAAATAATCATGAGACTGCAGGGGCTAAAATATGCACTATTAAGGTAAAGTTGTTTTGGTGCCTATAGTGTCCCTTTAAGGCAGGGTCAACTTCCTCTGTTATCTTGACAAAGGAAGTCTATTGCCTTAACAATCCATTATTAACCCCTTAACGACTAGTGACGACGAGGTCCGTCACTCAGGGGAAACCCTTAACGACGAGTGACGGACCTCGTCCGTCACCCGTTAAAATTAACCCCAGATCGCCGCGATTGCGGGGTTAATGGTGCTCCGGTCTGCCTCTGTATTAGAGACAAACCGGGAGCACCGACTTGCGCTGTCCCAGCACATGTGCCCGCTCTGACAGCATGTCATATACTCACCTTCCGCCTCCCTGCACTTCCGGGTTCACTGTGAAGTGCAGGGAGAATGATCTTCACTGATCCTGCCCCCTGTAAAAAAATAAATAAAAGTTAAATTAAAATCCCACCCCCTTTACCCAGTTTAATAAAAAATGAACCCCTTCCCTGCCAGTCGATCACTGCCTACAGTGATCAAAATACAGATCACAGTATTATACTGCGATCTAATTTTTTTTAACCCCTGACGATTAACTTTTATTTATTTTTTAACCCTCAGGGGTTCAATTTATTTAATTAACTAATTTAAATATTGTATAATTAAATATTTTGCTAGCTGGGGTGGGTGGGAGTTATGGAAAAATGGGGAATTTACTGTTAGTGCTGCTTACTGCTAGTTAGGGGGTAACGGTAAAAAAAAAGCTTAGAAAAATGTTAAATCTGTAAAAAAAAAAAAAGTTTTAAGAAAGTTTAGTAAACTTTAAAAAAAATAATAAGCAAAACAAAAGTTTGAAAATTGTTTTAAAAAGTAAAAAAAGTTTTAAAAAGTTAAAAAATACATTTAAAAACGCTCATTACCACTACACCTGGAAAAAACTAGAGAAAAAATTATCCCACGCCAAGGTTCAAAATATGCCTTTCGAATTACCCCAGGGTGTATTCTTCAATAAATAGTATGTGTTTGTGGGGAAGTTTCAATAACCAACCATCTAAACTACTCCAAATTGGAACATGGACACAGCGTAAAACGTCAAAGTTAGAAAAAAAAAAATGAATGGCTGCGTCTCAAATGTGCCCCTTCAACATCCACATATACCTGGCAAAGGTACATACGGGGGTATTGCTGTACTCAGACCACATAGCTGAGCAACATATGAAGTATTATACAGTGGTAGCACACATAAGGTTTGCAAAATATACTGTGCAAACTCACTGTGTCAAAAAGGCAGAAAAAACGCTTATTACCACTACACCTGGTACAAGCTAGCGGAAAAATGATCCCACGCTAAGGTTCAAAATATGCCTTTTGAAATACCCTGGCATGTCTTCTTTAAGAAATGGTATGGCTTTATGGGGTATTTGGATTATATAGCCTGGTAAAATACTCTAAAATGGGATATGGGCACAGCGTAAAAATTTAAAGTTTGAAAAAAAAAAAATGGAATGGCTGTGTCCCAAATGTGCCCCTCCGATGTCCACATATACCTGGCAAAGATACATACGGGGGTATTTTTGTACTCAGCAGACATAGCTGAGCAACATATGAAGTATTATACATTGGTAGTACACATAAGGTTTGCAAAATATACTGTGCAAACTCACTTTGTGTGTCAAAAAGGCAGAAAAAACGCTTATTACCACTACACTTGGTACAAGCTAGCGGAAAAATGATCCCACGCTAAGGTTCAAAATATGCCTTTTGAAATACCCTGGGGGGTCTACTTAGAGAAAATGGTAGGCCTTTGTGGGGTAGTTTGAATTTAAAACCTGTGAAGATGCTTGGAAATTGCACATAGGCGTAGCGTTCGGTAAAAACTGATATGGCTTGGTCTCCTATATGGCACTGTAGCTTCACAAAATAGTGCCAAAGACATTCATTGGGGATGTCTTTTTACTCAGAAGACTTAGCTGAGCATAATTTGGGGGTTTTGAACTTAGTGGGACATACAAAATATAAAAAATGCAATCCGTATGTAAAAAAAATGCCCAAAATTATTTTTTTTTACCACATACTTTGGCATATATTGGTGAAAAAATGGGGGCATGTTAAGGCACAATATGCACCATATGAGATACCCTGGAGTGTCTACTTTTACAAATGGTAGGCCATTGTGGGTTTTTTTTGAACAGTCAAACTACTATAATACCCCAAATGGAAGCATAGGCTTATTAAATCCGTCTCTCAAAATTTGACTGTGAATACTGAAAAGGACAGGTCTCCTATATGCAGGGGCGGACTGACCACTCGGGCAGATCGGTCATGGACCGAGGGCCCGAGGCAGTCAGGGGCCCGGCAGGCTGCACAAACATGCTCTGGCTGGGGAGATCAGATCACATATCTCCCCAGCCAGAAACAAACAGAATTGCACATATTCTAGGGATAGGTTGCTCCTGCAACCTGTCTCTTTCTGTTTCCCCCCTCCACCCCCACCTTCTGAGACCTGGCAGTGATCCTGCTGCTCCTGCCAGGTCTCCTCAATGTCTGCGGAGCTCCGTGTGAGTGGAAGAGGCGGGGCCTAAAGAGGGGAAGTTACATCACTTCCTGTCCTGCAGAATCTACTGAACCCTGGCAGACAGCAGGTAAGTAAATATTTCTTTTTTTAAGCTAATATCCCCCCCTTACCCAGCCCAGCCCCTTCACCCACCCCAGCCCTGTGCCCCCCTTCACCCAGCCCCAGTGCCCCCCTTCACCTATCTCAGGCCCAGTGCCCCCTTCACCCATCCCAGCACCTGTACCCCCTTAACCCACAAAGTGCCCCTTCACCCATCCCAGCACCTGTACCCCCTTAACCCACCCAGTGCCCCCTTCACCCATCTCAGCACCTGTACCCCCTTAACCCACCCAGTGCCCCCTTCACCCATCCCAGCACCTGTACCCCCTTCACCCATCTCAGCCCCAGTGCCACCTTTCACCCAACTCAGCCCCAGTGCCACCTTTCACCCAACTCAGCCCCAGTGCCACCTTTCACCCAACTCAGCCCCAGTGCCCCCCTTCACCCATCCCAGCCCTGTGTCCCCTTCACCCATCCCAGCTCTGTGCCCCCCTTCACCTATCCCAGCCCTGTGCCCCCTTCACCCATCCCAGCCCCAGTACCCCCTTCACCCATCCCAGCCCCAGTGCCCCCCATTCACCCAGCCCCAGTGCCCCCTTCACCTATCCCAGGCCCTGTTCCCCCCTTCACCCATCCCAGCCCTGTGCCCCCTTCACCCATCCCAACCCTGTACCCCCTTAACCCATCCCAGCCCCAGTGCCCCCCTTCACCCAGGCCCTGTTCCCCCCTTCACCCATCCCAGCCCTGTGCCCCCCTTCACCCATCCCAACCCTGTACCCCCTTAACCCACCCAGTGCCCCCTTCACCCATCCCCGCACCTGTACCCCCTTAACCCACCCAGTGCCCCTTCACCCATCTCAGCCCCAGTGCCCCCTTCACCCAACTCAGCCCCAGTGCCCCTTCACCCAACTCAGCCCCAGTGCCCCCTTTCACCCAACTCAGCCCCAGTGCCCCCTTTCACCCAACTCAGCCCTGTGCCCCCCTTCACCCAACTCAGCCCCAGTGCCCCCTTCACCCATCCCAGCCCTGTGCCCCCCTTCACCCATCCCAACCCTGTGCCCCCCTTCACCCAGCCCTGTGCCCCCCTTCACCCAGCCCCAGTGCCCCCCTTCACCCAGCCCCAGTGCCCCCCTTCACCCAGCCCCAGTGCCCCCCTTCACCTATCCCAGGCCCTGTGCCCCCCTTCACCCATCCCAGCCCTGTGCCCCCCTTCACCCATCCCAGCCCTGTGCCCCCCTTCAACCATCCCAGCCCTGTGCCCCCCTTCACCCATCCAAGCCCCAGTGCCCCCCTTCACCTATCCCAGTCCTTGTTCCCCCTTCACCCATCCCAGCCCCTGTGCCCCCCTTCACCCACCCCAGTGCCCCCTTAACCCATCTCAGCCCCAGTGCCCTTTTTCACCTATTCCAGACCTGTGCCCCTTCACCCATCCCAGCACCTGTACCCCCTTAACCCACCCTAGTGCCCCCTTCACCCATCCCAGACCCTGTGCCCCCTTTCACCCATCCCAGACCCTGTGCCCCCTTTCACCCATCCCAGACCCTGTGCCCCCTTTCACCCAGCCCCTGTGCCCCTTTCACCCATCCCAGCCCCAGTGCCCCTTCACCCATTTCAGTGCCCCTTCACCCATCTCAGCTCCAGTGCCCCCCTTCATGCATCCCAGTACCTGTGCCGCTTCACCTGTCCCATTACATGTGCCCCTTCACCCAGCCCAGTACCTGTGCCCCTTCACCCAGCCCAGTACCTGTGCCCCTTCACCCAGCCCAGTACCTGTGCCCCTTCACCCAGCCCAGTACCTGTGCCCCTTCACCCAGCCCAGTACCTGTGCTCCCTTTATCTATCCCAGCCCCAGTACCCCTTCACCCATACCAGGCCCTGTGCCCCCCTTTTCCTATCCCAGCCCCTGTGCCCCTTTTATCCATCCCAGCCCCTTTTCCTATCCCAGCCCCTGTGCCCCCCTTTTCCTATCCCAGCCCCTGTGCCCCCCTTTTCCTATCCCAGCCCCTGTGCCCCCCTTTTCCTATCCCAGCCCCTGTGCCCCCCTTTTCCTATCCCAGCCCCTGTGCCCCCCTTTTCCTATCCCAGCCCCTGTGCCCCCCTTTTCCTATCCCAGCCCCTGTGCCCCCCCTTTTCCTATCCCAGCCCCTGTGCCCCCCTTTTCCTATCCCAGCCCCTGTGCCCCCCTTTTCCCATCCCAGCCCCTGTGCCCCCCTTTTCCCAGCCCCTGTGCCCCCCTTTTCCCATCCCAGCCCCTGTGCCCCCCTTTTCCCATCCCAGCCCCTGTGCCCCCTTTACCCATCCCAGGCCCTATGCCCCCTTTAGCCATCCCAGGCCCTGTGCCCCCTTCACCCATAACACCACCTGTGCCCCCTTCACCCATCCCAGTCACTATGCCCCTTTATCCACCCGAGCCCCCTTTCACAGTCCCTCTGCCCTCTTTATCCATCTGAGCCCCTAGGCCCCTTCACCCACCACAGCCCCTATGCCCCTTTACCATCCCAGATCCCCCTCCCCCATCACCCACTAGAGCCCTATCACTCTCATCCCTATCCTTCCCTGTACCAACCACAGCCTCTGTGCCTTCTTGTACACTCCTCAGCCTCTCTCCCGCCCTGTGCCCACCTCACCTCTATGCCTTCCTGCACCCACTACAGTCCTCATCACTCTCATCCCTATCCCTCCCTGCACTCACTACAGCCCCTATCCCTCACTGCAGCCGCTATCCACCCACAGTCCGTATGCCCCCTGCACCTACTATAGCCCATATCCCCCTTCATGCACTGCAGTCACTATCCACACACATACTGCAGCCTCTGTATCTCCCCCCACACAGTAGAGCCTCTAGTATCATACAAACATACACTACAGTCCCAGTATCCCCCAGCTGCCTACTATAGCCCCTATCCCCCCCACACACACACAACAGCCCCTATCCACACACTCTCTGCAACACAACAAGCCCTCTCCACTAACATACAACACTGCAAACAGCTCCATACACGCACACAAACCCACAAGGAACCTCACTGTATGCACGTAATCCCACAAACAGCATTCCCACACATTCAATACAACATGCAGCCTCCCTACACAAACATCACAAGAGGCATCCTCAGCATGGCAATACTGCATACAGCCTCCTTATACACACACACACACACACACACACATATCACAAGAGGCATCCCCAGCATGGCAATACTGCATACAGCCTCCTTATACATACAAATGCAATTATTACAATTACTTATATAGCACCAACATATTCTGCGCAGCGCAGTACAATAGGTAAAACAAGTCAAACAATTAATTCTAATTCAACATGTTGACATACAGGAACACAAGTAGCATCCCACACATGCAACCACACAAGTAGCCTCCAAACACATGTGTTTGGAGGCTGCTTGTATGGTTGAACATGTGGGAGATGCTGCTTGTGATGTCACCAACAAACACAGAGGAAGTGTTTAATTAAATTTGCTTTATGTCTTTATTTTAATGGGGGGTGGGGGGGAGGAGCGTAAGGCAAGCTATTAAGGGGTACTCCACTCAAAAACAATGTTTTATTAAAACACTGTTTTTGGTTGGATTAACCCTTTAAAGTATATCTGGCCCTGTTTGGGGGACGCCATGACTCACACAGCCATGTTGGGTAGTGCGAACATATCTGTATGACAGCTGCACAAAGAACTTGCACCGGGAGGGGGGCCCTTGATCTCCTATTGACCGAGGGCCCTATAAGTTGTCAGTCCGCCCCTGCCTATATGGCACTGTAGCTTCACAAAATAGTGCCAAAGACATCTAATGGGGTGTCATTTTACTCAGCAGATGTAACTGAACACAAAATAAAACTTTGTACAGGAATAGCACACACCAACTTTACAAAATACACATCAGAAGTTCTTTGTTATAAGTTTGTGTGCCAAAACCCCCAAAAAACACAATTTTACTCCAATATTTAGCAGAGGTTGGAGGTGAAATGGCTACGTAGAAAGTGTCAAAACAACCTTAGCCTGTGGTGTCTACTATAAATAAATATATATACTTTTGTGTGGCAATTTTGTTTTCTTTTATGGCTATTAAGCTTACAAGACAAACATCCAAATTCTAAAATCGCTCCACATTTAAAGTTTATTTTACTCCTTGTCAGTGGCGTACATACCAGGGTCGCAGGGGTCGCGGCTGCGACCGGGCCCGGCCCACCAGGGGGCCCGGCCGCCCTGCGACCCAGGTATGTACCCACAGGGCCAGCCTCTTCTGCTGGGGGGCCCAGGAGCCGGCCACCTCCGGGTCCCCCGAGGCTGGCCCTGCTGTCACCCGGCTGGCTGGCGGGCGCGCGAGGGAGCACTGTCCCCTGGGTGCTCCCTCTTCATCTTCCTCGCGCACCGCACTGAAACCGGAGCCGGAAGATGACGTCATCTTCCGGCTCCGGCATCAGTACGCGGCGCGCGAGGGAGCTGAAGAGGGAGCACCCAGGGGATAGTGCTCCCTCGCGCGCCCGCCAGCCAGCCGGGTGACAGCAGGGCCAGCAACACCACTGGACCCCAGGGAATACCCCCAGCTCTCCCACAGGTAAGGAGGCTGGGGGGATTAAATAAAAAAAACAACAAAACAAAAAAAAACGTTTGAGTGTGTTAGTGTTAGTGAGTGTGTTAGTGTTAGTGAGTGTGTTTGTTAGTGTTAGAGTGTGTTAGTGTTAGTGAGTGTGTTAGTGTTAGTGAGTGTGTGTGTTAGTGTTAGTGAGTGTGTGTGTTAGTGTTAGTGAGTGTGTTAGTGTTAGTGAGTGTGTGTGTGTGTTAGTGAGTGTGTTAGTGTTAGTGAGTGTGTTAGTGTTAGTGAGTGTGTTAGTGTTAGTGTGTGTGTGTGTTAGTGTTAGAGTGTGTTAGTGTTAGTGAGTGTGTGTGTGTGTTAGTGAGTGTGTTAGTGTTAGTGAGTGTGTTAGTGTTAGTGTGTGTGTTAGTGAGTGTGTGTGTTAGTGTTAGTGAGTGTGTGTGTTAGTGTTAGTGAGTGTGTGTGTTAGTGTTAGAGTGTGTGTGTGTGTTAGTGTGTGTGTCTGTTACTGAGTATGTTTGTGTGTGTCTGTCATTAAATGTGTGCGTCTGTTCATGAGAGTGTGTGTGTGTGTGTCTTAAGCACTTACCTTTCTCCAGCGCCGGTATCCCTTAACGCCGGGGATCTCTCTGTCCCCATCTGCCTCTCAGCTCCGAATGCACATGCGTGGCAAGAGCCACGCGCGCATTCAAACCGCCCATAGGAAAGCATTACTCAATGTTTTCCTATGGACGTTCAGCGTCTTCTCACTGTGATTTTCACAGTGAGAATCGCAGAAAATCCTCTAGCGGCTGTCAATGAGACAGCCACTGGAGGCAGGATTAACCCTCAGTGAAACATAGCAGTTTCTCTGAAACTGCTATGTTTTCAGCTGCAGGGTTAAAACTAAAGAGACCTGGCACCCAGACCACTTCATTGAGCTGATGTGATCTGGGTGTCTGTAGTGGTCCTTTAAGTGTATGTGTTTATGCATGCACTGGCATACATACCGCGGTCGCACGGGTCGCAACCCTGCGACCAGGTGCCTGCCGCCATGTGTTGCGGCCCCAGCCTGCGCAGAGTAAGCGCTCGCGCGGGGGGAGGGATCAGTTTTCGCACCGGGGCCCCATGGGTTGTGTGTACGCCACTGCTCCTTGTGCTTTGTGACCTGTAACTACCAAAAAAAACTTTAAATCCCAGACACATATATTCTGTAAATCAGAACAACTAAATTAATTTTTTTTGAAATTACTTTTCTTAACCTGCACTAATTGTGCACACATTATTATTGCAAAAACTGTAACAAAAAAACAAAATGTTTCATTTGTTTTGCATTCTGTACTTTTTTATAATAAATAAGCATTTATGTAGATATATGTTACATCAAATTAAAGCCCTTTCTGCCCTTTAAAAAACGGTATATAATATGCGTCGGTGCAATAAATTAGTAAAATGTAAATTGCAGTTAAATGCAAACAGCAAAAAATGCAAAAAATGCCGTTGTCATTAAGTGAAAGACAAGCTTCTGAAGCTCTGTCCTTAAGGGGTTAAAAGGAACACTGTAGTGTTAGGAATACCAAACTGTATTGCTTACACTACACTATAGTGTCCCTGTCCCTATAAATGTATGTCCACTCCCCTCCCCCACCAGTGCTGACTCGATCTCCTCCTCTCACAATGTCATGCAGATGGAGGAACCTATTGCGCATGCATGACAAGTGCATTGAATCAATACTTTCTATGGTGAATTTGAAAACGTTAGATGTCCTCAGCAAAGATTGACAACACACACCAAGAGCACAAGCAGCGGGGTGGGGCTGGACCGCCATGCTGAGTGGTTGCATAGACAGAGGACTTTTCATATAACTCGACTTAAATCTAAAAAAACGGTTGAAAAACCCGGGTTACAGTCTCCTCAACATGGCGGCTGTAATCATACCTCCACATTTTCGATGCTGTCCTCCCTACTGACTTGGAAGAAGACCTTCTGCAAGGCGTTTGATTGTCTCTGTGCACCATTCTGGAGCCATATTCAGGCAAGTGCCGACTTACCTGCGAAACACTCGCTTCCAAGAGCTGCCGCATATGCTGAGATCATACCTAATAATGTGCTACCGTACACATTTAGGATTCAGCGTTGGGTTTGCTTGTTGGATTTACTCGGTGGTAGTTCTCTAGACCAGTGGTTCCAAAACCAGTCCTCATGGCCCACCAACAGTCCAGGATTTATGTATTCCCATGTTTTATTCCAATGCAAATACTAACAAAACCTGGACTGTTGGTGGGTCTTGAGGACTGGTTTGAGAACCACTGCTCTAGACAGTTAATTCTGTTAGGTTTAACCTTTTTCTTCTATCCACTTTACCAGCGAATATGTCTCTCTATTTATGTCAATTAAGTGTATGTGATGCTATACTTATTACTAAGCACAGCAAAAATATTGTTTCTCTCCAAAAAAAGTGCTATACTCATGTATGCCTTTCTATGATATACTCTCTTTCTCTGATTATCTTACAAATGCTGTTGGGGCATCGCAAAGCTGTATGTAATATTCAAGCACATAAAAAAAAAAAAAAAAAGAATAAACGCATACTTTTTACCGGCAAATGGTAATCACGTGGCAGTGGAAAATCACCAGTAACCGTTCACCCCATTTAGAGGGTATATAAACAAGCAGTGTGGAACTAAGGATTATTGAATTATACACCCGGCTGAGGAAGCTACAAACAGTAGTGAAACGCGTTCTGGTATTTTACATGGACATTGTCCCTTTATTGTTTTTATAATTGTTGAATAAATTCTATACTTTTATCCTGGCTTCCAGTTTTCCACTACTGCTTACTACCTACAAGGGAGTGTAGTCACTAACTACACAATACGCTACGATAGAGCCATAGAGGCTCTATGTATGTAAGTACCCACTTGGCAGCCTGATTTTATACTATTCTAACATAAACTGTGCTACTCTATGTTTTATATATCACCCCCAGGACAGAACACATTCCCTGTAGGGGTGGGTCGCCTGTACGGACCCGGACGCTATTCATACCAGAGCTAGGTTTTTAGCTCTATGTTTGTGAGTTTTTATGATCTATATTTTTTTTATATATATCCTGCATTTGTACAATCTTTACTATGTTGTATTATTTATATTTATAGGTCTTGATTCTATCAGATACATTACCTATATGATAATGTGGTTCAATCTTTTACTATTCCAGAGGTGATTATTTAATTATCTATTTTATTTGTTATAAGCGCTGCATTCTTAAACTTATTGCTAAAAAAAAAATAGAACAGAAGCAGCCCCCAATACAGACACAGAGATTCACAGACACAGTCCTCAATACAGAGTTCCACAGAGATACCTTACATAGTTACATAGCTGAAAAGAGACTTGTGTCCATCAAGTTCAGCCTTCCTCACATTTGTTTTTTGCTGTTGATCCAAAAGAAGGCAAAAAACCCAGTCTGAAGCGCTTCCAATTTTGCAACAAGCTAGGAAAAAAATTACCTACTGCAAGACATACAATTTCAGGCCGATACACAGATACACAATGCCAGACATTCATACACACATCAATACCTGCAGCTAGATTTACACTTTGATTATATGTCACTTTGATATAGGTTAGAAAACCTACTTTAACAGTATAAGGAGGGTGGAGACGGGGGGAGGGGCAAGCTCAGAACAGAGAAGCTATGTAATGTTGGTAATTCACAAAATAAACAAGAGACGCATGATATTAAATGTAGGCTTACTAATGCAAGGAGCCTAAATAACAAAATGGGGGAACTAGAGGCATTAGCATACACTAAACAATATGATATAATAGGCATAACTGAAACATGGTGGGATGAGACACATGACTGGGCAGTTAACTTAAATGGGTACACATTATTTAGGAAGGATAGGAAAAACAAGAAGGGTGGTGGGGTATGTTTGTATGTCAACCATGATTTAAAGCCAAATCTTAAGCAAATTGAATGCGATGAGGAAAATGTGGAAGCTTTATGGGTAAATATCTGCTTGGGGGAAAAGAAGGGAAACCAACTATTGTTTGGGATATGTTATAAACCACCTAATGTTAATATTGACGAGGAACAACAGCTGTTTGAGCAAATTGAGAAAGCTGCAAATCTTGGTAACACTTTAATTATTGGAGATTTTAATTACCCAGACATAAATTGGGACATAGGGACTAGTAGCTCAGCAAAGGGAATTAGGTTTTTAAACTTGTTAAATGACAACTTCATGTCACAACTTGTACAAGCACCAACTAGAATGGACGCTTGTCTGTACCTGGTTTTAACAAACAACGTTGATCTTTTGACCAACATTCAAGTAGGTGAGCACTTAGGAAATAGTGATCACAATATAGTGTCCTTTGAAATAAACTCAAAAAAACAAAAGCACATGGGGTATACTAAAACATATAATTTTAAAAAGGCCAATTTCAATAAGATAAGGGAAGCTTTACAATATATTGACTGGCATAACCTCTTTAGTGAAAAGAACACTGAGGATAAATGGATCATCTTCCAACAAATATTAGAAAGGTACATTTCTCAGTATGTACCATTTGGAAATAAGTATAAAAGAAACAAATTAAAACCAATGTGGCTTAGTAGAGAAGTAAAACAAGAGATTAAAAATAAGAAAAGGGCATTTAAAGCATTTAAATCAGACAAATCAGATGCATCTTATAAAAGATATAAGAAAGCAAATAATGCGTGCAAAAAGGCAATTAGACTTGCTAAACTTCAAAATGAAAAAATGATAGCTAAAGAGAGCAAAACCAACCCCAAAGCATTTTTTAAGTACATAAATTCCAAAAAACCCAAAAATGAAAGTATAGGTACACTTAAAACTGAAACGGGGGTGTTAGTTAATGAAGACCAAGAAAAGGCAGGAATTCTAAATAACTATTTCTCCTCCGTATTTATTAAAGAAGAACCCATGGCAATAGATGTGCAAATGATTGCTACTAAAAACTTGCAGAATAATTTTAATTGGTTAACTCAAGACAATGTGCTGCAGCAACTAAAGAAAGTTAATATAAACAAAGCTCCAGGGCCTGACGGTATCCATCCACGTGTACTTAAGGAACTAAGTGTAGAAATAAGTGAACCTCTGTTTTTAATCTTTCAAGATTCTTTTCTTTCAGGAAGTGTTCCGGAGGATTGGAGGAAGGCAGATGTGGTTCCTATATTCAAAAAGGGTTCAAAATCCTTGCCTGGAAATTATAGACCTGTGAGCTTAACTTCTGTGGCTGGTAAAATATTTGAAAGATTATTAAGGGATAATATTCAAGAATTCCTTGAGAAGAATATGGTTATCAGCAAAAATCAGCACGGTTTTATGAAGCACAGGTCATGTCAAACTAACTTGATTGCGTTCTACGAAGAAGTAAGTAGAAGTATAGATCATGGTGTTGCAGTGGATGTGATCTATTTGGATTTTGCCAAGGCATTTGATACAGTTCCACACAAAAGATTAGTGTTCAAACTCAAGGAAATCGGTCTCGATGAAAATGCTTGTTCTTGGGTAGAACATTGGCTTAAAAACAGAATACAAAGAGTTGTCGTTAATGGTAAATTTTCAAGCTGGACAGAGGTGGCAAGTGGTGTCCCTCAGGGGTCTGTTCTGGGACCCCTTCTATTTAACATTTTTATAAATGATCTTGAAGACCGCATTGAAAGTCATGTTTCAGTGTTTGCAGATGACACAAAACTTTGTAAAATAATACAATGTGAGCAAGATATTACTTTGCTGCAGAAGGATTTAGATAGACTGGAGGACTGGGCACTCAAATGGCAGATGAAATTTAATGTTGAAAAATGCAAAGTTATGCACTTCGGCGTAAAGAATACACAAGCAACATATACCCTTAATGGAAGTGAATTAGGGATAACAACACACGAAAAGGACTTGGGAATTGTTATAGACAACAAACTATGCAACAATGTGCAATGTCAATCAGCAGTGGCCAAGGCCAGTAAGGTATTGTCATGCATGAAAAAGGGCATTCATTCTCGGGACGAGAATATCATTTTGCCTCTCTATAAATCACTGGTAAGACCACATATTGAATATGCTGTGCAATTTTGGGCACCTGTTCTAAAGAAGGATATCATGGCACTAGAAAAAGTGCAGAGGCGGGCTACAAAATTAATAAAAGGAATGGAACATATCAGCTATGAAGAAAGGTTAACAAATTTAAACCTATTTAGTTTCGAAAAACGTCGCCTGAGAGGGGATATGATAACATTATACAAATATATTCGGGGCCAATACAAACCATTGTGTGGAAATCTATTCACAAACCGGACTTTACATAGGACACGAGGCCATGCGTTTAGACTGGAAGAAAGAAGATTTCGTCTAAGGCAAAGGAAAGGTTTTTTTACTGTAAGAACAATCAGGATGTGGAATTCTCTGCCTGAAGAAGTGGTTTTATCAGAGTCCATACAGATGTTCAAACAGCTACTAGATGCATACTTGCAAAGACAGAATATTCAAGGATATAATCTTTCAATGTAGGGTAATATTTGCTTGATTCAAGGATAAATCTGACTGCCATTCTGGGGTCAAGAAGGAATTTTTTGTCCTAGCTTGTTGCAAAATTGTGCTTCAAACTGGGGTTTTTTTTTGCCTTTTGGATCAACAGCAAAAAACAGGTGTGAGGAAGGCTGAACTTGATGGACGCAAGTCTCTTTTCAGCTATGTAACTATGTAACTATGTAACTACTTTAAAAATGTTCTTTGAGGCATTATTCTATCATCAGTGAAAACTTTTGGAGAAATCCTATAATGGCAAGAAATGCAAATAGTAACTGGTGCCTGGGAGTGTTACTCCAATGAATCACGGGCAATTTTTTATGTACTTTCCAAAATATAACTGAAACATTGTGAAAGATTAAAGGCATAACCATTGTAGATAAACCCCAAATAATTCCTTTGTCAAGCAAAGCTTTTTAATAGATATAATACACAACAGCTGTGTGAATATGTGGGAATCCTGGCTGCATGTGGATATCTTCATTATTAAAGACCTGAGGTTAGTGGGCAAACCAATAAAAGCTGCTTGATGGTATTAAGTACACAAACGGTTTAATTCATGTTTTTCACGAATGGAAGGAATATATATATATATATATATATATATATATATATATATATATATATATATATATATATATATATGAAATTACTTATATCAGAGTCTACTACTCTGACTCCTTGACTGCATTTTGCTCAAATGGAAAATATTTGGAGTGATTGTCAAATAAATCTCAGTCACTGGTTTATGCAAATGTAATTTCAAAAAACATCAGACATTGGCTACAAAAATGGGGCTTTCAACAATGAGTAAATTTTTTAGTTTCTTTATTATTTACTTTGCATTTATCATATGTAATATTGTATTTGCTATGGTGAGTATAATCATTCCCCTCAGGCTTTTTGCAGTAAACACTGTATTTTCAGAGAAAATGCAGTGTTTACATCACAGCCTAGTGATAACTCCACTGGCCACTCCTCAGATGGCTGCTATGGATGTGTCCTGGGGCAGTGCTGCATACTGTGCAGCACTTCCATTCAGTGTTTCCACCCTTTGCATGGAGACACTGAACTTTCCTCATTGAGATTGATTCAATACATCTCTATGAGGAGATGCTGATTGTCTAGGGCTGTGTTTGACTTGTGCTGGCTCTTCCCCTGATCGGCCTCCCAGGGTCGGCCTTAGGGGTGTGCGAGCTGTGCGGTTGCACAGGCGCTATGGCAGCAGGGGGCGCCATGTGGCCGGCACAGCTTACACACTCCCTGGGCGACAGATGAGCAGGGAGTGCAGGGAGCTCTCCTATAATGCAGGAGTGCTATAAGGACAGTGGCCGCGCTGCACCTGGGGAGGATTTAACTATCTTCCACCAAGGTGTATCAGATAAGACAGGGGTGGAGCTTCACGAGCAGCGAGGGCATGTCTAAATGGGGGCGGAGCTATATGCAGCCGGAACTTGTGAGCTGTGGGAGATGCATTAAGGAGTCCCTGCTCCCCAGACACCTAAACACCAGGGACTGCAGTGCCCCTGCTTCTCCAGCCAGCACATAATGGAAGCAGGTACCTCTGTGTCTGTGTGAGAGACTGTCTGGAAGTGTGTGTGTGAGGCTGAGAGACTGTCTGTAAGTGTGTGTGTGTGTGTGTGTGTGTGTAAAATAGGCTGTCTGTAACTGTGTGTGTGTGAGAGAGAGGGAGAGACTGTAACTGTGTGTGTGAGAGAGAGACTGTAACTGTGTGTGTGTGCACACGTGTGTCTGCATGTCACTGTGTGTATGCGTCTGTCTGCACGGAACTGTGTGAATTTGACTGCCTGTAACTTTGTGCATCTGTTTGTACGTGTGTGCGTGCGTGTGTGTGTGTGTGTGTGAGAGAGAGAGAGAGAGACTGCCTATAACTGTGTGTGTGTCTGCTTGTAACTATTTGTATATGACTGTCTGCCTGTAACCGTGTTCAGGGCTGGACTGGGGATACAAAGCAGCCCTGGAAAAAAAATCAATGCCAGCCCAATAACTAACTACGCCATGTATTGTCACATGTCATACGTATGGCTATGTGTTGCCACCAGAGATGATTGAGTAATATATATATATATATATATATATATATATATATATATATAAACACTATATATTTTATGTGTGTATATTACTTAATCCTCTGGGGTGGCAAGACATGCATACATATACGCCTTACATATTATTGGTGTGTGTGTGTATCTATCTATCTATCTATCTATCTGATATGGTGGGGATGGGGGACTGTGAGGTGGATGGGGGACTGTGAGGTGGGTAGGTGTCCTGTAAGCTGGGTGGGGGGGACTGTGAGTGGGTAGAGGGGCTGTATGGTGGGTAGAGGGGCTGTGAGGTGGGTAGGGGGCCTGTATAGTGGGTAGGGGAGGCCGTATAGTGGGTAGGGGAGGCCGTATAGTGAGTAAGGGGGCTGTATAGTGAGTAGGGGGGCTGTATAGTGAGTAGGGGGGCTGTATAGTGAGTAGTGGGGCTGTATAGTGAGTAGGGGGGCTGTATAGTGAGTAGCGGGGCTGTGAGGTGGGTAGGGGGGCTGTGAGGTGGGTAGGGGGATGTATAGTGAATAGGGGGCTGTATAGTGGGTAGAGGTGCTGTGAGGTGGGTAGGGGGGCTGTGAGGTGGGTATGGAGGCCGTATAGTGGGTAGGTTGGCCGTATAGTGGGTAGGGGGGCTGTGAGGTGGGTGGGGGCTGTATAGTGGGTAGGGAGGCAGTATAGTGGGTAGGGGGCTGTGGTATGGGAAGGGGGAAGTATAGTGGGTAGGGGGGCTGTAAAAAAGTAAATACCTTTAGTTTCCTGTTGGTCCGGTGGGCAGCTTTCCAGCACCATGCGTGGGGGCAGAGCTTGTGGGCAGGAGGCGGAGCTTCCGTTTGGGGCGGGGCATGCGGCCAAAATGGTTTCAGATTGTGCAGGGAGACTGACAGGTCTCCCTGCAGCCACACCAGCCCCCAGCTCCTCCCTCCCCTCGGACTGACAGGCTGGCACAGTCCGAGGGGAGGATTAATCATAATGATCATCAGGGCTGTCAGCCCAGCCCCAGCTTAATGCGGCCCACCGGTAAAATTCCCGGTAGGCCAGTCCAGCCCTGACTGTGTTTGTGTGACTCTAAAGGTTAGTACGACTGTCTGTCTGTGACTGTGTATGACTACCTGTAACTGTGTGTGTATTTGTGGCTACCTTTAACGGTGTGTGGCTGCCCGTACCTGTGTGCATGTGTCACTGTCTGCCTGTACCTGTATGTGACTGCCTGTAACTGTGTGTTTGACTATATACCTGTAACGGCGTGTGTATTAATGTGGCTACCTTTAACTGTGTATCACTGTCTGCCTATACCTGTGTGCGTGTGTCACTGACTGCCTGTACCTGTGTGTTTGACTATATACATGTAACTGTGTGTAACTATGTGCCTGGGACTGTGTGCATGTGGCTGTATTTGACAGTGTATGTGTATAGCTGTGTGCATCTTACTGTGGTACTGTGTGCATGTGAATCTGCAAAAATACACACCTGCATTCACACATGGGCCTACATGCATATTTTTATCTGAATTAAATACCCATCACACACACATCCAATAAACCCAGTACAAATATCACACACAACAAGTTAAATATATGCATACATATATCATACACAGCCAATACACCCATTACAAATATCACACACAGCCATAACGCCTCTCACACACATTTAATAAATATCCTATACAAACATTACACCCCTTTACACACACTATATATAAAAGGTATGACCAGGGAGAGGCGCTTAAGGCCGGCCCTGCTGCCTCCTTGACAATCTCAGCCACTGCTATATGAAAGTATTTTTGTTTATTGGCTCAGAGAATAACTTTTGATGATATCAGCCAAGCAGGCAGACCAGGGGCAGAGGCAGCAGCTGCCAACTTGAATACAAGTAAGATTTTACTATATTTGGAGGGCAAGGGGAGGCCAGAGAGGTTAGATGGTGATTTTAAAACACTAAAGGGTCAGACACATTATTGTGAGTTATATTGCTGTAGTGCTCTGGTATAAACTCAGACACTAACATTTTGACACACTAGTCGAAATGCGTTAGTGTTGTGAAGAACCGTTTTTATTTTATTTTAAAGGCTTATTTGTTTTGTTTCCAGTGTTATTTTTATCCAGTAAAGCTTATTTCTTCTTTACCACATCGGATATCCTGAAATGTATTAAGGGGCTGGAACGGAGCTATCCCACTTGGAATTCTGAAAGCTAGAATAAGCTTACTATTCAACTGCCTTCAAGGTCAAAGCAAGCTTTGTATGGCTCTGCAAATTGTGAGTGACCCAATAACACTATAATTGATCATATTTTTTTGTGTAACAGTATTATACTATGCATACTTTTGTGTTTTTGTTACAGGAAGATAAGGAGGTGTCATACTTATTGCATTAAGTATACCGTAAAGTACATTTCTTTGCACGCCCCTTATACATATTTCATTCACATAAACTCAGACACACCAACAATATGGAGCTCCTAACCTACATTAAAGGAACACTATAGTCACCTAAATTACTTTAGCTAAATAAAGCAGTTTTAGTGTACAGATCATGCCTCTCAGGTTTTACTGCTCAATTCACTGTCATTTAGGAGTTAAACCACTTTGTTTCTGTTTATGCAGCCCCAGCCACACCTCCCCTGGCTATGATTGACAGAGCCTGCATGAAAAAAAAAAAACTGGTTCCACTTTCAAACAGATGTAATTTACCTTAAATAATTGTATCTCAATCTCTAAATTGAACTTTAATCACATACAGGAGGCTCTTGCAGGGTCTAGCAAGCTATTAACATAGCAGGGGATGAAAAAATCTTAATTGAACAGAACTTACAATAAAGAAAGCCTAAATAGGGCTCTCTTTACAGGAAGTGTTTATGGAAGGCTGTGCAAGTCACATGCAGGGAGGTGTGACTAGGGTTCATAAACAAAGGGATTTAACTCCTAAATGGCAGAGGATTGAGCAGTGAGGCTGCAGGGGCATGTTCTATACACCAAAACTGCTTCATTAAGTTAAAGTTGTTCAGGTGACTATAGTGTCCCTTTAAGGTTGAAAATTATGATTTGGTCTCAAAATAGGGACTGTTCCTCCTAAACAGGGACACTTTGGAAATATACATTTATTAAAACAACTAAAGGGCTCAACTACACTAGCTTTTTCATGTGGTCTTCCTGTTAATTTGTTTTATACGCATAAATGTTTATAGAATTGTCTAATTTATTTCACAATAACTATGAAAATTATATGATATAATGATGTAATTACAAATCTACACAGTTTAGCCCCATTCATCTATAAATACAGCAGCATTTATAATAGTGTTTTATCAGCTTGCAGCATATGATCTCTGAAGTAGAAGTGTGATTGAAAAATTAGCATTCCAACCATATTTGCAACAGTCCTGTAACTGACAAATCACCTTAAATTGGTAGGTCAAATAATTTACAGATGCATCTGACTTCAAAGTAATTGATTAATACTAGGTAATTCTAAAAAACCTTAATGCTCAAACAATAAGTGGACATTTTGAAGCATCACAATGGAGGTTTTCCATATATTGTAGGGCTGGTGAAATTGCAGTATAATTAGACAAGTTTGTTTTGAATTAGTTCAATACTACTAAAGATATCACATAGCAAATAAAAAAGCAGTGAAGTGGGTATTCAAGGGACATTCCACTGCCAAAATACAATAAAAAAAAATAAAAAAATACAGATTACCGTTTAGATATACCCAGATGTGGTATATCTACTAAACAGCTTGCAAGATTTGCATTTCTCCTGTCTGCTACCTTTGCAAGCCCTCTCCTTCTAACCCTATCCAGACTATGTGGCTGTCCAATCACAGACTTCGCAATGCAGCTCAACGAGAAGTCTTTGCAAGGTAAGTGCTCTGGGCAATTGTTTTCTCTTGAGTTCTCAGCTGAGCTAACCAAACCAGGAAGTAACATGACCTGTTGTCTGCTTGAAAGCCTGGGGATGTAACCAGGATACTTTATAAAGCTGTCAATTTTTATAAAAAATCTGCACGGTTTTCAAAATGAAAAAAAGAGGACACTTCACACATAAAGCTTTTCAGCAAGCTAAAGTGCTTTAGGGGTCTGAAGTGCCCCTTTAACCTAAAACTAGGTTAAGCATTAAAACATGCCTCCACTGCATGATATCTCTGCCTCCACTGTAATACTCCCAACAGCCATACTGTGCTGAATAATTAACTCAAAATATGGTGCAATCAAGTGGCACTGTTAAAGAAGGAAAAAGGAAGTTATTTCTTAGTAAGTGATCACATAAAGAGGAATGCAGGTTAAAACTTAACTTTTATTACTCAAGATATTAAAAAAATGTATAGACTGCCAAGGTTGTGCACTAAAAAGAAATATATCCACTACTATTTACAAATTTCACACCGTTTAAAAATGATTTCTAGCAGCTAGAAATTAGAATGTCAGAAGTATCTGAAATATAGTTGCCATTAGTATGTGATATTTAAAATACAGTGGGACCTCGGTTTACAAATGCCTCGGTTAACATAATTTTCGGTTTACAAATGAAAATCCATTGAAAATAATACCTCGGTTTACAATTTTTTTTTTGCAATACAAAGCAAGTTTCCCCAGGATGCACTGTACCTGGGAGCTTTATAGCACCGCTCCCTGCATGCTGGAGCCTGTGGGTGGCACGTGGCGTTGAGTGTGGAGGTGTTGGAGCGGCTTTTGCATAGAGTTTTGGAGCCATTCTGGAAATTGTTTGCAGTTGTTTGGGGACTTTTTGGTGCATTTCTCAGGCTGTGGAAAGGTGAGCTTCGTCGTTTGCATGCCTTTTATGGTGTGTTCTGCATTGTAGGTTGGTTTCCATACCAGCTCATTCTGACTTTTTTCTGACCACCAGAACGGATTAATTGGTTTTCAATGCATTCCTATGGGAAACTGCGTTTCGGGTTTACACATTTTTCACAATAAGAAACGTCCCGGAGAACGCATTCAATTCGTAAACAGAGGTCCCACTGTAGTTGCATCTGCCAACCATCTAGCAACTTAGCCACAAACAGTTATACATGCAAATAATGAATAACTAAACACAAAAGAATAAACTCATAAATGCCCAAAACTGTTATACTTATTGAAAATGAATGCAAAAATGCCTTGACATACACAAAAAAAAATTATGTGAAAATCCCCTCCTGCCTTTGAGGGCACCTATCTACTACATGTTGCATAAAGTAAATTGACCAGATGTCCATAATGACAATTACGCTGTGGAAATACAGTCTATTAAAATAAATGTGTTGATACGGAGGAAAAAACAAACTATTAGCTATTCCTAAACCCCACTGACCATGGCCAGAAGCCCCTTATATTAGAAATGTGAATACATCTTACACTCATGCAATTTAGAGTTTGGGAGTCAACAGAGAGCCCCTGACACTCATAAATACATTTGGAATAAACAAAGGGTGCCAAAATCAGACTTCAGTGTCATTTCAGGAGCTAACTTAGGGCTGCAGTCAGGGTCAACCGACAGCAATGCCCCTGGCCCACTGAGTTTGAAAGCTTCACAGAATGTGAAGTTCCTAGGAACAGTTTTGATTAAAATATAACAAAGTAAACACAACCGAAGCACTTGCTATGGTGATAAGTGCAGCAGATGTAGATATATTATAAAAAAAACCACACCATGTAAAAGGTGACATTATCACAGATAAATGCTGTAAGAGCATGTGTGTTACACAATGCCGTACAAATGCATGTGTTTCTGTGTACAGCATCGTGAAGGGTAAAAGGACACTCTGGGCACCATAAAAACGTTATGAGCATGATCTCTCAAAACTCTAGTCCTTTCAGTATTCTGGATACAAATAAAGAAGAATTTCTCATTCAGCTTTAGCCATATACATGTCGTACAACAACCAGAAGCTGGCTGAGTGTCAGCTGATGCTGTAGTAGTTATGGTGTCCATTTAGTAATACACTATTAAGGACGATTTACAGCGTCAGCAAGCATTGCCCAAAGGTAGTTCCCACCAGCATGGCACTGACATTTTTGGCATATATTTCTGTAACAGCTGTTACAACCTTTTGGCCACTTCTGAATTACAGGATTAAGAATTTCATTTAGAGAAGTACTTTGCAGCAGGATATCTTTCGTACTATTATTGATTACTCTATTTGGAAACTAGTACAATTGCGGTTTACTTCCATGGCTTGTTTATGCCACAAGGACACTAGTGGCTTGCTCCATTTGTTCTTTATCATTTTTTCTTTCAGGGCCCATACCAGGCTGAATAGATCTCATCAAATTATTCTATGGACATATACTATTTGAACTTTCTATAGTTCGCACACAGTTTGCCATTAGCCCTGGAAACAACCAGATAAAAGCTCCTTGTAACGTGTTCTTTCAGCCACAGTTGACAACAAAAGAGTTTTTTTTTGTTTTGTTTTTACAGGAGTCCCTAGAATTCCAGTTGAAACTCTGGCGATGTTGAGCAATTCCAGTAACGTGAGATAGTTTCCCTTCCTCCAGTTAGCCATTGTGACATCACAGCAGAGGGCTGACCTGACTGGAAGTAGCCAGCAGTAAAGAGAGAGGCAGTGAGTGAGTCATGTGACCACACCCTGACTGACTGATGTGTACAGAACCTTGTGCACTTAGGAAAGGTTCTTATCCTTAGCATGTCTGCGACCCCTGGGCTATGGCTAAACTTCTTTTCATGCGTGTCCTAGGAATGTGGAGTTTCAGCTGTTGTCTCACACGATATCTGCACGAAACTGCTAATTTTATAGGTGTTCTCCTAAACATGTAAATTACTAGGTGTAACACAAAAAATAACATGGATTTTTCTTAAAACATTTTATGAACCCCCCCAAAAAAAGCATGCTGATAACTTTTGATTCAGTTGTAACATATTTATGCACCATTGGGACTTTGGGTAATTGTAAGGCAAGGGCTATTACAGGGATGTGTAATTCCACTTGGCCGGCTCCTGGGACAAGAAGTTCTGAGCGCTGGGAAGGCAGTTTTTCCCTTTAGCCCTGCTATGGGTAGGTGACAGGGCTGCTTCAGGGGGTACCTGAAGGACGAGTGCAGGCAGTATGTGGTCTGCAGTGTTGATGAGTTTAAACCACTTTTAAAGGGACACTATAGTCACCAGAACAACTACAGTTTAATGTAGTTATTATGGTGTCTATGGCCTGTACCCAGTAACGGAACTATCGCTGTCGCAGGGGTCCAAGCTGCGACCGGGCCAGTCACTCCAGGGGGCCCTACTGCCCTGCCGACCCCTGCGACCGGGGTGCCCATCGGCATTGTGATGCTGCCCTGGCCGCTCGGAGCAACAGCCAGGGTTACATCGAAGGGGCAATTAATTTCCTGAGGCCTGGTCAGCACTGCAGCGCTTTAAGAGTGCGACCGGGCCCCAGTGAAGACATTAGAGCGCTTGAAGGAAGCGGTCACTTCCTCCCAGCTTACAGAACCGTGTAAGAGAAAGAGAGGAGGGAGTCAGAGTGGAAGCTTTGACTCCCATCAGCTGGAGGCAGCCACTGAATCCCAGGAAAGTCACCCTCCTGTGCCTGAAGGTAGGAAACAGGAGAGTGACTACATTTTTTAACAGTTTGTGTATGAGAATGTCTGTATCTGTGTGTCTGTGTGTGTGTGTGTCTGCACGTGTATCTCTTTGTTTGCATGTGTATCTTTGTGTATCTGTCTGCATGTGGGTCTGTATGTGTATCTGTTTGCATGTGGGTCTGTATGTGCCCCTATGTATCTGTATGTGTGTCACAGTTTATGTCTATATGCGTGTCATTCTGTGTATCTGAATGTTCGTCATTAAGTGTGTCTGTATCTGCATGCGTGTCTATATGGGTATCTGTGTGTGTGTGTGTGTGTGTGTGTTCTGTGTCTGTTTATGTGTATCTGTTTGTCTGCATATGTGTATCTGTATGTCTGCATGTGTGTGCTCCTATGTATCTATTTGTGCTACTGTTTATATCTGTATACCTGAATGTGTCATTAAGTGTGTTTGTGTATCTGCATGCGTGTCTATATGCGTGTCTGTGTATCCACATGTGTGTCTGTGTATCTGTTTGTCTGCATATGTGTCTGTATGTGCATCTGTGTCTGCATGTGTGCCCCTATGCATCTGTATGTGTGCAACTGTTTGTATCTGTATGTGTGTCATTCTGTGTATGTGTATCTGCATGTGTATCTGTAGAAGTGTCATTCTGTGTGTCTGTGTATTAGCTGTGTGCCCGTGTATGTATCTGTATGTGTTATATTATACAAATGGAGTGGTGGGGAGCGGGGGAGGGGAGAGATGTATGGGTGGTGAGGGGGGCACTTAAGTGAGAATTGCCAGGCATTCAAAGTGTATTTCGAAATTAATGCTAAAATAGCCAAACTGGAAAAATATCTCCAAATCAGCTTTGCATTCAGTCCATCTACTTTGGACTTTAATCTGAAATTCACTTTGAATTCACGACAATTCTTTTGTAAAACTTTACAAAAATTAATCAGCACAGGACTCACTTAAACTACGTGGAGCATTATAATTCTGTCTTAGAAACAAATGAGCATAAAAATACCACTAGCCATTAGATGTGCTTGGCTATAGTTTAGCAAGGATAAGAATAGGAAAAGAAACACTATTCTTTTTACAGCCTCCAGGCTGGATGCATCTGTTTTGCATTCCTTATACAAAAAGACCCGTATCAGGAGTTTAACCCCTTAAGGACACATGACATGTCTGACACGTCATGATTCCATTTTATTCCAGAAGTTTGGTCCTTAAGGGGTTAAAACCGGATATGCACAGATGAGCTTTTAAGTGAGCAAGGACATTTCAATATGCTTAGTGCTGGATAGTGCTGGTACCTCAATAAATAGATACCCACACTGCCACTGTGTACACAATAGGTATACAATACACTTCAGCAGAGATGCATGCAAAGGACCAGCAATCTAATTGACATTCTGCCTCAGCCTATTAATCATATTCTTTTCTAGCTTCAGAAACTAGAACATGGCTAGCCATATTATTTCAACCTCTACAAATCCATGGGTTATAAGTTTACATATTTTGCCTGCATGATTGATATAGTAATAGGAGGTTCAAGCTGAGGTACGTATGCATGCTGCCCCAACTACCTCCTTAGCATGGGCGTAGGAACCAAAGGAGATGGGGGGGGGGGGGAGAGTGACGAAAGGGAAGGGGCATAGTTATCACATAAAGCCAGGGTGAATAGCGTTTTCACAACTATGGTGTCAGGAAAACATGTTTGTATTCCTGACACTATAGTGTCCCTTTAAGCACATTAAAGGAACATTCTGGTCACCATAACAACTTCATCTAAATGAAAATGCTATGATGCCAGGAAGCCCCTGGGTGCTCTCTTTCCTTTAAGGGGTTAAACCGCTCTCAAATGGTTTAACCTCAAAGGCTTCCTCCAGCTCCAGATCTCCAGGTCGCTCAGTGGTATTCTGGTTCTGAAATGGAGTGTCAGGAAGTGCAGATTGACGGCAGGCATGGGAGCTGCAGATTGGCTAGAGTGGTCAGTTGATGCTCTAAGCCAATCGCTAGTTCCCGGTTCATAAAAATGTTTTACTTTTTTATGAATGGGGAGCTACTGATTGGCTTAGAGTGCCAGCTGACCGTTCTAGCCAATCAGTGACACCCCTACCCAGCGGTACTCTCTGTGATTCCTGACACTCAGTAAATAAAAGTGAACACATTAACATTGATATTTTTTTTAACTGAGATGAGAAGGTCCAAAGTTTTTCTGTCAGGCCCAGGTACCAAAGACTTATGATGTGGTTTCCAGAATAAAGTGGAGGGTTCACTTCACTTGTCCTTCCTGCTCCAATCTTCTTTTCTTCTCCTTCATTTGACACAGTCTTCTTTTTCTTCTGACACTGTCTTCTCTCCTCCTTGGATCCTTTATCATTCTGCTACTTTCCGCTTATTTTGCGCCCTTCTGCTCCTTTCTCTTTCTGATCCATTTCTGCTCCTTGTCCTACTTTACCTTTGCTCTCCTTCTGCCCCTTCCAGCTCCTTGCTACCCTTTTCTGCTCCTTCTCCTACTTTACCTTTGTGCTCCTGATTCTTTCTGCTCCTTTACCTTTGTGCTCCTTCTGTCCCTTCCTGCCCCTTTCTGTTCCCTGCTGCCCCAATCTGCTCCTTCCTTCTCCTTGCAGATGCTTCCTGCTCCTTTCAGACTCTTCCTCCTTCTTGGTGACCGTTCCTGCTTCTTGCTTACCCTTCCTGCTCATTTCTGCTCCTTATCCTACTTTATCTTTGTGCTCCTTTTGCCCCTTCCAGCTCACTGTTGACCCTTTCTGCTCCTTGATGTCCCTTCCTGCTCATTTCTGTTCCTTCTCCTACTTTACCTTTGTGCTCCTTCTGTCCCTTCCTGCTCCTTGCTGCTCCTTCTACTTTACCTTGTGCTGCTTAACCTTCCAGCTCCTTGCTGACCCTTCCTGCTCCTTCTCCTACTTTACCTTTGTGCTCCTTGATGTCCCTTCCTGCTAATTTCTGTTCCTTCTCTTACTTTACCTTCCTGTTCCTTGCTGACCCTTCCTGTAGTCTGCCCCCCCCCATCCATCACTTACCTGATCTGTAGGCTGCCTCCCCCCCATCCCTCACTTACCTGATCTATAGAATTTTAGAATAATGATACAGCCATTTTATTTCATACATGTGTGCTAATTTCTGTGCTGGTTGGAGGGGGTGAGGGACAGTATTATACAATATGTATAACAAAAAATATAAAAAGTAATCTGCAAACTACAAAATGTTTGTGTCAGAAGTTGTGCTAAAAAATGAAGCTAAGAATGTGCATAGTTTTTTTTTCTAAATAATTTTTGAATAATGAGACATTTTATTCCATACATTTGTGATGATTCTTTTTTTTTTTTTTTCCCCTCTATATTCAAGGGACACTATAGTCACCAGAACCACAACAGCTAAACGTAGTAGTTCTGGTGTCTATAGCATGTCTCTGCAGGCTTTTTAATGTAAGCACTGCCTTTTCAGACAAAAGGCAGTCTTTACATTACTGCCGAGGAATACCTCTAGTGCTGCTCATCAGATGGCCACTAGAAGTGCTTCCTAGTACAGTGTTGCACAACGTGCGGCACTGATATTCACTCTGAACACTCCTCATAGAAATGCATTGATTCAACGCATCTCTATAAAGAGATGTGGATGGGTGCAGCGCAGTGTTTTGCCACGCATGCGCAATAGCCTCCCAATGCTTACCTATGAGAAAGCAGTGGGATAGCTGATATATACTCAAACACTATACATTCCTGTGCATTATATTGATGAGGTGATCTGTAATACTCACAAACTACACGTTCCTGTAAGTTATATTGCTGTAGAGCTTGTGATACACTCACACACTGCACTTTCCTATGCATTTTATTGCTGAGGTGATCTGTGATGTACTTGCACATCGCACATTACTGTGAGTTGTATTGCAGTGTAACTATGCGATACACTGATATGCTTCACATTACATTATTACACAAACACACACACACTCCCAGTTTACTGAATAGGAATATGCCAGGCGAGTAAAAATGCTATCCCCCCATATTTGTGGGGGCTCCTACGCCCATGCTCCCTATGCAATGAACAAGGTGTTGTGCTAGATCTACAGTCTATTCAGACCCAGAGCGGTGTTTGGGTAGGGCAGTCTAAACAAGCCCGGTTTTCCTCACTTCTAGGATTTGGGAGCATCCTGGATAATCTTTCTTCTCTTTTCCTGTTGAGTTATTAACTTGAGGAGTATATTGTAGAGCTCTGCATACTGGAGAAGTCTGGAGGAGTTTCGGTGCTTATTCTTCTTACTCTCTCAGATGTGGGGCATTTCAGGCACGATTGAAGCCTGCTCCTTTCGTTAGCATGTGTCTGGATACAGAATTTCGATGATATGGATTACCGGATTGCAGTTGGGGTAGTTTTTGCGCATGTGCGAATATTTGGTCTTGCGATTAGTCATTCGGTGTATCAGCATCTCGTTTGTAAATTTGGGCGCTCCTATTAAATTACTCTCCTTTTATCCTACCCCTGATCAGCCAATTAAGTCTCTCCTCCATTTCATGCTGCTTGCAATTCATACATCCCTATTTTATCTTAAGTGTAGGGCTTATCTTCTTTATGTTGTTTCACATTCTTAATAGAAGAACATGAACTTACAGAGGACAAAGTGGAAATAAATTGGACTACGAGATGGTAGTAAAACTAATTACACAGTTAGACATACTCTGCACAAAGATAAAGCTTCTGATGAACAAAGCTCATCAGATTTATTCCCAGAACTAAGAAAAAAGAAACAGATTTTTCCAGTTCATGAGGCCCTAAAGAATGGGTCGTCAACCTGGTCCCTACCACCCACTAGTGGGCGTTTCAGGATTCCAGGTGGGCGGTAGGGATTTCGACAGCTAAATCCTCCGTTTGAGAGAGTGGGTGGGCTGACAGCCCTAATTATCATTCTGATAAATCCTCCCCTCAGACTGTGCCAGCCTGTCAGTCCGAGGGGAGGAAGGAGGGAGGATCTGGGGACTGGTGTGGCTGCCATCAGCTGCAGGGAGACCTGTCAGTCTCCCTGCACAGTCTGAAATCATTCCGGCTGCATGCCCCGCCCCCAAATGAAAGCTCCGCCTCCCGCTCACAAGCTCCGCCCCCACACACGTTGCTGGGAAGCTGCCCACCAGACCAAGAGGACACTAAAAAGGTATTTACTTTTTTTTTACAGCTACACTACCCACTATACTGCCCCCCTACCTCACCTCACAGACCCCCTACCCACTATACATCAGCCTTACTTTTGTACATTGCCCTTAGGAAGGTAAAAGAAAAGCATAAAAAAGGAGATAAAAAGGAAAATATCAAAAAAATAAAAAAGGGAAGAAAAATAGAAAAAAGGGGATAAAATAAAGGAGGAGAGTACTTGTAAAAAAGGAGAACGAAGGAGCAGAGTACTTGTAGCATTGGAGAAAGAAGGAGCAGAGTACTTGTGATGTAGAATTATTAAAAAACCTGTATTGAATTTTTGTACTAACTCCATTTTAACTTCACTTCATGACAGATTCTCCATTTTAACTACATTACATGACAGAATTTCCTAACAGCATTTAGTATAATGAATAGAGACTGTATTTTCTAGAAGGACATGACTAACACCGGACTTATTGAGTTCCTGTAACATGTAACAAAGTATAGCCAAGGCCATGAGAGAGCTGTTCTAATGAAATGTTCTTTCATAAAAAAGAACCCTGAACCTAATCACGAGTCTGACATCACTAACTACCCAAAATGATGCCCAAGCCCCCCTTCCCACCGAATAAGCCTCGTGCTGGGTAAGATTGAGCCATCTGTCCACACCCGTGTCCAGAATAACGCCACCTCCCGGTGGGAGGACACCTAGCTAACCACTTAGTTCTTGAGCCAATTAATAATATTGATGGGTGGACATTGACATAACCACTTAACACTTAATCCAATTAATGATGTTTATTTACTGCTATCTTGATATTCAATGATGATGTAATTTTGCTCTTATAAGGGTCTGCGAGCCCGCTTTTAATCAGATGCCATTAGATTTTCTCGAAGTGCTTTTAACCTGAACTCCGTGTGTCAGTGTGAATTTACTTCTGCGTATACGCAATTTAATCATCTCAGATTTGGACAGGAACAGATAGACATTTAAACATATTTGTTTATTTCTAAATTAATCTACATCAATTTGGCACCCAACGTGGGGCACCGGGCTATGGCCTCTGGCCGGTAAGCCGTCCTAAGGAAGACGCTGTTGGACGGAGGAATCCTGGGGGAAGTATAAGAGACTGATCACCTCTGAATACACGGTAGAGACTACTGCAGAGCCTATCCGGTATGTTCCAGCCCCTTTGATTGACCCGTCCAAGTGTCTGTGACTGCTACCGGGAGGACATCAAAGACAGGTAATATCTTGCCCGGTGCCTTATTGTTGTTACCCACTTGTTTACCTGCATTTAGTCTATCTGTTGCCTGGGTGTGTTTGTATTGGCCTGTCTCTAGCTTAAGTGCCCGGGTAGAGTGTTTATCTGTGTACCCCTTTTGGGATAAAGGGGGGTGGACCTGTGGTAGTTTGCCTGGGGGTCCTCTGTTGCCTGTTTACCCCTTTTAGGAGCCACGTGGCTGTGGCTGTGGCTGTAGGGAAAAAGGGGGGTGGACCTGTGGAAGTTTTCCTGGGGGTCTTCTTTGCCTGTTTACCTCTTTTAGGTGCTGGGTAGCTGCAGCAGTAAGGAAAAAGAGGAGGGGGGAATCTGTGGAGGGGTGTAGACTCATTGCTTCCTGGGGATTCCCCATGGTGTCACTTTGATAGCCTAGCTAGCCTCATTGTGCACATAGCTCTGCTTGCAGAGAGGTGGTACCCTCCAGCTTCGAGCGCTGAGGCTGGTGGCATTCCAATTTTATTTTGTGGTGCGTGGATTCGGGCAGGCATTGCTGTCTCCATCACCACGGGGTAGTGGGACTTACGGGTGGGTCCGTAGGGGCGCTACGGGGGTGAGGATAGTGGTGGTCACGAGTATTGGACCGCTGTAACGAGGGAGGCATATGGATTTCGGGCTGGTGTTAGCTGTTATCCTTGGCCGCTGGTAGTGAGACTTGAGGAAGTCATTCTCCGAGCGGGGACACTACGAGGTTGAGGGAGGTGGCTTTGGTCACATGAGTAAAAGAAAAGGGATTATTGTTGAATTTATTTGAACTGTGATGCATGCACTGTATTTCAATTGAATTGTTGTCTTAATTGGGAGTCATTCAAACTCCTGTGTCTGTCTCTACTTTCACTTTACTTTGACTTTTTTTACTCTACTTCCTGTGTTATTTACACTTTCCACTCCTATTTCTCTTGTGAGAGATGTGATTGGTCACACACTTCTCACCTCGCTCCAATCCGTGGCTACCTTGGGTAGGCGGAAATTAGTGACTAGTCTACGTTTTGGGAAGACGCACTTGGGGGGACCCACCCTTCCGAGTGGCAGTCGAGCATTGTAGACACTCTGTTTCATCTTCCTTTCCCTATATCTGGGACGCCTTTTATAGGGGGATATGGGACAGGGATTGGGTAAGCCCGGTAAGGGCTGGTTAGCGTGTGATCTAGTTGAAGATAGAGAGGGTGAAGAGATGGTTAAGGGAGTTGAAAAGATTGCTAAAGTGTGTAAAATTGCTGTGCCTTCATGTGGTAGATTACAGCCAGAGAGCTGGCGTAGATTACTGACAGAGAAGAAAGGCAAGCTTACAGATAATGATTTATTACGTACTGCAGAAGCATGGTATAGAGTAGCAAAGGCTATTCAGCAGGAAGGTTGGGTTGAGGAAGAAATAGATCACAAAGGTGTGAAATTGTATGTATATCATAATAATTATGTTGCTGGGGCATTCCCTCAGCCAGCGCCCCAAAATGGCGCCCAGGGGATGTCCATTCCCAAGGTTCAGTCAGCAATAAGTGACAGCCAGCTGACCATGCTCCCCACTCCCAATCCTCCCACCACCCATCCCGTCATTTCCCCTGTTTGTCCGGTCCTGAATTCTGATGGATCATTATTTTCCCAATCATCATCCCTAACATTCCCATCATCCTCATCCATCCCTGCACTACCTTCTCTGCCTAATCCTAACATTTCATCCGCCATTCCTTCCCTACGTTCTCTCTCCGTCAGTAATCCTACCCTCCCACTTGCATCCACCCAATTCTCTAACCCCTCCTCACCTGCTACTGTCAATCCCACTACACCCGCTCCGGTCCCTCCTACTACACCCGCCTCTGCTAATCTCTCTCCGTTCTCTCTCCTTCCCACTCCTCCCACAGCCCAAGTTCCCACCCCTTCAGCTTCATTTCCGTACCCCGGATGTCCCACCTCCTTCCCTAATCCCTACCCAACTAACCCGCCCTCCCCAGGTTCCGCCCAAACCCCTACCCAGATGGCCTGGCCCTACCCCTTCCCCTACCCCATGGCCCTGCCCTATCCAAACCAAGCCTACTTCCTTTCCCAAGCCACTCCCCAGACCCCGGTCACGCCCAATCCGGCACAGTCTGCCCCGGATGTGCCCACATCTAACATGGCCGCCACTTCCTCCCTTAACCCTAACGCAGCTTCCTTTCACGCCTCCAATATGGCGGCCCCGAGTCATCCAGCACCCCTAATGCCGGTACTTCCCGGTGACTACTCACCCCAAGCTCATAATCCACTGCCCACCCCAGCATCTGGGATTCCCTCATTTCATTTCAACGGCCCCATTACTCAGAGGGGTCCAGGTCACAGACGAAGAGGAGTATGAGGAGGGATCCCAGGGCTCACAGGATGCCACGGGGCCCCCGCCCCGCCGTTCCCTCGATGATCCTTTCGGGCATACAGGCCGGGGGGATCGGGCCCCTCCTAAATATGTAGCTTTTAATCCTACTCAGGCTAGTGCCCTGATGAAATCACTCCCTGACCCAGAAAAGCAACCTATGCCTTTTTACCGAGGGATAGTTCAGATTCAAAAGATTTATTCCGCAGCATGGCGTGATTTACTGAGCATTTGTGCTATTAAAGCTGGAGATGCATACTGGCCCAGCATAGCTCACCACCTCAGTACAGATCTGCTTATAAGTGACATTGATTACCCCTCCGGAGTAACTTTTTGTAACCAATTAAAAGAATGGGCTAAGGACAAACTTGCTGATCAGGCTGCTGGCCTTACTGATATTGTACAGGAAAAAGGAGAATCAGTGGAAAAGTTTCATGCAAGACTGTTTCAACTGTTTACAGATTTGGGATTTGATCTGACAGACAAGATCCATTCTCAAATGCTGTCTGGTGCATTTGTCCAAGGTGTTAAAGACTCCATACGCAAGGGAATCATTGCTGCACGCCCTGAATATAAGGTAGTCCCTCTGGATACCTTACTCTTAGTTGCTAGGGGTCTGGAATCTGCCCAGACTCCTAAGAGGCCCAATTCAGCTCCTCTCATGGTGTCCCGCATCGGACCTGTCCGTAAAGGCACCAAACCCGAGGATGGATATTGCTTCAATTGCAAAGCTAAAGGACATTTCAAAAATGATTGCCCTGAACCCAAGAAGATGTCCAAGCCTGCCCCTGGCCCCAAGGCCACAAAAACAGTTCCAATAGTTGAGGAACCTGATGAATAGGAAATTGGCAAGCCTGTGTCATTAACCCCTGTCATGGCAGTGTCTTCAGGGGATAAGGAGGGGCCACTTGCCACTGTGACTCTACCAATTGAAGGACAACCTACTACATTTCTTGTTGACACAGGTGCAGCCCGAAGTGTTCTACGAGAACAAGACCTGCCAGACCCATCATTTCTGTCAAATATTGATGTCTCTTGTGTAGGAGTGGATGGCCAACCAAGACACAATCCCTTAACAACTCCATTACGAGTTGGCAACTACCCTAGCTTGCTTGCTCGTTTTGTGGTATCCTCCACATGCCCAATTAACCTGTTAGGCGCTAATGTCCTCTCACGCCTGCAGGCATCTATCATCTTCACTCCAGATGGACAAGTAGAACTATCTACCCCTCTATCTGTATCAGACACCTCAGCCTTGTGCTCCCTGCCTTTGATGCTGCATTTAGAAGAACCCCATGGGGAAGCAAAGGAACTGAGGTCCAATTTCCCTGATTCACTGAAGACACAAGTACCTGCAAAACTGTGGTCCTCAGGCCCAGAGGACATAGGTCACCTAAAGGTTCCACCTGTGGTGGTGAAACTCATTCCAGGAGCAAAGTTACCAAGGAAACCACAATATCCTTTAAAACCAGCTCAAGCTGCAGCTATTTCAATTCAAATCAAAGCACTCTTGGAGAAGGGTGCTCTCGTGAAATGTGAATCAAAGTGCAACACCCCATTGTTTCCTGTGAAGAAGAAGACTCCAAAAGGTGAACCAGAGAAGTACAGAATGGTCCAGGATCTCCGTGCAGTGAATGAAGCCACAGTCCTGGACACCCCAATTGTGCCAAACCCACACACTCTGCTCTCTGGGGTCCCACCTTCTGCAAAATACTTCACAGTCATTGATCTGGCCAATGCCTTCTTCAGTGTACCCCTGGATCCAATCTGCCAATACCTGTTTGCCTTCACACATGAAAAGCAACAGTATACATGGACTGTCATGCCCCAAGGGGCACAAAACTCTCCAAGTCAATTTGCAAGAGCCATGTGCTCCATCCTTGACCCATGGCAAGCAGACCATCCAGAAGTTGTCCTGCTCCAGTATGTGGATGATTTGCTGCTCTGTGGAGATGACATACCCACAACAGAAGAATGTTCAATTCATCTCCTTTGCTATCTAGCAGACCAAGGATGCAAAGCTTCACTTCTCAAGCTTCAATTTTGTCAACCTACTGTCATCTTCCTTGGCCATTGTCTATCCCAAGGTACTAGACATCTCACCCGTGACCGAGTTAGAGCAGTACTGGAAATTCCACCTCCAAGGACTTCAAAATCTCTACATGCCTTCTTAGGCCTCATTTCCTACTGCCGAGCATGGATCCCAGAAGCCTCTCTGCTCATGCAACCACTCTATGATGCACTCAAATCAGACCCATTCTGCCTGACCAATGAGGCACTGGATAATTTCAATACACTAAAACGTACCATTGCATCTGCTCCTGCTCTAGGCCTACCAGACTATACCAAACCCTTCAAGTTATTTGTCTCTGAAAGACAAGGCCATGCCACAGGAGTCCTTACTCAAACAAATGAATTAAGAGGCCGTCAAAGGCCTATTGGATTTTTCTCCTGCCAGCTGGATATTGTGGCCAGAGGGACCCCTTCTTGCCTTCGGGCCATTTTTGCAGCAAGAGAACTTATTGAAAAAACTGCAGACCTGGTCCTTGGCCACCCTCTAGTTGTCTTGGCCCCTCATGACATTTCTGCCATCATTAACCAAGTACAACTCAAGCATGTGTCTGCTGCAAGGCACCTACGTCTTCAATGTCATCTCCTGTTACCTGACAACATTACCATACAAAGATGTCAAGTTCTCAATCCGTCCACTCTCCTCCCACTACCTGAGGGGGGTATCCACTATGGGTTCATCATGGATGAAACCTACATCTACCTTCTTACTGGTACCATCAAGAAAATGCATCCTGATTTATCCTTTCATGATGGACAAACACCTCTCTGCGAGGGTGCAGGATATGCCTTCTGTACTATGTGGTACAAACCAAACATCAGTCCTGAACCTTGCTATGAAGATGAACTCTATCATTAGGTGGAGGTGAAACTCATTGCACAAGACTTTTACTGTGACTCTGAAGGCAACAGCATGGTCTTGATTCAAGTACCTTCAGAACTCAAATACTTGTACCGTCATTGGGATACTGCCATTCCACATGTCCCTGTCACCAAGTTGAAAACAAAATCATGGAATGATCTTGGGCCCATGGCAAAATTATGGGCCACCATGGATGAACCACAGCTACAGGAAAATGGCATTGTCAAATATCCAACAACTGACCATCTTGAAGCATGGCCACGCCACTTCCTGGAAAATTAATTTCAAGATCTGGTCATAGTGAATGATTATGATCCAGAGACACCTCATGACTGTTTTGAACAGATGAAAATGGAGACAATACATCTGCCAACTGTACATGAGAATCCATTAGCAGATCCTGACCTCACTCTGTTTGTGGACGGTTCAAGGTATGCTGATGAAGAAGGAAAATACCACACAGGATATGCCGTAACCACAACAGATGAAGTTATCAAATCATCATCTTTACCACCAGCAATGTCTGCACAAGAAGCTGAATTGCAAGCCCTGACTTCAGCATGCAAGATCTCCGAAGGAAAACGTGCCAACATCTACACAGATTCAAGATACGCTCTGGGTGTGGCACATGACTTCGGACTAATTTGGAAAACAAGAGGATTTCTTACCACTGCCGGTACACCAGTCAAACACAGCTCTGCAATCAAGGAACTAATGGACGCCCTCCTACTCCCTGAAGAAGTGGCCATCCTGAAAGTGAAGGCACATGGGAGGTTGGATACAGATGAAGCAAAGGGCAACCACTTAGCTGATCAGGCTGCTAAGCAAGCAGCAAGAAATTTGCAGGAAGTGGATGAAGAAGTGTCCGGACACGAAGAAATTCCAATTTTCACTTTGCAGACTCTTCCTACTGACTTAAGAATCCTACGGGAACAGCAAGCAACAACTGCCCCCGAAGAAATACAGAAATGGAAGAAGAAAGGAGCAGTCCTGAAGGATGGTGTATACTACAACAACCTTAGATTCTGTCTTCCTAAGAATTTATATCCAGCAGTTGTCCAATGGGCACATGGACCTGCACATCTGTCAAAAGACTTAATGACTGCCCTCATACAGAAGTATTATGAAGCACCTGGAATCACAACATTGATCAACAACTTCTGTAGGGCCTGTGTCATTTGCGCAAAATGCAACCCAGGAAAACCAACCAAAGTGCCCTTGAAACACCTGGCTAAGCCTACGTACCCATTCCAGAGAATTCAGATTGATCATATACAAATGCCCAAGAGTGGGCCTCATGAATATGCACTAGTAATAGTGGACATGTTTTCAGGCTGGCCTGAAGCCTACCCAGTAACCAATATCACTGCAAAAACAACAGCAAGACGTCTACTTACAGACATTGTATGTAGATTTGGACTTCCAGAAGTTATTGAAAGTGACCAGGGCCCAGCCTTTATAGCAACAGTGACTAAAGAAATTTGGAATGCTCTGGGAGTGACCCTAGCTTTTCACACCCCTTACCACCCACAAAGTAGTGGCAAAGTGGAACGCATGAATGGCACCCTAAAAGCCAGAATGTTAAAAATGTCACAAGAAACAAAGATGCCCTGGCCAGAAAGCTTGTCAATAGCTTTATTCAGCGTTAGGCACACACCTAGAGGGAAGCACTCACTATCCCCATATGAGATTCTATTTGGGACTGCACCCAGACTAGGTTTTTATTATCCGCAACAGTTGCAGCTTCAAACTGATGTTTTAGTAGACTATGTAACTGAACTTGCAAGTGCCTTGAACAAAATACATGCCCAAGTTTTCTCTTCAATTCCAGATCCTGATTTTGACACAGGTACCCACAACCTGCTTCCCGGAGATTGGGTTCTGGTCAAGAAATTTGTGCGGAAACATACCCTGGAACCAAGATTTGACGGACCATTCCAAGTTCTCCTGATCACCTCAACCTCCGTCAAATTGGCCGGCAGGCCACATTGGATCCACGCTTCCCATTGCAAGAAGACTCCTGCCCCAGAGGAAGCAGATACCGCACAACCATGTGCCTCTGGTACATCATCTCCTTAATTAGCTTAATTAAGGCCCAACAAGTAGCAATTACTAAAGATGCCAGTGGGTATACCTTCTGGTACAATTCTTCATGTACCCGTGTGGCTACTTACACTTTTGATTACTGTGACATTGTAGACTGCCCATTCCCTACGTCACAAATTCAAAATATCTACAGGGATATCCCACATGTAAAAGACCCCTATGTTTGTGTAGTTGACAAACAATGGGGGCATAACTGTAACCATTGGGGGGCTGCAGGGTGGAATGCTGGGCCTGCCTGGGGTTACAAACCCAAAAGTGCCTTATCCAAGGTAGATGACCATGGTAGATCCCTCCTCCAAAGAATGACCCTAAGGAAGCCTGGAGGAGGCACACCCATGAAATTAATCCTAAATATTGAGCATCCCAGCCCAACAGATGCAGACCAGTATGTAATGGGAATGTATTGGAAGAAAGGTTCCTATAACAAGTTAGGGCACTTCTACCTAAAAGATATGTGCCACTCCCCAGAGTGGCAAGGGGCCACCCATATGGTCTCAAATCCATTAAAACCACACATCCAGTCCTTTAACCCCTTAAGGACCAAACTTCTGGAATAAAAGGGAATCATGACATGTCAGACATGTCATGTGTCCTTAAGGGGTTAAAGACATGATGGCCATTGCTAACCCCACCTTTGAAGATACCTGTCAGGGTACCTGTAGTCTCTACCTCAGAGGAGGTGAGAGACTTAGACGTTTATCCTCCCAGAGGGGTTGTTTCTTCCCTTCCTCGCGGTCACCTCGGCCATTTACAAGCCGACCGCGAGGGATCCACTTCCTTATATGACGCGACGCTCAGTAGTCGACGTCATGACGCCAACCCGGGACGACCTGTCAGTCAAGTCCCGAGCACTAATCAGGACTCGTCGGGGGCGTGATTACCCTCTAGAATCAAGGTATAAAGTAAGGCTTTCGGCATCTGCTCATTGCCCTGTCGTGGTTCTAGCCTGTCTAGTCACTCAGTGCTCTTGTATTCTAGTTGTCTCTTTGGTTCTGACCCGGCTTGTTTGTACTACCCTGTTTATCTCTGTTACCCTTTGACTCGGCTTGTCTCTCGCTTACCTGCCCTCTCGTTCCCTCGACCTCGGCTTGTTCCTAGACCATTCTCTACTTACTCATTACGTTAAGTCCGGCCATTCTAAGGTCCGGTATACGTACCTACCACCTGTTTGTACTCTGCGTGTTGGATCCCTGTCCCGATCCTGACATTACGACAGGGCCAATGGATCCTGCAGGTACAAACACTCAGGTTGGTCCTTCTGACTCTAGGTTCGACGCCATGGATCACAGAATGGACCAGATGGCTCTAGCACTACAGGCGTTACTATCTCGTTCTAGTAATCAACCAGAAGAGATGCGTAATACTCCTATCTCCCCTGTGAGTTCAGGTCTAGAGGTAGCCACTGTAGGTGCTTCTTCCCGTATTACTCCACCTGTACGTTATGGTGGTTCTCCAGAGAAGTGTCGTGGTTTCTTAAACCAAACAGGTATCCATTTCGAATTACAACCCCGCTCCTATCCTACAGATAGGGCGAAGGCTGGATTTATTATCACATTACTTGTTGAGAAAGCTCTGAGATGGGCCAATCCATTGTGGGAAAATGATAATCCGTTAGTATATAATTATAATGCCTTTGTAGCTGCTTTCAGAAGAACTTTTGACCCTCCAGGTAGAAAGGTCAATGCAGCTAGATTACTGTTGCGCCTTAGACAAGATAACCGAACACTTGTGGATTATGCACTAGAGTTCAGGTCTTTGGCGGCAGAAGTTAAGTGGAATGAACAGGCTTATATAGATGTATTTTTAAACGGTTTATCAGACGTAATCCTTGACGAGGTTGCTACTAGAGAGCTTCCTGAAAATTTGGAGGATTTAATTTCTTTTATTTCTCGCATTGATGAACGTTTAAGAGAGAGGCAGAACACTCGAGAGAGAAACCGTAGACCTTCCTTTAAACTAGCTCCTTCATTTCAAAGTTCTGAATCCACAACCTCACTTTTTCCAGAACCTATGCAGATAGGCAATACTCGCCTCTCAGAAGAGGAGAGACAGTACAGGAGAAGGGAGGGGTTGTGTATGTACTGTGGAGTCAGAGGTCATTTACGCCTAAATTGTCCTAATCGCTCGGGAAACGCTCGCACCTAAGTTTCTCTAGAGGACAGGCCTTGGGTGTTTCTATTTTGTCCTCTAATCATAATTATAAAGATCACAGGCTTCTGCTACCCGTTTCTTTAACTTGGGAGAAGGGAGTACTAGAAACTATGGCATTGATAGATTCCGGAGCTGCTGAGAGCTTTATCGACCAAGTTTTTGTTACCAAACACGCTATCCCATCCCAGTTAAGGGAAACACCCTTGGCCGTTGAGGCCATAGATGGTAGACCTTTAGTTGAGCCTGTTATTTTTCGTGAAACCATACCCGTTAAATTAACTGTTGGTATCTTACACGAGGAGGATATATATTTATTGCTTATTTCGTCTCCTTCTGTTCCCATAGACCTGGGGTATCCTTGGTTAAAAAAACATAACCCTATTATTGATTGGGAATTAGGGGAGATAATCTCATGGGGTCAGGGTTGTCAGGACAGGTGCTTACGGACAGTGTCACCGCTTTGCGCAGTTAACACACCGATTAATTCTACCTACTCTACAGAGATACAAATACCGCCCCTGTACCTGGATTTAAAGGCAGTATTTGACAAAAAGAATGCTGATACTTTACCTCCACACAGGTCTTTTGATTGTAAGATTAATCTACTACCTGGTACTATGCCTCCCAGGGGTAATGTATATCCTTTGTCCACTAAAGAGAACTTAGTCTTAGAGGAGTATATTCGTGAGAACCTCGAAAAAGGATTCATTAGGAGATCCTCCTCTCCTGCCGGGGCTGGGTTTTTTTTTGTTAAGAAGAAAGATGGTACACTAAGACCTTGCATTGATTATCGAGGTTTGAACAAAATAACCATTAGAAATGCCTACCCTATTCCTTTGATTACCGAGCTCTTTGATCGTCTAAAAGGCTCCAAAATTTTCACCAAGTTAGATCTCAGAGGGGCGTATAACTTGGTGAGAATTCAGCAGGGACACGAGTGGATGACGGCGTTCAATACCCGTTCTGGGCACTATGAATACACAGTAATGCCTTTTGGTCTCTGTAATGCACCGGCAGTATTTCAGGACCTGATCAATGAAGTTCTTAGGGAATTTCAACATGACTGCGTTATTGTATATCTGGATGATATACTTATACACTCTAGAGAGATTGAGACTCACCACAGACAAGTCAGAAGGGTATTGCGCAAGCTTCTTCAACATGGCCTGTACTGCAAATTGGAGAAATGCAGCTTTGACCAATCCCAGATAAACTTTCTTGGTTATGTGATTTCTGGGGAAGGGTTTAAGATGGACCCGGATAAGCTCCAGTCCATTTTAGATTGGCCTTTACCCAAGGGCCTCAAGGCCATTCAGAGGTTTATCGGATTCTCCAACTATTATAGGCGCTTCATTAAGGGATACTCTTCAATTATAGCTCCTATTACCAATATGACCAGACAGGGGGCTGACACTAAGAACTGGTCTACTGAAGCCCTTCTTGCCTTCAAAACACTCAAGGAACTCTTTGCTTCTGCACCAATTTTAGTTCACCCTGATACGACTCTGCCTTTCCTACTCGAGGTAGACGCCTCAGAGACAGGTATAGGTGCTATCCTGTCCCAAAGGTTAGGTGTGGATAAGCCCTTACATCCATGTGTTTTTTTTCCCAAGAAACTATCAGGTCCTGAGAGCAGATATGACATTGGTGACAGGGAACTACTAGCAGTTATCATGGCTTTGAAGGAGTGGAGACATTTATTGGAGGGCACCTTACATCCTGTTACTATTTTGACAGACCACAAGAACTTGTCCTATATTGGGGAGGCCAAGCGCTTGTCCTCCAGGCAAGCTCGTTGGTCTTTATTCCTCACGCATTTCAATTACGTGCTCACTTATAGACCTGGTTCTAAGAATTCTAAAGCCGATGCTTTGTCTCGCCAATATGAACCTTCTGCGATATCTGAGCCGGTTTTGTCTTCTATAGTACCCAGGTGCAATATTATCGCCAACACGAGTCTCAAGATTCTCTCTCCGTTGCTTGCTCAGATCATGAAGTTGCAGAATCTGGCGCCTAGACAGACTCCTGGGGCAAGGCATTTCGTCCCTCCTGAACTCCAACTGGAACTCTTACAGTGTTTTCACAACAGTAAGGCGGCTGGGCATCCGGGTATTCGCAAGACATGTTCCTTGATCTCTAAAGATTTCTGGTGGCCTTCTTTACGGAAGGATATTAGGGATTTCATCGGAGCATGTGAGGTCTGTATGAAGACTAAGCAACCTCATACGCTTCCATGTGGTTTGTTACATCCCTTGAACATTCCAGAGAGACCATGGTCCTGTTTGGCTATGGACTTCATTGTCGATTTGCCTGTTTCTAAAAAACAGACTGTGATCCTCACGGTGGTTGATAGGTTTACTAAGATGGCTCATTTCGTGCCCTTAACTAAACTCCTGACTTCTCCTGAATTGGCAGAGATATTCGCGAGAGAGATTTTTCGCTTACATGGGATACCTTCCGAAATTGTTTCCGATAGAGGTTCCCAATTTGTTTCACGTTTTTGGAGATCCTTCTGTTCTCAACTGGGCATCAAATTGAATTTCTCTTCTGCCTATCACCCTCAGTCTAACGGAGCTGCTGAACGTACCAATCAAAAGATTGAACAATATTTGCGTTGTTTTGTTTCTGAACACCAGGACGATTGGGTCGGTTTGATTCCTTGGGCGGAGTTTGCACACAATAATCTCGTTTGTGATTCTACTCGTTCCAGCCCCTTTTTCATGAATTATGGCTTTCATCCTTCCATTCTTCCCTCGGTCTCTCCTTCCGAAGGGGTACCGTCGGTTGATGTTCATGTTGCCAATTTGAGGAAGTTGTGGGATCAGACTCGACAAATTCTCCTACATAATTCCATGTTGTTCAAGAAACACGCTGATAAGCACAGAAGGGCGGCTCCGGTTTTTGTTCCAGGTGATAGGGTATGGTTGAGTACAAGAAACATTCGTTTAAAGGTTCCTTCTATGAAATTCGCTCCTCGTTACATTGGCCCTTACAGGGTTCTGACTCGAATTAACCCAGTTGCGTATCGCCTAACTCTTCCAGCTGCCTTACGCATCCCTAACTCCTTTCATGTTTCCCTACTGAAACCGCTAGTCTGTAACAGATTTTACTCCACTATATCCCCTCCTCGCTCTGTTCAGGTTGAGGGTCAGGAGGAGTATGAAATCAACTCCATCATCGATTCTCGAATCTCCCGGGGGAAGTTACAATATCTTATTGACTGGAAGGGATATGGCCCTGAGGAGAGGACTTGGGTACCTCAGGAGGATGTACATGCTCCTCGCCTCCGCAGGGCTTTTCACTCCCGTTTTCCATCTCGCCCCGGTTCCTTCCGCCCGGTGGGCGTTTCTGAGAGGGGGGGTACTGTCAGGGTACCTGTAGTCTCTACCTCAGAGGAGGTGAGAGACTTAGACGTTTATCCTCCCAGAGGGGTTGTTTCTTCCCTTCCTCGCGGTCCCCTCGGCCATTTACAAGCCGACCGCGAGGGATCCACTTCCTTATATGACGCGACGCTCAGTAGTCGACGTCATGACGCCAACCCGGGACGACCTGTTAGTCAAGTCCCGAGCACTAATCAGGACTCGTCGGGGGCGTGATTACCCTCTAGAATCAAGGTATAAAGTAAGGCTTTCGGCATCTGCTCATTGCCCTGTCGTGGTTCTAGCCTGTCTAGTCACTCAGTGCTCTTGTATTCTAGTTGTCTCTTTGGTTCTGACCCGGCTTGTTTGTACTACCCTGTTTATCTCTGTTACCCTTTGACTCGGCTTGTCTCTCGCTTACCTGCCCTCTCGTTCCCTCGACCTCGGCTTGTTCCTAGACCATTCTCTACTTACTCATTACGTTAAGTCCGGCCATTCTAAGGTCCGGTATACGTACCTACCACCTGTTTGTACTCTGCGTGTTGGATCCCTGTCCCGATCCTGACAATACCATGGCCGCTGAAACAGGTTTTAATGATGTTAATTTATGGTTAGAATGGATGAAATATAATGCCAACAAACATAACAGAACTGCATGCTATGTGTGTGGCGGTGCCCGGCCTCACCTCACCTCGGCACCGTACCTTTAACCTTACCAGTAGATATAGAAGAATGTGTTTTGAGTCCTTTTGCCTACCATTACAACTATAATAGGTCCCTCTGCGAAGCATGGACAGTGGAGTACCCTCTCCTAGCCAAGGATGTCAAACCCCCAGAAGGTGTTACAGTTTATAAAGGTAACTACACCTGCTATGCTAATTATGATGGAATTGGTAAATTCTTGGGTAACTTCTCCAAAGGGTATTGTGCCACTTACAGAACTGTCCCTATGCACCTGTTACAATTCCATACCAGGTCATTGGGGGATATTTACTGGTTGTGTGGGGATTTACAGCTAAGATCCAGGATGGACAAGGAATGGTGGGGGGAGTGTACTCTGGCTAAATCCATCATGCCTATATACATATTATCTCTGACACACACCCTGACATACACGAGTCCATACACACACCAGCCAAGGTTAAGCGTGAAGCCCCAGTAAGAGGCAGTTTTGACCCTCACATTTACATTGATGCCATTGGGGTGCCTAGGGGGGTGCCTAATGAATTTAAAGCAAGAGATGAAGTGGCTGCGGGGTTTGAATCACTTTTTACCATAGTTACTGCAAACAAGAATTTAAATTGGATAAATTACATTTACTACAACCAACAACGTTTTGTTAACTACACCAGGGATGCCCTCCAGGGTTTAGCCGAACAGCTGCAGGCTACATCTCAAATGTCCTTCCAGAATAGAATGGCCTTAGACATGATTCGAGCTGAAAAAGGGGGTGTATGTAAAATATTGCCTGACACCATGACCTGTTGTACTTACATCCCAGAAAACACAGGTCCTAATGGTAAAGTCACTTTGGCCATAGAGAAATTAAATGAGCTCTCTGAAGAGTTAAAAAGGAATTCTGGGATAAAAGATCCCTGGGAAAGATGGTTTGGTTGGATGACAGGATGGCAAAAAGCTTTAATGCATATTGGTATGGCAATACTAATTTCTTTTTTTATTTTTGCTCTTCTCGTTTGTTGTGTCCTCCCTTGTCTGAGAAAATTCCTACAGAAGACTGTAGACCAAGCAACACCAACTTTTGCACATCTGACAGTTGATGACCAAGATTTCCAAGATCTCAACTCACCCTGTATACCGCTGCAAACTATCCCTTTCACTGATAAAGTGCAAGAGTTTTAGGTAGGGAACCAGCTTAGGGATAGCGTCTGTCTCTATGGAACTGACTGCCGTGCGGAGAAGTGGTGGACTAGCCACCATGGGCCACCAGCGGAGTGAAGAGATTTCCTGACCGTATTGACGGATGTGCTGCAGCCTGTTAGGGAAAGGAAGGGACAGAATTGCACTTTGCAATAACACCTAGCTAGCGGTCACTGGGTTTCTGTGCCTTTGGGCTAACACGTCTTCTGGTATTAACAAATAAAGTTTATCTTTTTTAGAATCTAACATTTCATAGGGGGGGGACTGATGTAGAATTATTAAAAAACCTGTATTGAATTTTTGTACTAACTCCATTTTAACTTCACTTCATGACAGATTCTCCATTTTAACTACATTACATGACAGAATTTCCTAACAGCATTTAGTATAATGAATAGAGACTGTATTTTCTAGAAGGACATGACTAACACCGGACTTATTGAGTTCCTGTAACATGTAACAAAGTATAGCCAAGGCCATGAGAGAGCTGTTCTAATGAAATGTTCTTTCATAAAAAAGAACCCTGAACCTAATCACGAGTCTGACATCACTAACTACCCAAAATGACGCCCAAGCCCCCCTTCCCACCGAGTAAGCCTCGTGCTGGGTAAGATGGCGCTTGAGCCATCTGTCCACACCCGTGTCCAGAATAACGCCACCTCCCGGTGGGAGGACACATAGCTAACCACTTAGTTCTTGAGCCAATTAATAATATTGATGGGTGGACATTGACATAACCACTTAACACTTAATCCAATTAATGATGTTTATTTACTGCTATCTTGATATTCAATGATGATGTAATTTTGCTCTTATAAGGGTCTGCGAGCCCGCTTTTAATCAGATGCCATTAAATTTTCTCGAAGTGCTTTTAACCTGAACTCCGTGTGTCAGTGTGAATTTACTTCTGCGTATACGCAATTTAATCATCTCAGATTTGGACAGGAACAGATAGACATTTAAACATATTTGTTTATTTCTAAATTAATCTACATCACTTGTAAAAAAGGAGAAAGAAGCAAAAGAAAAAGGAGAAAATTGTTTTTGGCTAAAAATAATAATAATAATAATAATAATAATAATAAATAAGTGGGCTACCTAGCTCAGCCTTCCTGCTGGGCATTGCTATAACGAAGGTTAAAAAAAAAAAGGAAAAAGGGGGGAAAAAAAAGGTGGGGAGGGGAATTGAGGAGGGAGAGGAGGGGAGCTGATGCACAGATGAGAAATAATATTATGAGCAAACAGAGAAATCGTCTGAATATCACCAAAAGAGGAGACCTTTGTCTGTTCCTTATGAAAATCGAGCCAGATATCAAACATTTAGTCTCGCAGCATCAACCTCAAGGATCTCATTAATCACTAGTAAAGGTAATTTCAATTTACTTTTGTGGCGGAACCAGCCCCGCCACTTGTGCCTGGAGAGGACTGCTTGCCAGCCTCTTGCCAAGTGATTATGGTCCCGGGAAGATATGGCCCTTTAACCCCTTAAGGACACATGACATGTGTGACATGTCATGATTCCCTTTTATTCCAGAAGTTTGGTCCTTAAGGGGTTAAGTACAATATTTGGGCATATTTGATTTGTATGGTGCTGCTAGCCCTTTAAGAACCATTTTGGGGCATGGAGAAAATTTGGGACAATGCCCCTTTAAATCTGTGTCCCCAGACCTATTTGGGACAAGGCCCCTTTAAGACTGTGTCCCCAGACTTGTTTGGGACACTGCTCCTTTAAGACAGTGTCCCCAGACTTTGAAAAAAAACTTTTAAATGGCTTTTCCCCTTATGGTTCGGTAATTGGGGCTTACCGAGCCATTACTGCACAGGCGGACCACCCAGAACTGGAAGTGTGCAGGCAATTTACCTCCCAGGCTTTGAGCCTGCTATAGATAAATTGCCGAACGCTGGGTGGCCGCAGTTCGTGCAAACCGACACGTGACGGCAGCCATCTTTGTTTATTCAATGCGGTCAGCTGTGTGTGAAGCCAAATTCATGGAACTGAAATCGGATACACAGTTCCGCGAACACCGCTGAGCCTTACCTTCTCCCACAATGATTTTGCAGCCGCAGAGACTAAGTCCCGTTCGAAGATTCAAATGCTTTTTCAGCCTGAAATAGACCGACCGCACAGCCCAAAGTCGGTCATAAAGGGACCTCCAGCTAACTTTTTAACCCCTGGATGGAATTGGCTGAATTTTGACTATGTTTATAATTAAAGTGTGCTGAGTTCGAATATGTGATTTTTATGTTTGTGTCGTGTATATTTTGGAAGTTATTAATATGTTGCATAAACTGTATTTTTCTGCCTGTGATAATTATATTACCCATTGTGTTCAGTAATCATATCACAGGCTGAGGGGAGGATTTTGTGTGGGAGTGTCTGTGTGTAGTGTACGGATTGATTGGTTGTATTTCAAAACCCTGTGGGCAGTACTATGTTTGTGGATTGTGAATAAAAGAGGCTGTATGTGCCATTACAGTCAGTTCTGCTTGACCACAAAACGAAGTGTCGTCTCGTTATTGGGGGAATTGGATTGTATGCTGATTGTATGCTTTTCCTGTTCTGCTGTTTACAGCATTCATATCTTACAAGAGCTCAGTGATTATAGGAAGGGAATATGCAGAGCATAGCAATCCCTTGTAGCAGATTCCCCAAATAAGAGACAGGACTCAGATTGAGGGTGAAGAAGAACTGAACTTTTATTCAAACACTTATTTTTTTCATGCCTTGCACATACCTTTATGGTTACTCCAACCCCTTTTAAGGCATAAGCTTTTAAGCAATTTAGACATGGCAGTGCTTTGGATTTACTAGCTTTCTGTTGCCTGAAAACCAAGGAATACCAGCTGTTTTTAGCATAGGATAGGTAGAAGTCTCAAGTCTAGTTATATCAATTCCACTTCTATTTCTAAATGATCAAGAATTGTGATACAAGGATCCCTGATCTGGACTTTCCCCCAGATTCAGAACACTTCAATCACGCATATAGTGACTATAAATGCTTTTTTAAAATAAATTTCAGTATAAGCCTCATTGGTAATAGTAAGGAGATGCGTAATTCCTGTGTAACCCAACATCATACTCCCTCATGTTTTGTGTGGTGTAATAATCCTATTTTTACGACTTGATGTGTGTGGTGTAAGACAGGGTATGAGTGATCGCCGTGTCTTCTCTCTTGCAGCCCAACCCCATTTTTCATGTATCTTCCTAGTTTGCCCTAGACCTAGTTGTTTATATATTAAAGTACAATTCTCATGTGAATATTAGCAAGAAGTGGCTGTTGGCATTTCCCAGCTGAAAAGAGTTTTAACCCCTTAAGGACACATGACATGTGTGACATGTCATGATTCCCTTTTATTCCAGAAGTGTGGTCCTTAAGGGGTTAAAAAGGTTTCCACAGAGCTTAATAGGAGACAATAAGTTCCACTTACAATCGTTCCGCTTACTGGTTGTAGCTATCTCATAAAAATAAAAACTTTAGCTAGGTATAAAGGGACATACAGAAAAAAAATATAGATGTAAATGCACACCTCAAAGCATATAATTCGTCAACAACAAGAAAGAAAAAGTCCAGAGACATGAGTCAAACAAATAAATAAATAAAGTGCCACAGGGCCAATAGTTACATAGTGAATGTGTATCTGGACATCTACATCAACCTACCTGTGCACATAAAACTGATAACTGCTGTGTTCCACTCACAGGTGAAATGCACATGACTGTGGTGAGCCATTTTTGTAATCTATGTGTGGTTGCTTTGGTTTAGGGTGAATGTCTCCTAAACTGCAGGGCCTGCTAAATATGTTTATGGCTGATATTGAACTGTAACATTAGCAATGAGTCCTAAATTGGGCTAAACCAATAAAAATGGGTTACTTCTTGGATACGGTTATTCCTTTAGATTGTAAGATTCTTTGACCAAGGCTCTTACTACTACTTGTTTATTTTAATTTTTTTTTAGTCAAACTGATGTTGCTGAATTTATTTGAACCCATTGTGAAGCGTTGTGAAAAATGTTGGTACTTCTAGTACTAACAATAATGAAGTACAAGGTGTTTTCATTTTAAAATGAGGAGACAAAACCTTTAGCTAGGCAAGAGCCTTTACAAAATAAAAAACAAAAAACTAATTAAAATGTGAATTCTGTTGCTATTGTTATTTGGCATTTATCAATAATAAAATGATAAATATAGGGGAATAACTGATGAATAACATTTGGAAAAGCTGTAGGAAAAAACAACTAGAACCCCATGATGTCAGTAAAGCTCAGTGAGGTCATAGTGTACTTGAAAGTGAATATTCTTTTTGATCAACAGCAAAAACAGATGCGAGAAAGGCTGCACTTAATGGCCATGTTTCTTTTCAGCTGTTTAGCTATGTTGATATTGTAGTTTAGCATTTGTCAATAACAGGCGAAAGGATAAGCAGAGATGAGTTAGCTATCATTTACTAGCTGCAAAAGCTGAACAGTGGGCAGAGAAAAGGTGAGTTCTATTTATTTATATAGCCAGTCTGTTACCAACATGTGTCTAGACATGTTTTAAATGCTATATGTTAATTGGACAACTAAAATTGGGTGGTCTCCCCACAAAGTATATAATGTACACATAAATCTGGACTAAGGTATAATCATTACAGCAGAGTATAGTTTTGATAATGCTCCCTAAATAGTTTTTTTTTACATTGTTTATAAGTTTATGAAAATTTTCTTGCAAGCATTACTACAAGAACTGTAGTGTATAAAAGAGGCATTTAGAGATATCTGTTTAATATGTCACAGATGGTCGGTAAATAACCTCAACAACAAAAAAACAGCTTGACATTAAATTTAAAAAGTATCACGGATGTACTTGTGGTACAATCATTAGTCCCCATTGTAGCAGGTTGTGTTCTCTAGAGCCCCATAGACAGGGATTTTTTTTTTTGTAAATTATTTTTATTTATTTTGTTGGCATATTAATGTGATACATATAACATTGCAATAAGAAAGCATGAAGTTGCCTACGCAGAGGCTAGTTATGCATGATAAGTGCACAGTTATGAACAGCAGCCAGATACAAACATCGCTAAATTATCTAAGTCTGAGGCAGTTCAAAAAGTAAATATTAACATTACGCAATTTTGCCGTGCACAGTGCTATTGACGGTGCATCGTTGGAGAACCATGTTGTGGTACCCTAGCCATTGTTTGACAGTTTTTAGTGCGTTTGGTGCTAGGGTGGGCGGAGGTTCCTGTGTGACTCCGCTTATCCGTCGGTCAAGTGTCTGTCGGTGTAGGGTAGGGTGGGTGGATGGGGAAGAAATAGAGGAGGGAGGGGGGGGGATATCCTCCCGGGGCCTGCTGTCGGGGTTCGGTCGTCAGGCTTAGCTTCCTAATGTGGACCTCGTTGGGGCTATTAGTCTAGTGCTTCCAGGAATTTAACTCCTGATGTCGTCAGGATCCAGTGTGTCCAGGTGTCTAAGTATCGCTGTGCCCTGTCTGTGGCTGTCAGGTGTAAGTCTTCCGTCACCCTGAGGTCCTCCATTTTCGCAAACCATTCCCTAAGGGTAGGGGGCTCAGTATCCCTCCAATGCATGGGGATGAGTTCTTTTGCAATATTTAATATCCTTATGGTCATTGAACGTTTGTAGGTGTTGCTAGGTACCGTAGTGTGGTGTAGGAGCATGGCTGCCGGTTCAAAGGGCGGAGGGTGGTCTGTGAATCTCTGAATTAGTTTGTGTATCCCTCGCCAGTAGGGTTGTATATTTTCGCAGGACCACCAAATATGCATGTGTGTCCCCGTACCTGTACCGCAGCGCCAGCATTGTGCGTCATGGTCTGGGTATATGTCGTGTAGGGCGTCCGGGGTGCGGTACCACTGTGTGAGCAATTTATACGCGCTCTCCTGATACCTGCTGAAAACCGCGCAGTGGTGTGTCAGTGTACAGATTTTGTCCCATTCCCCCTCACTAAGTTTTTGGTTCAGGGCCGTTTCCCATTTTCCCTTGAACCTAGGTGTTTCTACCGGGATCTGTCTTGGTAGCAGGCAGTATAGTTTGGAGATCCCGTGTGTGAGTGGTTCTGGATCGAGGCATAGCTGCTCGAACTCCGTGGGGGTGCGCCGTAGAGCTCTACCTTGGGGCAGGGTCTGGAGATAGCTTGTCAGTTGCGCGTATGTGAACGACTGTATGAAGGACGGGGATCGATTTCCCGTGAGATCTGTGAGGGTCTTCCGTCCCGATGTCGCATGGATGTGATGTAGCCGAGGTAGTTGGTCTGGGAGGATGCACCTAAGGGTCAGCGGGTCTAGCCCCGGTGGGAAGTCTGTGTTATGTAGAAAGAAGGAGGGCGTATACCGCGCCTATTAGTTTAAATTAAAATATACAGAAAATACATACATATGTTCTTGGATTTTCCAATAAATCGTGACCTCAAAAAAAATTAAGACAAAAAATAATAGTGCAATACAGCAAATTTTATCTTAAAAATAAGTGATTAGTAACTATGTACAGTCCACTCACATGGAGATGAGCTATAACAGAGCTCTACTGTGAAGCGCTTGGACGGTACAATCCCCGTCTTTGGATTTGTAGTAGTTGTCACAGATGTTCTCAATATGCCATGTGCGTAGTTGGTATAAAAAACAGAAAGATAGCAGCAATATGGTGAAGTAAGTACCAATGGTATAATAGATAATAAATGGTATTGTACTTACACTTTCCAGAGCATGTGACCTGCTCTGGTGTAAACAGCTTGGGTGGTATGATCCCCACCAAGGATATACAGGATACCAGGAAATGAAGATAGTAAGTCTAAAAAGTAACTTAGAAGTATACTTTAATATATATATATATATAAACAAAACAATGGTTAATAAAATGTAAATATAAAATATAGTCCCACTTAACGCGTTTCGCCTAATAGGCTTCTTCAGAAGTGTGGTGTGATGTCCAAAAAGTCCGTTTATATGTCCTTGTTAATGAGTAGATGATTTCCTGGTGTTGTTGCTTCCGGGTTCCGGCTTGAGATTGACACGCACGCGTCATACCGGAAGTGACGCGGCATCCGCGTCACACCGGAAGTGACGCGATGCTCGCATTAAACCGGGAATGACCGCGGCGTTTTCGTAGGGGAAGAGAGGTGTGGTATTATGGCACTTTGGAACGCACGCATCACCAATGAGTGGTGTGCGTAGCGTTCCAGACGTCACTCGCCCCAAACTCCAATCGAAAAGGAGTATGGGCTGTTGTACTGAAAATGTGGCATGGCGGCCATATTTAGTGAGGGCAAAAGTCCATGGGGAGATAAAAAGACATAATAACACCGTGTTAGAGAGTAATTCCTCTACAGGCAATGTCTACACGAAAAAAGAGCTGCATAATGCTAAAATAATAGTATACAGTAATATTAATAAGTATAAAGATCATATTGAAGCAGCAAAAATGAATGGATTTAAACAAAAATCAAGAGGCAACATCATTGTATTGTGAATATCTCGAAGATGGATCAGTGAATAAAAATAAGAATAATAATCATATACAATAATCTGAATTACAAGCAACTTTATATCATACATATTAAAAATAAAAGTAAGTGAACCCAATTTGCATATTGGGGCGTATTTAGAGAAAGATGGACAGGAATGCATTGAATGAAATGAAAAAAAATTAGTTAAAACCATATAACTGAAAATATTGCAAAAAGAGGATAAAAATCTATGGAAGTAAAAAGAGAAAAAAATTGTAAAAAGTATATATAATAAATAAAATCATAATTTAAAAATCTTTATTAAAAATGTGTTATAAAAAATTAAACAAATCAAAATCAACATTCAACCCCTTGGGGTGTAGGGTATCTAATTGGTATACCCATTGCATTTCAGTTTGTCCAATCTTTCTTATAATATCCCCTCCTCTCCAGTGGTTTTTAACTATTTTAATCCCAATAAAAGTGAGATGTTTGGGGTCATTATTATGCATGCAGAAGTGTGCTGGTATTGAGTGGTTTCGTAAACCTTTCTCTATATTTCTGCAATGTTCTGCAATTCTGGTTTTTAATGGCCTGATTGTTCTGCCCACATATTGAAGGCCGCACGAACATTCTAGTAAATAAATTACGTTTTTGCTGTTGCATGTAATGACTTCTTTTATATTATATATTTTATTTGTATTATTTGATTTAAACTCAGTGATAGTTCTTTTAGTAATTTTTGTTTTCTTACAGGCCATACAGCAATTACATTTATAAAAACCTTTTTTGTCCATAAAATTATTAATCTTATTGGGGCTATTTTTTGTAAAATGTTTAGTTAAGTGCATTTTAAGGTTAGGAGCTCCTCTGAATATTATTTTTGGTTTGTCAGGGATTACTTTTCCCAAAATTTCGTCTTCCTTCAATAAGTGCCAATGTTTTATTAAAATTTTCTTTAGTTGTCTGTTTTTATTGTTATAATCTAATACAATTGGTAAGATAAAATCACAATTGTTCTGATTCACTGGAGTTTTAACCTTGTGTATGAGTTGATTCCTATTGGTTGTAACAATTTGGTTAATAGTTGAATCAATGTGATTGCCATTGTAACCTTTTTGTATAAAACTTTTCTTTAATGTGTTTGCTTGCTCTAAAAACACAGATTCATCTGAACAATTTCTTTTTAAGCGCATCATTTGTCTCTTGGGTATGCTGTCCAGCCATATTTTATTATGACAACTTTCAGTGCTTATATAGTTATTCACATTTACCTCTTTGAAGTGTGTTTTTGTTTGTATTTGATTGTCTTTAATGTATATATTTAAATCTAAATAGGTCACCATGGTACTACTAAAATCCGCTGTTAAAACTATTCCTTCTTCATTTTTATTTAAAAAAGAGATAAAATCCTTAGCCGAACTAATAGAGCCCTTCCAGATAAACAGGAGGTCATCTATATAGCGAGAATAGGATACCAGGTTTCCCACCCAGTCATGCCCCCCCCCCAAATGGTCCGATCCTCCCACTCCGCCATATAGAGGTTGGCATAACTGGGTGCAAACCTGGTACCCATAGCTGTTCCGGTTTTCTGTAGAAAGAAGCCATCTCTGAACCAGAAATAATTGTGTTTTAAAATTAGATCTATGCCTTCAATAATAAAATTTGTGTGTTCTTGGGGCATAGAGTCGTCTCGTTCTAAAATAGATCTTATTGCTTGGCATCCCTTGTTATGCTGAATAATCGTATATAATGACTGTACGTCACAGGTGATGAGTATATAGTCATTTTTCCAGACTATGGTTTCCAATTTTTTCAAGAGATCTATTGTATCTTTTAAGTAAGATCTTGGTTTGTTTGACGTATGGTTGCAGCATTATATCGATATACTCAGATAAATTGGAAAGAAGGGATCCTATTCCCGACACAATAGGACGTCCCGGTGGATTACTTAAGCTCTTATGAATTTTTGGTAGAAAATATATCACTGGAGTTTTAGGGAATTTAATTTTTATATAATTATACTCCTTCTCATTTAGAATTCCAATTTCTTTTCCTCTATTTAAATAATCATAAAACTCATAAATAAATAATCATAAAACTAATATTGGGTCATTATTGTCATTGAGCTGTCTATAGGCTTCTGCTTCATATTTTTCTTTAGATAGGATGACGAGACCTCCGCCTTTGTCGGCTGATTTAATTACTATTGAGGTGTCGTCATATAACTCTTTCAATATTCTCATTTCTTTTCTGTTCATATTTGGTCTGTCTTTTATTTTTTTGGTGTCTAGGATTTTTAAGTCCTTACATACCTTCTTTTCAAATATATCCAAGGCACTTGATTTAAAATGTGCAGGATAAAAGGTGGATTTGTTTTTTAGTTCACTACTTTTATATTCTTTTGTATTCGTATTTGCTGTACTCACTGTTTGATTAACATTACCTTTATCGACAAAAAAACGTTTTAAGGTTGCGTTCCTAACAAATTTGTTCACGTCTATATAAGCTAAGAAAGAATTATATGGCTTTGTAGGAGCAAATTTCAAACCTCGTTTTAAAATATTCGTTTCTGTTGTACTTAGGATTTTATCAGATAAATTGAAGATACCAGTAGGTGTCTCCTGTGGTTTATGATCTAAAAGCTCTCTAGCCTTCCTTTTTTGGTATCTTCTGCCTGATCTCCTCCCTCTAAGCCTCTCTTGCGGCTTTTTATAGGTGAAATGTTGAGTTGGTGAGTTTGTCTCTCTCTGTTGGAAGGGATCTCTAAAAAAGAGGTCTCATCAAATTGATCACAAAAAGATAAGACATGGTATTTGTTATTTTTGGTTAGATGTTGTGGTGATTGTGGTTTATTCTCATCTAATCTTTTATAGGTTTTTTTGGGATTTCCCAAGAGTACTTTCTGTTTCTTTGTTTATGTTTGGGAGAGTCTGGCATAAATGTGTATCTATGAGTTTTGGGTCTTACGACAAGGGGTGATTCTTGAGCACCGTGATGTGCGTGATATTTGGGTTTATTGTGATCTTCAGTTTTTTCATAATAGTGTGAGTTAGAAGGTTTGTTGTGAAAGTGAGTGTTTGGGAAAGTCTGTGTTATGTGTCAGGGGAAGTAGGGGTGACGGGTATGGGGTCAGGCCCGCTTTGTCCGCTATGTTGTACCACACTTGCAGGGTGTTCCCTACATACGTGGGTGTCTGACCTCGTCTCCCTCTGGGTAGCCATGGGGCCAATGCTATGGGGATCTGGAGGTCTGCTTCCTCCACTGATTTCCATTGTTTGTGGACGTTAAGTTTCGACCATTCTACTATTCTAAGGAGATGGCAAGCTATGTAGTATAGGTGAAAGTCTGGTAATGCCATGCCTCCCTGATCCCTGGGTTGTGTGAGTTGTGAAAATTTTATTCTGGGTTTCTTCCCTTTCCATACGTATTCTCTCATGGTCCTGTGTAAGGTCGCGAAATATGTCCTAGGGATGCGTAAGGGTATAGTCTGCATCAGGTATAGTAGCCTTGGTAGGAAGTTCATTTTAATAACCTGGACCCGGCCAAACCAGGAGATGTGGGGATATGACCATTCCCCCGCGTCTCTCTTGAGTATGGTCAGCATCTGGGAGAAGTTCGCTGAGAAAAGGTCAGTGTTGTGTCTTGTGAGCCAAATGCCCAGATATCTAATTTTAGAGTCTGCCCATTGGAACGAAAAGCTCTGGCGGAGATGTGTTTCCCGCTGGTGGGGTATGGATATGTTAAGGATGTATGATTTAGTAAAATTGATTTTCATGTTCGAAATCTCTCCGTAATCACGGAAGGATTTAATAATATTTGGGAGGGAGAGTTCAGGCCTAGTGACAAAGAAGAGAAGGTCGTCGGCGTAAGCCGCAACCTTATGCTGTGTGGTGCCCCTATTTATCCCTGTGATGTCCTGGTTTGATCTAACAGCTTGTAGGAAAGGCTCGAGTGCTAGGACGAAAAGGATTGGTGACAGGGGACAGCCCTGCCTTGTGCCGTTTTGGATAGTGAAGTCATCTGTGGGAATCCCATTCACTAGTATCTGGGCCGTGGGTTGCCTATACAGTGCCTCAATCCAGCCTCTCATGTGTGCTCCCATGCCGAGGTGTGTGAGGGCCTGGAACAGGTAAGTCCACCCAATCCTGTCGAAGGCCTTCTCCCCGCCCCCCGTGGGCTATTGACAGAGCCCGAATCGTGTTGTCCCTGGCCTCCCGTCCCATCACGAACCCCACCTGGTCCGGGTGCACCAGGGTGGGCACGTGCGGCTGCAGACGGGCCGCCAGGATTTTCGCTAAGAGCTTCGTATCGCTATTTATGAGGGAAATGGGTCTATAATTGTTACAGTAATCGCCGTCTTTCCCCTCTTTTGGAATGAGTGTGACGTGTGCGCGTAGGGACTGCGGAGGCAGGTGGTGTCCCTCCCGGATCGCGTTGAAAGAGGACAGCATTGGTGCGTACAGGGTCCCCGCGAAGCATTTCTGGTAGCGTAATGGGAGGCCATCCGGGCCCGGACTTTTGCCCATTTTGGAGGCCTTAACTGCCCTCGCAATTTCTTCAGTAGCGATGCTTTCATCCAAGGTGTCTGCGATATCTTGTTCTAATTTAGTGTGTGTGTGTGTGTGTTGTTGTGTAGGAATTCAGTTATCCGGGTCATGAGGTTGGCCCGAGAATGTGTGTCTTGTGGGCCCGGTAGGGAATAGAGATCTTTGTAGTATGAGCGTATGATCCTGTGTATGTCGGCAGGCAGGCGGTGCGTTATTCCCTTCCCGTCCTTAATTCTGTCTATGTACGTCAGCTGTCTATGCTTGGCCAGCATTCTTGCTAATAATGTCCCACTTTTGTTACTATGCGCCTCAAAAAATGCTTTTTGTCTGGCAGCTTCTCTATGGTGGCTGGCGTTCAGGAGTGTGGACAGTTCCCTTCTCAGCTGGAGTAGCTTAGCCTGGTGTGTGGGGAGGTTGTCCTTTTTGTTACATTCGTCAGCTGCCTGTATGTCCTGTACTAGGGACGTGATTCGTGCCTCTCTCTGTCTCTTAAGCAGTGATCCCTTGTGCATAAAGTATCCCCTAATCACGCATTTATGCGCTTCCCAAATGTATGTGGGTGACGTTTGGTCTGGAGTATTAGTCGCGAAGTACTCCTGCAAGATCTCCTCAGTCTCTGACCGGGCGTCTGGTAGGGAGAGTAAGTAGTCATTCAGTCTCCACTTAGTCGCCCTTGGCCTATAAAGTGGTGAGGGGAGGGTGAGGGATACCGGTGCGTGGTCTGACCATGTCGCCGTGCCTATCTCTGTTGTCTTCACCAGGGCTAGGTGATGGTGTGTCGTGAAGAAATAGTCTAGTCGTGAGTATGTGTTATGTGGCTGAGACAGGAAAGTATAATTCCTCTCGTCCGGGTGGTGTGCTCTCCAGCAATCGATCAGCTGCAAGCGTTTCAGTAGGGCTTTTATGTGTGCTAGGTGTTGCGTCGGGACCCTGGATGACCCGGAGGACGAGTCCCAGTTAGGGTCTAGTGTCAGGTTGATGTCCCCACCCAAGATCAGTATGCCCTCCGTGAAGGATTGCAATGTGCGTAACGTGCGCTGGAGGAACATGTAGTGCCTTTGATTAGGGGCATATACGTTTGCAAATGTGTATGTGGCCTCGGCTATGGTGCCCTTCAGGAACAGGTATCTCCCGTCCGGGTCAGACAAGGTTTCAGTTTCACGGAAAGGTATCAGTTTGTGTATCAGTATGGCTACCCCTCTTGATTTGTTTTCCTTATAGTCGCTGTAATATCCTTTGGTGTATCTATGATTAGTCAGTTTGGGCCGCAGCCCCTCTTTAAAGTGCGTTTCCTGGATATAGACCACGTCTATTCTGGATCTGTGGAAGTCTTAGTGCACCTGTGCGTTTCTCAGGTTTGTTAAGCCCCCTTGCGTTTATAGTGGTAATGTGGAGGTCTGTTTGGCAGATTGCCCCGGTGGGGCCTTTAGGGGACCCCAGGGTGACGGTCTGGGGAGGGTCGTCTAGGAAGAAGAAGTGGGGAAATAGGGATAGGTATACGGTCAGAGGTGAACCAGCGTCTGTCTGAGCGCTGTCTAGGATGTGGGTTGCCCGGGCAGGGCAAGGCACCCACCCACCAGGGGTGTGAGGTGGCCCCCTTCCCGGGTTCGTTAGCCCCCTCCTTTACGGGGGTCGAGGGAGGTCACGAGTCTCGTGACAGCACTTGTGAGTGGACTGTTGTGGGACTAGTCCCTTCGGTCCTGGGATACACTTCCCATATCATCCCCTGTCGGCTTGTTGTGTGCGGTAGTAGCCTGTATATTCCTCGCTGCTTAAAGCGTGGCCCTAGACCATGCAGCTTTGTTGCGTGTCGAGTCTCTAGTGAGTTAGTGTGTAGTCGGTATAAGTGCATTCACAATAACCAGCTAACATTTAAACCTGTAAAACGTAATAGGTGTAACAAGTAAACTTTGCCCTATCCCACGCCCGGTCCCCGCCCGACATCATGTGCCCATGTCCCCACCGTCTCCCCCCCCCCCACAGCCAAAATCAGCCTTTTGTGCCCACCAACATTTCGCTCCCCGGGGACCCCCCGACCCAGCCCAGCCGGGGGCACAGACCCCCGTACATCTTCTTGCTTCACATCACATCGACCCCCCGGTGCCCCCCCCCCCCCCAAAGCAGCTCCGCAGCTCCTTCAGTCCCGGTCAACTGGGAGAGCCTGGATGTTGGTGCCGTGTCCCACCAGCCCCCTGCGGAGTGGCCCCTATATGGCAGGATGGGGCTCCGGTGGTCCGCCCGTAGTGTCAGTGCGGGAGGGTAAGCCAGGCTAGGCCAGACTCTTCATCTCGTGCTCTGTTGGCATCGGGAGTGTCACGTAAGTACTGTGGATAGCATGGGGCCCGGTGACTGTGTGTCAATGGGCAATGGTATCCGGGGTCGGGTGGACCGCCCCAGTGGGATGCAGGGGGGGCCCGAACCCCAGCGGGGCCCGGGCGGCATACCTTGTAAGTTATGCGGAGGCCCCGGACGGGCGCATCACCTGTTGACGGCCCCGTCGTTGTCTCTGCGGTCTCTGCTGGGGTAGCTGGGTCGCAGGGGCTGGCAGATAAAAAGCCAGCGGGTCCGGCCATAGCATCTGGATCGGGGGGAGTTGTAGCTACTGGGTCAGCTCTGGCAGATCCCCTGCCCCTCGCACCAGGAAGGGACCTGTCGGCGTGAAGACTTGTAAGCCGGTCGGAAAGGTCCAGCGGTAGCGGTGCTTGTTGGTCTGCAGGATCTTTGTGAGTGGGCGCATGGCCCTGCGATAGGCCAGTGTCGCCGGGGAGAGGTCTGGGAACAGCTGAATCAGGGCTCCGTTTAGTGGTATGCGATCCATCTCCCTGGCTCATTGTAAAATCTCCTTCAGCGGGAAGTTAGCGAGGCAACAAACAATGTCTCTGGGGGGGTCTTCAGGTGTCCCCTTAGGGCGGAGAGCCCTGTGGGCTCTTACGAACTCTATTGTAGAGGCCTCAGGTCTTCCCAGGATTTTATTGAATAGGCCTGTCAGGATCTCTTGTGTCGGTTCCGGGTTTGCGGCGCTCTCAGGGACGCCCCGAACTCTAATATTTTGCCTTCTGCCTCTATTATCGAGGTCTTCGATATGGTGGGCCATTTGCCTGAGCTGGGTTGGTGTCCGAGGTCGTCGCTTGTACTGCCTGCACGTGGTCGGAGCCTGCCTCCAATTGCGAGACTCTATGGTTGAGGCCTTGCAGGTCCTCCCTCATGGCGTGCAGTTCCTCCGTGATGGAGCGTTGCAGGGCTTGGTTTGCCTCCTTCAAGTCCGCCTTTGTAGGGATGTTGCTGATCATCCTCATCCAGTCTGGAGGCATCGTTGGTGCCCCATATGGGGCCGGCTCACCCCCCCCGGTAGGTGTCTGGGTGAGGTCCGTGGCCTCGGAGTCGTTTGAGGCCTGTGAGGCGAGGTCTGCCGGTGTGGTGAGGTAAAGCCTGATAGATGGGGCCGGGGACCCCCTCGGGGTGTCGGCGGGTTTGTCGGCTTGTGATGCCCTGTGGGATTTCCCCATTATTGCACTCGACACTCTGCTCAGCGAGGATAAAAGCAGAGCCTGTGGGGAGCTCACCGTCTATGCTGCCATTTCTCTCGGTGTCCAGGCCACGCCCCCCCATAGACAGTGATTTTGAAGGGGAAATGTAATGGCAAAGTATGAAATATTGGAAAGAGAAACAAAGGGGACGGGTATTAAATATATCCTATATGAGAGCCATTTCACTCCCGGAAAGGATTCAGCGCATTATCCAAAATGGAACATTATTGGTCTAACATGTATATTTACTACATGATCTCAAAAGCCCCCTTTCCCCCACTCTAACTCTAGCAAGTTCTAGTCTTTAAGGGTATATGCTGTCATTGAGTGCCAATGACTGTGTTTTAATAAAATAAAACAAACTTTTTTTTACATGTATAAAACATGTTATAGACACCATATCTCAAATTATATTAATGTTTGTGGAATACTATGTCTGTCATGTGCAGAGTTTATAAAATGGCAAACTGCGTGCATACTTTTAGCTAATTTTAAGTACCTGTGTGTGTCACGACCGCACTTACCTGCGACTCTCCTCTCCTCTCTGTGCACGCCGAGGACTCCGGCGTGCACAGCTTCGTGTACCTCAGACTGGCGGTACTGCAACGCGTAGACCCGCGGGAGGTTCCAGCTTAAGCAATGTGTGATTCTCTACAATGCACGCGTGCGCCCAAACGCCAGCCTCTTAAAGGTACAGTACAGCTGAAGTGGTTTAAAGGACTTATCACCTTCTAACCAATAGAATGTGAGAGGTGGATACCTCTCCCCTATACAATCACAGTCTACCTCAACCTCAGTTCTACTGTGCTTACTGTGGTGTCAACTTCAGTGTGCCTATCCTGTCTTATCTGGTATCTGACCCCTGCCTGTTTATTGTCTCTGAACCCGTGCCGCCTGAACTGACCCCTGGATTTCCTCAACTACGAATTTGTTTTTTCCTTTGGTACTTCGCCTTGGCTGATTCCTGCCTCCTGGACTCCTCTCGTCAAATACCTGAAAGGCATACCAGTGTAGTTATGAGGTCAGCTAAGCCTTTTGGGCCATCTTGGTTTGAAAAAAAATAAAAGTTATCCCATCTGTATATGAACTCCCAGGTTGCAATCCCAAGCTTATTGATATGTAGGGAAAGGTATTGGGGTAATCTTGGTCCAAAGAGTGGAATGAGTGGTCTGGGGATTGTTGTTTATGTTTAAGACTATCTGATGGAACAATCTTGGAGGATTGCTGTGATTAAAGGGCATATAATTTGGTAAGGATTTATCAGCCAAACAGTTAATTGAGAAAACCAAGTTACCAAGCTTTGTTGATCAACCTGATGATTACGGATTGTTGATATAATTTCATCACAACTTTAGTGAATAAACCTTATAGAGTTGTATTCTGGATATACAGAACTTACTCATTTCTCCCTAAAACCTCCTGCAGCTTTAACCCCTTAAGGACCAAACTTTTGGAATAAAAGGGAATTATGACATGTCACACATGTCATGTGTCCTTAAGGGGTTAACTTCTTCGATCAAAACAACTATGTCTCTAGGTGAAATAAATAAGAAAATTACAATTGGCAGCAATCCACACTGAGCGAATAGCATTTTAATCAAGAACTATACAAATAAATAGATGCACACAATTTATTTATAACCTATAAAATGAAATAAACCTGAGTCAAATATATATATATATATATATAAAAAGTAATATTTAAACGGTAACATATACACCCATAAATAGCAGCAGTATATATACAGAACAGTTAAAAAGTAACAATCTGCACAGCAAGACAGAAAGGACTCTTGCCAATAAAAGTGTGCATTAAATTAGAGTAAATATGGTATATCATATATTTGTTTTGTCTTAAAGCATAGTTTAAAACTTGACACAAGTCAAATTTACTTACTCTGGCATTGGACCTTGAATGGCAGATTCTCTGGTTGACTATTGTGGCAGTAACCGTTCAGATGGGGCACAGTTTATCTATACCAGTGATGGCAAACATTTTTGCCCAAAATGCAATACAAACCAACTTTTTTCCTCAAAGTGCCAACACGGCAATTAAACCTGAATACTGAGGTTTAAGTTTAGAAAAAACAACTTATACAGTTGCCCTCCATCCCACCCACCAATGATACGAAAGCAGAGTAGGCGCCTTCCATTTTGGGCAGGTGCCTACTCTGCATTGCCGCCGGAGGGCCGGAGGGCCTAAGGCTGCCAACCGGCGCCATAACTGCCATTCAGGGACACTTACTTTCATGAGTGCATTTCATCAGCTTTATACTGGAGACTGGTAAAAAAAAAAATTATCTGCCAGTGCATTTTTCAGTATTTCGGCAAGCATTAACTGTCTACTTAGACACACACATACTCACAGATACACACTTACAGATGCTCACTGACACATACCTAAACACATGGGCAAACACACAAACTGCAATTTACATCTGTTTACCATCCTCTGTTCCCAAACCTTTTGTTTGCAGGGAGGTTAATTCCTGGGGCTGGCTGCTGATGATGATTATGATGATGATGGAAGTCTGGAGGAGAAGCTGCAGAGCTCTCTACTGCCTCCTCCTTTCTCAGTTGCTTCTTCAGTGTCCTGTTAGCCCGCCCCGTCTGTATGCTGGGAGGAAGTAGCAGGCACTTCCTCCCAGCAGTCACTGCAACATTAAAGGACCACTCTAGGCACCCAGACAACTTCAGCTTAAAGGGAAACTCCAGTGCCAAGAAAACGATCCGTTTTCCTGGCACTGGAGGGTCCCTCTCCCTCCCACCCCCCAATCCCCAGTTGCTGAAGGGGTGAAAACCCCTTCAGTGACTTACCAGAGGCAGCGACAGGTCCCACGTCGCTGCTTCCTCCTCCCCCGCCGCTCCTCCTTCTGCTTACGTCGGCCGGTGGGCGAGACTGATCTCGCCCGCCGGCCGAGGAGACCTAATGCGCATGCGCGGCAATGCCGCGCATGCGCATTAGCGCGCCCCATAAGAAAGCATTGAAAATGAATTTCAATGCTTCCCTATGGGGAATAGAGCGACGCTGGAGGTCCTCACACAGCGTGAGGACGTCCAGCGACGCTCTAGCACAGAAAACCTGTGCTATAGAGCAGGAAGTGTCCTCTAGTGGCTGTCTAATAGACAGCCACTAGGGGAGGACTTAACCCTGCAAGGTAATTATTGCAGTTTAAAAAAAACTGCAATAATTACACTTGCAGGGTTAAGGGTAGTGGGAGTTGGCACCCAGACCACTCCAATGAGCAGAAGTGGTCTGGGTGCCTGGAGTGTCCCTTTAATGAAGTGGTCTGGGTGCCAGGTCCAGCTAGCTTTTACCCTTTTTTTTATAAACATAGCAGTTTCAGAGAAACTGCTATGTTTATACTGAGGGTTAAGCCAGCCTCCAGAGCCTCTAGTGGCTGTCTCATTGACAGCCGCTAGAGGCGCTTGCGTGCTTCTCACTGTGAAAATCACAGTGAGAGCACACAAGCGTCCATAGGAAAGCATTATGAATGCTTTCCTATGTGACCGGCTGAATGCGAGCGAGGCTCCTGCCGCGCATGCGCATTCAGCCGATGACGTCGCGAGGAAGAAGAGGAGGAGGAGGAAAGCTCCCCGCCCGGCGCTGGAGAAAGAGGCAAGTTTAACCCCTTCCTCCCCCCAGAGCCCGGCGGAATATGTTTTCCTGGCACTAGAGTGGTCCTTTAACCCCTTAAGGACACATGACATGTGTGACATGTCATGATTCCCTTTTATTCTAGAAGTGTGGTCCTTAAGGGGTTAAAGGGGCCCAGTCTGTCAAATGGCTGCAGCACCCAACCGGGCCCCTGATGAGTTAGTTCCTCTATGGGAGTTGCACCAATTTCTTGGGAGGAGCAATGCTTCCCCCCTCCTACGCTTGCCATAGTTTCACCATCGCTGGTCTAGGTCGAACTATTTTTTTTTTTTTGTGGCCCCCATAAACTTAAACCTGGTTTATTTGGCCAGTGTTAGCCTTTGACATGCTTGTGCTAGAGGGTTTTTAAGTAAAGAAGGTAAAGCAAACATGAAGCCCAAGGGTCTTGCTATAAAAATTACATGCTTTTAGTTACTGTCTTTGGCTTGTCATACTTTTCCTTACTTTTTAATACCCTCAATTTTGATAGTTTTTATGTACTTTGAAGTGCTGTTTTGGGTACCTTCACTTGCTGTCAATAGATTTACTGTATAAATGTGGTGCTTATTGCTCTGTTTATATTTGAGTAATTTACCCTGTTTCTCATTACTTTAAAAATGTACATGTGTTAGTTTAAAAAAAAATAAAAAAATTATATACACACACACACGCACTAACGTGAGTGCATATAATTATAGTGGAAAACTAACAGCAAAAGCATCAAAAAGGCCTCAGTTTAAAAAAAAAAAAATTGAAGGAAAGGAATGAAGGGGTTAAGCCATTGGGATTGAACAACTAGTTGCTTTGTCTAGCACTCTGGAAGTGTAACCTGACACTAGCTTGTTAGCAAATAGTCAGCATGCACATCGGTATTTCCCAGATAACTTAATATAACAGAATCAATTCTTAGTGTATGAGTTACACTCTGACTAAACAAAAGATGTTTACATATGGGACAGTCATCTGTTGATTAGGATTGCCTAAGGATCAGTCCGACTTGACAATTGTGCCTCCTTGAGGCAGTAATACCTTCCCTCCCCCATTGTACCCATTACAGAGAGTCAGGCTAAAATGTACACTCCAGCTAAATGACTCACCCCAAAAATAGTGAATCTCCTAGAGTCTTTCTCTATGTTAAGTTAGACACCCTCAGGCTGTCTGAGTCATCCAGGTCTCATTTTCTAGTGAGAACAGGTGTGAATGGGCATTCATTGTCATTTACCGTCATATGGGGGTTGTTAACACAGATTGGCTTTATCACATGGTGACTGGGGGAATTCCTTTAACTCTATGTCAGGTTTTGAAACAGAAGGCTTTCCCACTGATACTGTCTGCAGTGAGCATGTGCTGTGTAAATTCCAAACATATTTTCCAGCAATATACTAATATTATGTAAACTTTACTTGTATACAGTGATATGCAGGGGCGGACTGACCAGTCGGGCACTTCGGACATGGTCCGAGGGCCCGGCTGGGAGGGGGGCCCGCCGCCAGAGCCGCCATCAGGGGGCCCGGCGGCAGGGCCGGATTGCCCCACCGCGGCCTCGGCATCTGTGCATGTAAGTGCCACCGGGTGGCCGGTCCGGTGGCACACTGAAGGGGCCGGGTACATGCTGGAGCCGCCGGGCCGGGTGGCAGCCTCGCCGGTCCGGCGGCACTCCTGTCAGGCTGTCAGTAACGCTGAGGAAGGAAGGAGGGGAGGAGCATGTCTCTCTCACATGCTCCTTTGCGGTTCCCACAATTCCCAGCACAGGATGTGGGAACCGCAAAGGAGCATGTGAGAGACATGCTCCTCCCCTCCTTCCGTCCTCAGCGTTACTGACAGCCTGACAGGAGTGCCGCCGGACCGGCGAGGCTGCCACCCGGCCCGGCGGCTCCAGCATGTACCCGGCCCCTTCAGTCTTCTCTTGGTAAATGGGAGGGGGAAAAATAAAACAGAGAGGGGGAAAAGATAGAGGCAGGGGAAGAAACAGACAGTGGGAAAATAGAGAGACAGGGGGAGGGGAAGGAAAGAGACAGAGGGGGGGGGGGGGAGAGAGTGACACAGGGAAAGGAGGGAGAAATAGACAGGGGGGGAGAGTGAGACACAGGGGGAGAAAGAAGGGGAATAGAGAGATGGTGGAGGGGGGAGAAAGAGACAGAGGGGAAGAGAGATGTGGGGTAGAGAGAGACACAGGGAAAGGGGGGAGAAAAAGACAGGGGATGAGAGATGTGGGGTAGAGAGAGCCACAGGGAAAGGGGGGAGAAAGAGACAGAGGGGAAGAGATATGTGGGGTAGAGAGAGACACAGGGAAAGGGGGAGAAAGAGACAGGGGACGAGAGATGTGGGGTAGAGAGAGACACAGGGAAAGGGGGGAGAAAGAGACAGGGGACGAGAGATGTGGGGTAGAGAGAGACACAGGGAAAGGGGGAGAAAGAGACAGAGGGGACGAGAGATGTGGGGTAGAGAGAGACACAGGGAAAGGGGGAGAAAGAGAGAGGGGACGAGAGATGTGGGGTAGAGAGAGACACAGGGAAAGGGGGAGAAAGAGAGAGGGGATAGGAGATGTGGGGTAGAGAGAGACACAGGGAAAGGGGGAGAAAGAGACAGAGGGGACGAGAGATGTGGGGTAGAGAGAGACACAGGGAAAGGGGGAGAAAGAGAGAGGGGATGAGAGATGTGGGGTAGAGAGAGACACAGGGAAAGGGGGGGAGAAAGAGACAGAAGGGACGAGAGATGTGGGGTAGAGAGAGACACAGGGAAAGGGAGGAGAAAGAGACAGAGGGGACTAGAGATGTGGGGTAGAGAGAGACACAGGGAAAGGGGGGAGAAAGAGACAGAGGGGACGAGAGACACAGGGAGAAAGGAGAGAGACCCACAAGGGGAGGGGGAGAAAGAGGCAGAGGGGGAAGAGAGACTGGGAAGGAGAGGGGAGACATGGACACAGAGGAGCAGTGAGGGGGAGAAAGAAACATACAGAGGGACTGGGGGAGACAAAAAGGCACACAGTAGGGCTGTATATATAATTGGTGGATCCAGGGGTGTATCCTGGTTTTGTGCTGCCCTAGGCAGGACAAAACTCAGGCGCCCCCCTCACCCCCACCCCCCCCCCACCCAACCCTTCCCCCGCCTTCTAAATACACACACACTGACAGATACGCATCCATTAGCTAACTGTTAGCTAATGGATGCGTATCTGTCAGTGTGTGTGTGTGAGTGTATGAGTGTGTCTGTTAGTGAGTGTGAGTGTGTCTGTTAGTGAGTGTGTCTGTTAGTGAGTGTGTGAGTGTGTCTGTTAGCTGCTAACAGACACACTCACACACTCACTAACAGACACACTCACACACACTGACATACACACACTAACAGACACACACAGTCAGACACACACACACTCTAACAGACACACTCTCACACACACACACTCTAACAGACAAACAGACACACTCACACTCACTAACAGACACACACTAACAGACACACTCACACACACTAACAGACACACTCACACACTAACAGACACACACAGTCAGACACACACACACACACACTAACAGACACACTCACACACTAACAGACACACACAGTCAGACACACACACACACACTAACAGACACACTCACTCACATTAACTCATTTTTTTTTTTTTTAATTTACCCCCCCAGCCTTCTTACCTTTGGGAATGCTGGGGGGGGTTCTCCCTCTCCCTGGGGTCTAGTGGGGCTGCCGGTCGGGCTGCTGGGCTGGTTGCTGGGCTGGTTGCTGGCGAGGGAGCACTTCCTCTGAGCTGTCTGCTCAGCTCCCTCGCGCGCCGCAGAGTGAGGCTGGGAGGCGGAGCCGGAATATGACGTCATATTCCGGCTCCCAGCCTCACTCTGCGGCGCGCGAGGGAGCTGAGCAGACAGCTCAGAGGAAGTGCTCCCTCGCTAGCCGCCTGCCCGCCCGCCCGCCGGCCCGCCCGCCCAGCAACCAGCCCAGCAGCCACCAGCCCAGGGTGTCTGTTAGCCGCAAGGCTAACAAGGCATTTGCCCTGGGCGTTTGGGGGCGGCTTTTTTTGCCGCCCCCTGGAAAATGCCGCCCAAGGCAAATGCCTTGTTTGCCTCGCGGCAAATACACCCCTGGGTGGATCGCCCCAGCCGATCTCTCTCCCCGGTCTGCAGGCACCGTGCGGGCAGCTGGCAGGGAGGGAAGAAGAGAGGACCCGGGAGCTTAGCCTGCAGCTTCTCTGGGTCCTTCTCACGCAAGCACAGAGCGTTGCCGCAGTTACCACGGCAACGCTCCGGCTCTCGCAAGAGTGAACTCTAGCCCTGGAGCTACGGGCTAGAGTTCACTCTCAACACTGCGACCACCAGGGATTCCTGGTGGTCGTAGTAGTGAGAGTGAACTCTAGCCCCATACAAACACTGCCCCCCCACACACACCATACACATTCACTCACTGCCCCCCATACACACACACTGTCCCCACACACACCCTACACATTTACACACATTGCCTCACACACACACATACACAGACCCCCATACACAGCCCCCCATACTAACATTGCCACACACACCCTATATGTTCACACACACACACACACACACACACACACACACACACTGAACCTTTCACACACACTGCACCCCTCACACATTGCACCACTGCTCCTATACCCTACTACAGCCCCATATCCCAGCAGACCCCAGGTAAGTTTTCAAACTGTTCTTAAACGGTTTGACTACTTACTCTGGGAGGGGGTCCTGGCCCTCCTGGCACCATAACCACTACACAGAGCAGCAGTGGTTATTGTGCATGGATTATTTCTTTAAATAATCTACAAGTGCCCCCGTAGCCAGCCAGCCAGCCCACAAGCCAACCAAGCCACCAGTTAGCCAGCCCACAGGCCAGCCAGGCCAGCAGCCAGCCACAGGCCAGTAGCCAGCCCACAGACTTACAACAAGCCACAGGCTTACAGCCAGCAAGCCCACAGCCTGCCGGCAGTAGCCAGCAAGTCCACAGCCTGCCGGGAAGCCACAGCCTGCCAGCCGCAGCCAGCAAGCCCACAGCCTTCCAGCAACAGTAATTAAGGTAGGATGAGCCAACTTGGCCTAGGTATCAGCAAGCTATGTTGTGTTGCTATATTGTAAATAGGAACCAGAGTGTTGGAGAGACCCCCCTCCAGGCCCCCATTAGACTCCATTGTAGTCTCTAATGGGGCTCGAGTAGATTCTTTCTAACACTCTCTAAATAACACTGAGATAGCCTCTGCTAGAAAGACCCCCCCCCTCCATGGCCCATTAGCCCTCAATTGTAGTCTCTACTGGGGCCTTGAGGGGATTATTGCACTTTTGTTCCTTGTGTCTAAAGATTGTGTAGGGTGTGGCTGGAGGCGGGACAAGGGTGGGGCTTGCTACGGAGCATGGGTGGGGCCTGTAAGGGGGCCCTTGATTTATTTTGCCCGTGGGCCCTGAGGGTTCTCAGTCCGCCCCTGGTGATATGGCTTAAGTATGCTTATGAGTGTGCTGATATTCTTAAATTACTATATCGCTGTCCCTAACGTATAAAGACTGCACATTATATGATATAAAACAATGATTAGGCATATTAATATGCATGTGTTTACTCCAACCAATCCTATAAAAATAAGCTTAAAGAGAAACAGTAATTACTCCCCCAAACTCATGTTTATTTTTTTATTTAAAGAACATGAATTTTCATCTATACATTGTGCTAGCATTCTTATAAATTTCGAGAAAATACTATTTAAAAATAGTGTTTTCTCCCACCTGCATCCAGATTGTATTAAAGCCCTCTGAACTTCACCTCACTCCTTTTGTTGACCCTTTGTTGTCAATTCTCTATCCTCTACTATGGATTTTTTTTTTTTTGCTAGAGACTGTTCAGTTTGTATATTTAAATTTCCTATTTTTTCCCACAGCAAGATTATGGTATTTTTCACGTTTTATTTAAAAAAATAATAATTTTGTCTTGGCAGTAAGAACATACAGGGTTATTTACTTAAGTGAGAATTCAAAGTCAGTTTCAAATTTAAGGTCAAAATAGCTGAACTAGATTTTTTTTTTTCCAGCTATGCTTTCTGATCGACCACTCTGGCCTTAAATCTGAAATTCACTTTGAATTATTACTTTAGTAAATAATCCTTACATGTTATTTCCCCTTTTCATGTTATACATAGATTTACATTTTTCTTGAATTTGCTATTCTCAATTCTTTGTAAAACTTTTTTTCTTATGTTACAATTACAATTACTTTAATGTCAAAATGTACTGAAAATAATAAACATTAAAAATAAAAAAGTGAACCCTGAATGCTATTGATCTGTCTTGCATGCACATGCTTTATTTCACCATATAAAGCAGAGGGAGTCATATACTCAATGCAGCAGGCATTGGTTTGCGCATTAGCACTCCCGTAGAGGAGGCGGAGCGCCGACCCAGCACCAAGTGACATTGGCACTGGAATATGGTGAATAAATAAAGGGATATTTAACCCTTTATTGGCGAGGGTGGGGCTGCAAAGCAGGGGGTTTCAGAGAGCATTATAGTGTTAGGAATACAGCTTTGTATTCCTAACACTATAGAATCCCTTTAAGAGAGTTGTGCATAAACAAATGCCAGCAAACTTCAATGAATTAAGGCAATGTTGGAAAGAAGAGTGGGCCAAAATTCCTTCACAATGACACAAGAGACTGATAAAGACAGACAGAAAACAAACCATTAAGTTCAAGTTATTGTTGCTAAAGGTGGTTCTACAAGCTATTGAATCATAAGGTGTACTTAGTTTTTCACACATGGCTTCTCCATTTTGGCTTTATTTTTATTAAATAAACCGTGACACGGTGTAATGTGTCATGTGGTATTATCCATCTGAGGTTGTATTTATCTAATTTCAAGACCTGCTAAGGAACAGATGATTGTTATTATGACCTGATATGTAAAATCATAGAATTCAAAGAAGGTTTAATTTCTTTTTTTCATGACTGTATATGTTGTAACCCTACTGCTTGATGGGGATCAATGCAGTTCCCCATTCAACATTTTTGGGGGACATTTTCACGGTTCCTTCTCTGTTAATCGGGTAATAATTTAGTTTTGAGTGCGCTTATTTGCTTATTTGTATGCTGCATCTTTGAGTGTAGAAATACTGCTGTACAACACCATAAGCTAATGATTTCACAAGCTCATTTAGCTTGCGCCCGTCTCTGTCTCTTTATCAGTCTCTTTTACTGACTGTCTGCCTATCTGTCTGCCTACTTGCATATCTACTCACCTTTCTATCTTTACATAGATATTGATCACCCAGCCCACAAATATGTATAAAGACAAATTTGTGAAATAAAATGTTTTTTTGCATTAATGTCAGTTATACTGATCTTTCTCAAGACATTTACCTGACTAAAAGATTAACCTAATTATGTTAAATTCCTTTCAAACACTTTTCACTTATCATTGTCCACATCAAGCTATTTGTCCCTTCCCATAACTGTCCTTCAACGGGCATTCATGCCTTATAGAACTCTAAAACTAGGCTGTGTCCTAAACTAATTATTATGTTAATGGATTTAGTTGACTTAATTAAAAAGTCATCAACTGTAACCTTATCACTTCCAATTTGCACCACATGTTTCCATTGACAATCTAATTATTTACAAGAAAAAAGCTGCTTCCTGGCTATACTTAAAATAAAAAAAAGTTATTTTGTGAAAAAAGGTTAAAAGGTTAAAAACAAGCTTCAAGTTTATGTCCCTTAAATTAAACAGTCTTAATTTTTAGTTTCAATATGGTTGGTTACATCGGTTTTGTGCAACGTTTAACTCTGTCGTCAGCGCACAGTTTGCTAACCCCATATGTCTTGGAAATATTGTACATGGTTTGTTGTAACTCTCCAATAATCAAAAAAAAAACAAGAAAAAAAAAAACTGGGTTTTTAACTTACTTCTTTCCTAGTTGCAGAGGTAAGATAAAAACAACAACAACAACAAAACCACAACAATGCTAGACTACAACTGTTATCATGTTCACTGAGATTCTGACTGGAGCTGGTGGGATTTCAAATAGATATCTGATGTCTATAATGAGCCAAACACTGAAAAGAACACTCCAGGCACCAAAACAACTTCATCTAAATAAAGTTGTTTTAGTGTTACATAGTTTTAGTGCCAGGAGGCCCCTGAAGTCATTCTTAACTTAAGGGGTTAAACCGTTATAAAATGGTTTAACCCCTAAGATGCCTCCAGCGCTGGTTTTCAATCCATCCATGGCGGCTGCTGGCTGGTGAATTTTGAGATGCAGGAAGTACGGAGTGCTGCCGGGCAGGGGAGCCGCTGATTGGTTGAGAACAGTCACAGAGAACATTTTTTTTTTTACATACAAACATGTAACAAGCTTATATCAATATGTATTTCATAAGCCTGGTGTGTGTTAATCCTGTATGAAACCCCAAATTGTGATCAACTACATTTTCTAAAGGGATTTTAGTCAAATACACAGCAAAACTACAATGCATTAGGCTCTTGCTTGTTCCTCGCTTTGAAAGACCTCTGCCACAGATGATGCTTCCACGTATTAATCGGGAAATAGAAAGAAAATAAGGTGGGCGCGTATGGCCACCCCAGAGATGATCAAACTCTTCAGGCAATATGAATCAAAAAGGACTGGGCACAGGGCAGATTTATTGAAAAGGATCCAGTAACATTTCAGCTCCGTGTGAGCGTTTATCAAGCTCCTATCCAATAAATCTGCTCTGAACCCTTATACAAGTGCCCACTCCTTATTTCTTTATTTCACCTGTTGATTGAAAATGACTGAATTTAACCTACTTCTAGTTTTTGCACAATGCTGCCACCCATTGGTCTGTGCTAACTACACAGGATACTCTAACAAAGCCCAGCCAAGGTTTTTCCGAGTAAGCATTTCTCCTTATCTGCTTAAGTACCAATGTGCTTAGTATTTTATTGTACTTGCCCAGGGTAAGCTACTACTGCTATTTCATAATATATCTTATATAAATGTTTTTTCCCCATAATTCTCGATTTAAAGGCTCTGCTCTACTCTTGGTATTCTCTGCTTTGAAAGAAGGACTTTTATATTTCCTGATTTCACTGAAGTTTTTGAAATTACAAATTGATCATTTTAACTTCATTTCTGGAAAAGAAAAGCAATCAACAATGACATTAATGGAACACTATAATTTTAGGAATACAAGCTTGTATTCCTAATGCTATAATATTCTCCTTTATATTTAGATTGAACCCCATTCCCAACCAAACCTAAAAATGCTTTTAGGAAAAAAAAGGTATGACTCAGTCTCCTGCCAACAGCAATGTCCCGATAATGCAGTCCATAGAGGAGCATTGGGGGACTAAAAGTGCATGCGCAGCATTGGAGACTAGCTTTGAGGGCCTAGATTGAATGGGTTCTCACAGCAGAAAAGCCTCTAGTGGATGTCAGGTAGACAGCCATTAGAGGCACATTTAACCCTCTTGTGGTTGTCTACCTGACATTGCAGGGTTATAACAAAAACATTGAGATAAAGTGGTCTAGTCAGGGCCAGCCTGTCCATAGGTCCCACCCCTGTACCTTTAAAGGGATTCTCCAGTGCCAGGAAAACACATTATTTTTCCTGGCACTGCAGGACCCTCTCGTTCCCCTCTCCCTTCCACCCCCCATCCCAAGTTGCTGATACAAGTTCTGAACAATCCGGAAGTTTTTGCACCTACACCGTGTATCCGTGTATCCATGAGGATTGAGCTGCGAGGAGGACACTCTGATTATAGACCTTCTCTCTCTTTCTCGGACTATCGGTAGCTGGTTGCAGGAGACTGGTGTTTTATATTTTTATGCATTGGTAATAAAGAAATTCTTGGTTTACACATATCCGGATTGGCGCACGTTCTTTCTACACTGAGTGGATCCCACGATCACTGGGGGCTGATCCTCCCTGGAGCCTGATAGTTTGGGGTGGTACTTCAACCACTCCACAATTGTGAGTGAGATACCTATTTATTTATTGTTAATTTTGCACTGTACAAACATATTGCACTAGGTGTTGTATTATTTGTATTACAGAGCCGTGTATTATTTGTTCCAGAAGCTCTGCAAGTATATCAGTCCTTTTTTTTTATTTATATTGGATATCCCTTGTCTGCACATATATGCACTTTGGCACTCCACATATTGTGTAAATATCTTAAAGCACTATAGCACTTTGGTATTATTGCATTGTAATCAAATGTGTTATATGTCCTTCAGATTTTTATTTTATTTATTGTAAGCGTACTCACTATTCCTTATTGAATATTCATAACTACTCTTTTTTAGGTCTTTTACTCTTCTACAAGTTTTATGTAATTACCCAAGGATGTACAACCCACATTGCCACACAATTCCCTTTGTCTTTGTAAATATTCCAGTCTGCCAACTCCTACTCATAATTATTGCAAAAACATAGGTGGTCCCCCACCTCAGTGTCCAAATCATTCCCATGTGTCTACCTTGCAGTGTCTCAATAATTCTGCATATTAAAGCTTCTGAACTCTTGTCATTTTGTTCTTTTGCAAGTTGGTAGTCCATATATATAGATCTGATGGCCAAATCTTGCACTTCCTTCTAAACTACTGGACAAACAAATAGATTATGCCAGCGGTTCCCAAAGTGTGGGTCGCGACCCACTGGTGGGTCGCAGGGCGATTCCCAGTGGGTCGCGCTGACCCACACATCCAGGGCCGCCGGCAGTCAGGCAGACTGACACCAGGAGGGAGCCCGGCGGCCTGCCCTGTATGCCGCCGGGCTCCCTCCAATCAATCTGCCCAGCAGCTCCTGTCTGCAGCTCCGCCGGGTGCAGAGCTGCAGACCGTGTGATAGAAGTCTCGCGAGCTCCCAGAGCGTTACCATGGCAACACTCTGGGAGCTCGCGAGACTTTTATTACACGGCCTGCAGCTCAGCACCCGGCGGAGCTCAGACCGGAGAGGTAACCCACCGGACCACCAGGGAGACACTGGACCACCAGGGATGTCTAATGAAGGTAGGGCACAGAGCCCAAACAATGCCCCCCCACCCTAATGTAACCCCTTCTCTGCCTGCCCCCCCACCCCAATGTAACCCCTTCTCTGCCCCCCCACCCTAATGTAACCCCTTCTCTGCCCCCCCACCCTAATGTAACCCCTTCTCTGCCCCCCCACCCTAATGTAACCCCTTCTCTGCCCCCCACCCTAATGTAACACCTTCTCTGCCCCCCCACCCTAATGTAACCCCTTCTCTGCCTGCCCCCCCACTCCAATGTAACCCCTTCTCTGCCTGCCCCCCCACTCCAATGTAACCCCTTCTCTGCCTGCCCCCCCCACTCCAATGTAACCCCTTCTCTGCCTGCCCCCCCACTCCAATGTAACCCCTTCTCTGCCTGCCCCCCACTCCAATGTAACCCCTTCTCTGCCTGCCCCCCCACTCCAATGTAACCCCTTCTCTGCCTGCCCCCCCACTCCAATGTAACCCCTTCTCTGCCTGCCCCCCCACTCCAATGTAACCCCTTCTCTGCCTGCCCCCTCACCCCAATGTAACCCCTTCTCTGCCTACCCTCCCCCCCACTGTAACCCCTTCTCTGCCTGCCCTCCACCCCCCACTGTAACCCCTTCTCTGCCTGCCCCTCTCCCCCCTGTAACCCCTTCTCAGCCTACCCTCCCCCCAACTGCAACCCCTTCTCTGCCTGCCCCCACTGTAACGCCTTCTCTGCCTGCCCTCCCCCACTGTAACGCCTTCTCTGCCTGCCCTCCCCCCCTGTAACCCCTTCTCTCCCTGCCCCTCTCCCCACACTGTAACCTTTTCTCCCCCTGCCCCCCCACTGTCGCCTTTTCTCCCCCTGCCCCCCCCACACTGTAACCCTTTCTCCCCCTGCCTGCCTACTATAACCCTTTCTCCCCCTGCCTGCCCACTGTAACCCTTTCTCCCCCTGCCCACCCACTGTAACCCTTTCTCACACTGCCCCCCACACTGTTACCAGTACACACACTCCCTCCCACACTGTCACCCTCACCTCCTGTCTCTGCGTGTCCTTTTGTGTCAGAGTGTGTGTGTGTATTTGTGTGTCTGTGTGTATCTGTGTGTATCTGTGTACATGAGTGTCTGTGTATCTGTGTGTGGGAAACTAAGTGTCATTGTGTGTATCGCTGTGTATTTGTGTGTCTGTGTGTGTGTGTATACACTGCACACATACTCCATACAAAAAAACATGCTTACATTGAAACACACATTGTGTATATGTATATTTTATAAACACAATATACACACACTGCATCCACTACACACACGCACACAATGCAATCAAACGCAAACATTACATACAAACACACCCCTGCATTAAAACACTAAAATGATCTACAAACACCCCTTCATTCAAACACCAACACTACACACAAAAAGCACACCTGCATTTAAAATCCTACACTACATATACAAACACCCCTGCATTCAGATGCAAACATTACAAACAAGTACACCACTACATTCCAATAGCAACAGTACATACAAATACACTCATACATGCACACATATACTTAATACAAAAACATGCTTACATTCAAACACTACTCACAAATATAACCCTGCAATGATGTGCAAATGGTAGATCTCCATCTGGCATATTATTGTTGAAGTTCTCCGACAGATGGAGATCTACCTTTTGGCCACACTTTCACTAGATGGGGGCCCAGAAAACATACTTGCACCACGGTCCTCTCTACATTAGTTCCACCACTAGGATAATCCATGTGAGGTGCCTGGATGAAAGAGCAGGACAACAACATTTCTGATTCTGAGTCTGTGAGTAAGCAGTTGTATGTCTCTAAAACTGATTGCCATGATGTGTAAAGTTTCTGCGTCTAAAACTGCCATGATATATCAAAATTATGCCTCTAAAACTGCCATGTTATGCCAATTTTATGCATCTAAAGCTGATTGCCATGGTGTGCCAATTTTATGCATCTGACTGTTTGCCATGGTGTGCCAATTGAATGCTTCTGAAGCCGATTGGCATGATGTGCCAAGTTTATGCATCTAAAAGTGATTGCAATGATATACCAAGTTTATGCATCTAAAGCTGATTGCCATGGTGTGCCAATTTTATGCATCTGACTGTTTTCAATGATGTGCCAATTGAATGCTTCTGAAACTGATTGCCATGATGTGCCACGTTTATGCATCTAAAAGTGATTGCCATGATATGACAAGTTTATGCATCTAAAGCTGATTGCCATGGTGTGCCAATTTTATGCATCTAAAACTGATTGCAATGGTGTGCCAATTGAATGCTTCTGAAGCTGATTTCCATGATGTGCCAAGTTTATGCATCTAAAAGTGATGCCATGATATGCCAATTTTATGCATCTAAAGCTGATTGCCATGGTGTGCCAATTGAATGCTTCTGAAGCTGATTTCCATGATGTGACAAGTTTATGCATCTAAAAGTGATGCCATGATATGCCAAGTTTATGCATCTAAAGCTGATTGCCATGGTGTGCCAAGTTTATGTATTTAAAGCTGTCATGATGTTCCAATTGTATGCCTCTAAAATTGATTGCCATGATGTACCAATTTTATGCATCTAAAACTGATTGCAATGGTATGCCAATTGTTTGCATCTAAAGCGAATTGCCATGGTGTGCCAATTGTATGCATCTAAAGCGGATTGCTATAGTTTGCCAATTATATGCTTCTAAAGCGGTTTGCCATGGTGTGCCAATTGTATGCCTCTGAAGCTGATTGCAATGGTATGCCAATTGTATGCATCTAAAGCGAATTGCCATGGTGTGCCAATTGTATGCATCTAAAGCGGATTTCCACGGTGTGCCAATTGTATGCATCTAAAGCGGATTGCTATAGTTTGCCAATTGTATGCATCTAAAGCGAATTGCCACGGTGTGCCAATTGTATGCATCTAAAGCGGATTTCCACGGTGTGCCAATTGTATGCATCTAAAGCGGTTTGCTATAGTTTGCCAGTTGTATGCCTCTAAAGCGGTTTGCCATGGTGTACCAATTGTATGCCTCTGAAGCGGATTGCCATGGTGTTCACTTTTTAAAATACGCATTAAAAGCAAGTGGGTCCCGAAAAATTACCATTTTGAAAAGTGGGTCTCGGCCCATAAAAGTTTGGGAAGCCCTGGATTATGCTATATCTCCTCAACCAAGGTACCTGAATTTTTACAGGACTAGTAAAAGAACATCTCCATATCTTTCCAAACAGCTCAAAGGTACATTCATTTTTTTTTATGAATGAGGGACTACTGATTGGCTTAGAGCATCAGCTGACCGCTCTAAGCCAATCAGAGACATTGCTGCCTGGCTGCAGTCTGTGACTCCTCTAGCTAAATTTTAAATGGCGGATATCAATGGAGATAGTGACGAACTGTGCTGGAGCACCAACTGTGAGGTTAATTTGTTTGTGAATGGTTTAACCCCTACAGGTAAGGAAGCACTATGGACCTTCTAGCACCATAATGGTTGTTATGGTGCCCAGAGTGTTTCTTTAAGTAATGGGGGCATTCTAGGCTACACAGCAAAATTAGATTTAAAACTCCAAAAATATGAATATAAAAATGTGTGTGAAATACTATTTTATATATGTTAATATAATGTGATTCTTAAACCAAACAAAAGCAGAACTAAATAAGGGAAAAAAAAATTTAATAAACAAAAATAGTTGTAGTAAATGCATTCTAAAAATATGTCACAAAATTCCACTAAGCAAACAGATAAAATGAAAAAGGAGAAATTAACAAATCGCTAGTAGTCACTGTCCTAGCGAAGTAACAGTATTATCTGTCCCAAGGTAGTGATAATTACATGATTTTGCTCACAGTCACAGTCCAAGTCCCACTATAATAGCAAGCACCTCCCTAAGACCTTCATTTTTCTTATGCGACACACCACCATAAAAGTCCAGATAACAGGAAACAGCAGACGTAATCCAACAGAAAAGCAATGTCTAAATCCAAATGATTGTCAGGAAACAGATCCAAATACAGGGACAGCAACGGAACAGCTCCAAGCAAAAGAACACCTTTCAAGGACAAACGAAGAAACTGCGAATAGGTCCAGATCAGGCTGTGGAAACATAAATGAAAAGGAGCCCAAGGGTTAAATCGGTACCGTAAACCAACATCAAGGCCAGAGAAAACATAGGCACTACAATCCACCCCAAAACCGCCAACAGTGTACACCCAAACAGAGTCTATACAGAAAACACCAACCAAACACCATGTAGGTACAAAGCCCCAATTACCATACCATTGAGTTCCAATTGGAAAAGAGGAACAGCAGAGGTGGAAAAAACTCTCATGGGCACAATATGACAATCCGTTTCTTTATTAAAGTCATGACTTTTCATCATGTAATAGCAAAATCATGTAATTTCATAGCAAGACACAAAAGGCTCATATTGCAAATTTAACCCCTTAAGGACCAAACTTCTGGAATAAAAGGGAATCATGACATGTCACACATGTCATGTGTCCTTAAGGGGTTAAAGCTGATCGACCACCGCAGAAAACACATGTGCAACCGGTCGAAAATAAAATTTGCAAAAAGTAGATGCACGCCTCCAAGCACACGCCTGACGCCATAATCAAAGAGGCAGAAGCACCCCTTTCAGAGTGAGCGCCAAAAAGTGAGGTGCCACTCCTGCCTGGCCCAACAACCATTTCAACCAATGAGACAATGTCATGCTCACCACAGGGGCATAGGAGGACAAAAGGATAGAAAAAGGTGAGGAGTAGACACCGAACGATGCAGTCTGGTATGTTCCTCATATTCGTGCAAGCAGGCCACAGGACATAAAGCGGGCGCCGAGGGAAAAGCCGGATACGACACTGACTTAAAAGAAGTCTTAGTATGCCTGGAAATATTAAAAAAGTCACACCATCCAGAGTGTAGGTTCAAGCATCAAAATCCAAGGCACACACACCCCACACCCACTTGCAAGAGATGAGGCAATTTGGCTGACAACTGATGTAACGAGAGACCCGAATTAGGAGAACTGACAGAGACATCCCAAGGATCCCAAGATACATCCCAAGTAGAGGAATAACGAGGGCAAGTGGGTGGGCGAGAGAGATGGAAACGTGCAGAAGGCGACACACCAAATGGTGTTGAGCTGCAGGACAACCATCAAAACCTTGATAGGCTGAATATATGGCAGACCTGAACCTACTGGTCTCAAAGAGGGATGTGGGAAACTGCAGGATCCCAGTCACAAGGGCTGAAAGCTTCTTGGCCGCCATGGTTGCCCACATGAAAGGGGACAGGGTCCTCACCTCCTGCTAGTTGGGGTAATGATTAAAGGAGCCTCTGTCACGGTTCTCACTGTGACATCCAGACTACCAGACGAGGTCACCCCAGAAGTGCCCAACAGGGGATTTTAACCTGGGTGCTTTATGGTTCTCAGCCTGTGTTCCTGCCTCTGAGCCACTTCAGTTTTTGGTTTGGCCTGAAACTTAGCCCTGACTTGTATCCAGCACTGGGGGCTGGAATTTACCTGTGACTGCCCCTGTCAATTATGGTCCACCTGTAGTTTATGCCTAATTAGCCAGGTAAAAGACACTGCCTCTCCCTGAGGACAGTGTCAGTTCATTGACTCTGGTTCTGCTGTCGGGTTCCTGTTTTTGAGTTTCCAGATCGTTTGTTCCTGGCTCCTGACCTTGGCTTACTCGCATTGTGTATCCTGACTTCTGGCATCCTCTGTCCTTGGCTTTCTTACCGTGTATCATGACTTCTGGCATCCTCTGACTTTGGCTTACCCTTGATGATTCTCCTGCTTATGTCCTTACCTGTCCTGCAACATGGAGCAATATCCTGCACAGCCCCCGTGCACAGACTCACAGGCCAGGTGAATTCTTACCTGACCACCTTGGCCTGTGTTTAAATGCAAGGTTGAGCATAAATCTCTGCCTACCGGACTCCCAACTAAGGTAAGCCGTGACAGCCTCGTCCTGAGCCACGGGACTGGAAGTAACTGCGGCCGGCCAGACAACCCCTGGATCTGGGAGGACTGGGCTTTATCTAGGGCAGGTAATGCCCCAACGAAGCGCCCAAGGTATTTTTAAAGGAGTCACCAAAAAGTAAACCCAGGGCATCCTTAACAGCCTCAGTGAGGGTGAGATTGGCCAATTTAGGCTCTATTTTAAAAAGGATGGCTTTTTGCCATTCCATGGAAAGGAAGGCTTTAACACTTCCTGCAATGCAAATGGCCATCTGGATTCAACCACAGAGTTCCTCCTGGACAACTAGTCGGTTAGAAGCCCTGGCGTCTTATGCCAAAGCAAAGAATTTAAGCAGGGGGCTAAATATATTCAGGTGTTTTTTTTTTGTATACATTTCTTTTAATTTTTTAAAATAAAACTTATATCTGATAATCATTGGCGAGACTTGCAGGTCTCCAAATAATCGGTCTCAGTCACGCTTTCTAAAGTTTTTAAGTTCCCGTTCACTTAAAGGTGTTTGCTTTTAATCTCAATTAGGGGAAAAAAACATACGGGACCCTTCAAATTTCAAGAAGGGACACGCAGGTCCCAGTACCAATATTTCAAGTGCGTGCAACCATGTTTCAATATCAGTATTGCAAGCAACTGCATCCTGTAGAGTCAAACGGTGTGACCTCAGCAGCTCAGCTCCCGGTTGGGTGTATGCTTTAAGTGTAGGGCAGGCAGGTGCGCCTTAGTGTGGTCACTCTCTGGGCCACACCCTGAGCCCCAGGGCACAGGCCCCGCGAAGGAGAGGATGGGAGAGAAGAAGGTGAAGCGGGAATGAGAGGCAGTGTAAGGGGAGAATATGGTATTAAAGCGGGTGTGGATCATCTCACCTGCCTCCCGGTGACTCCTACTGGGGATCGTCAGCTCCCTTCCCCCACGGGTCAGCGTTGGGGCCTTATCCTTTTTCCAGTACAAGGGTATTATATGTTTTGCGACATTAAGGATGCGAATGGTCAGGGAGCGTTTGTATCGGGATGTGGGGGATGTCGTGTGGTGTAGAAGATAGGGGGCTGGCCGGAAGGGTGGTGTGTTATCTGTGAAGAGGGCCACTATGGAGACTATTTTTCCCCAGAATGGTACTATGATTGGGCATTCCCACCATATGTGTAAAAAGGATCCCACTTCCCTCCCGCACCTCCAGCAGAGACCATTGGTATCCATGTGCATTCTCTGCAGGCATTCCGGTGTCAAGTACCATTGCGTGAGAACCTTATAGGCCATTTCCTGAGTTTTGCTAGCAATTGCGTTGTGGTGCACCAGGTCACAGATCTTGTGCCATTGGTTCTCGGTGAGTGTTTCCCCGATGGCTGTTTCCCATTTGGACATGAAAGGGGGTGGGGGGGATTCCCTGCTCTTTTTGTATCATCGAATATAAGCAGGAGACACTACGGGGCATGGGGTCCGGTTCCTGACATAGCTGTTCAAATGGTGTGGGGTCGCTATAGATATCAGGACGTTTCGGTATTACGGTGACATAGTTCTTAATTTGAGTATATCTAAAGTCAGTCATGAAGGTGTGGGTGGGTGTGCGTGTGAGTGTCTGCAGGGGCAGGATTTTCCCAGTAGTAGTAATCTCTTGAATTCTGGGTATTTCTTATGGAAGGACGCAGCGAAGGTTGCCTGGTCTTTTCTCCGGCTCAAAGTCAGGGTTGTACACCAAGGGCAATAGTGGGGATGGGAAGGAGGACAGACGTAGTTTCCTCGCTTGTGAGTGCCATGTAGACATAGTGGCTATAATAAACGGTTGGTGGGAGACCAGTCGCCTGCTGACAGCGGGATCAAGCCATAGGAGGGCAGAGAATGGCCTGCCTGCTTGATGAGCTTCAATGGCCCATTCCAAGGCCCGTTGCATATGGCATGCTAAGTAGTATAGTTTGAGATCTGGGATGCTCAGACCCCCTGCTGTTTTGGGGAGTGTAAGTTGTGTGTATTTGAGTCTGGGTTTAGTGCCCTTCCAGATGAATTTAATGACGAGGGTTCGGATTGATTCTATGCATCCACTACCCTCTCAGTAAAGTAATACTTCCTGAAATTATTTTTAAACCTTTCCTCTCTAATTTAAGACTATGTCCTCTTGTTGTGCTAGTTTTTCTTCTTTTAAATACAGTCTCCTCCTTTACTGTGTTGATTCCCTTTATGTATTTAAATGTTTCTATCATATTCCCCCCCGTCTCATCTTTCCTCCAAGCTATAAATGTTAAGTTCCTTTAACCTTTCCTTGTAAGTTTTATCCTGCAATCCATGAACCAGTTTAGTAACCCTTTTCTGAACTCTTTCTAAAGTATCAATATCCTTCTGAAGATACGGTCTCCAGTACTGCGTACAATACTCCAAGTGAGGTCTCACCAGTGTTCTGTACAATGGCATGAGCACTTCCCTCTTTCAACTGCTAATACCTCTCTCTATACAACCAAGCATTCTACTAGCATTTCCTGATGCTCTATTACATTATCTGCCTGCCTTTAAGTCATCAGAAATATTCACTCCTTTAATCCCTTTCCTCAGATGTTGAGGTTAGGACTCAATCAAATATTCTGTACTCTGCCCTTGGGGTTTTACGTCCAAGATGCATTATCTTGCACTTATCCACATTAAATGTCAGTTGCCACAACTTTTTTCTGACCATTTTTCTAATTTACCTAAATCATTTGCCATTTGGCATATCCCTCCTGGAACATCAACCCTGTTACATATCTTAGTATCATCAACAAACAATCGTAGGTCGCAATTAAGCAATGAGATCGGCCGATAACCCGTACACCGTTCGACACGCCCCCTCTTTTGGCCATAGAATAATGTTGGCTGCCATCATCTGCTGGGGGAGTCATATTTCCCTCCGTTATGGAGTTAAAAGCAGAAACAAATTGGGGGGATAGGGTGGCCATGAAGGTTTTATAGTATTTGAGGGGAAGGCCGTCCGGGCCTGGGCTTTGCCTGTCTTTGAGTTTTTGATGGCGAGGGCCAGTTCCTCCTATCCAGGTGTTTATCCTGGCATGATCTAAGGGTCAATCCAGACGTGGGTTCCAACCCAACTTGGCCAAAAACTGGTTTGTTTTAGGTCTGGCTTGCAGAGTGGGCCCTAGGTTTCCAGGTAGCGGGCCACATGGTCAGCTGGCAGCCACTAGGCCCACCTCGGATGCTGAAGCTCATCTGGGTCAAACAAGGGTTTGCCCAATGGATTCATGAGGGCAGTTTCCACGTCCACGGGAGAAGCAATCCCTGAGATCACTTTTGGTGTTCTCCACCTGAGCGGAGGTAAAGAGGTAAAGGCTCATCTCAGCCGAATCCCTTTCAGAGTAGCTATATGACTCGATACCAGCTTCCTCACTAGATCCGATTTTTAAATCGGACTCGCTCTCTTGTTGTAGTTTAAGATATACACAGTGGTGGTGGTCAATATGCTCAAAAACGCTCCCTTGTGGTATCCCCTTAACCCACAACAAAAAATTCCAACCAGCACTACAGAAAAGGGTGGAGCTGTAACAAATTGTATGTCAATGTATAGATACGTATTTCAATAAATAAAATGTAAAATATAATGAAAGGGAAAAAATGGTGCAAGTACGTTAGTACAATATAGGTCAAAGTAAAAGTAGTGTTCGCTCTCTTGTTGTGCTCTTGCACATTTCCATCGCCGCGGCCATTCTGCCTGACACGGAAAGGCTTTTTTGCGGGGTTGTGACATGCTTTCTGGGGTGACCGAAGGTACGCCAGTCATAAGGGTTCTGAAGGCAGAGGTAGAGTTATGTTTAGACTGATTCCTAGCCTTTCGGGGTGCATCCCCTAAAGGATCAGTGCATCGTGGAGCCTGAGAAATCTGCATCTGGAGGGTGTGCAAGCAGGGCATAGAGCCCATGGTAGCCATAATGGCGTCAGTCACAGAGCACTGTAGTGCTAAAGCCTGTGCCCTGTCAGCATGGCCAGAAGGGTCCACTAACGAGGGAGAAAAACCAGAAGTGATGGGGTCTCCCCCAAGATTAACGGGGTATCCAACTCCCCAGTGGTAGTGGAGCATGCAGGCAAGGCTTAGGCATAGTAACTAGTCCCACACTAGCCAATAATACAACAAGGCAAAAGATAATAGACACTAACACCTAAATAGTACAGGGAACAGGCTATAATAAGTAGAATAGCAAGGGATAATCACTCAAACTAAAATTACCCAGAGAATGGAACAGAAGAGAGCTCACCAGGGCCCAGACCAGCAGTAGACACGAGGCAGGAGGCCAAGGTAGGGGGAGGAGAAAACTGTAAGGAAACACAGACCTCAAGCATGCGAGAATCGCTGGAGTCAAAACCAGCAGACATGGGTAACAAAAATACAGAACTGTCGAATTCGGTTAAAAAATGAAAAGCGTTTGAACACTGAACGTGTCCAATAAGGCAAACCTGTGAACGTGGCCCAAAAGTGCCGAACGGTCGCACCCAAGTCCATGAACAAAATAGCATTCGCTAACCAAAAAAAACAATTGTGTAATAGAAAGTCGGCGTTCGTGAGAGAACCACTGAACGCAGGTCCCGAAAAGGGTCGAATGGCGGTGCGAAAAAGCAGCCAAAAGCCCGGAAAAACTCAATAGGGAAACAGGTAAAATACAAAGAGACAAATAGAGGTACAAAACAGAATCTAGCAGAAGGAGAATCCAAAACAGAGGATGTATAAAACAGGGGAGGAAAAAAAACCCAACAAACTACAAGGAAATAGACCCTCCAGCTGGTCTCGAACCCTAGGCACAGAATTATAGAATATGTAACAAATGCAACAACAGAAATCACAAGTAAAATAAAAAATCACAAGTACAATCTAAAAACCCACAGAGACAGAGAAATCTATTTTTAACTGACTGTGGAGCAACAAAGAAAGAGGAAGGTCTTAGGGAGGTGCTTGCTATTATAGTGGGACATGGACGGGGAGTGGCTTATGTTAATGTGTATACATTATTTTTTCCTTCTGTTTATATTATTTGCTGCTATTGGTGGACAGCAAAGAAAGGGATATGTCATGTGATCCTCTGTGTCTGGCTATAAATTTCAATGCAATTTCAAGTTAGCTCTCAACTTAAAGGGACACTATAGTCACCAGAACAACTACAGCTTATTGAATTTGTTCTGGTGAGTAGAATCATTACCTTCAGGCTTTTTGCTGGAAACACTGTCTTTTCAGAGAAAATGCAGTGTTTACATTACAGCCTAGTGATAACTTCACTAGCCACTCCTTAGATGGCTGTTAGAGATCCTAAAATGCATCCAAACATTCAGTGTCTCCACCCTCTGCATGCAGACACTGAACTTTCCTCATAATGATTAATTAATTCAATTCATTTCTATGAGGAGATGGCCAGGGCTGTGTTTGAATCATGCTGGTTCTGCCCCTGATCTGCCTCTTTGTCAGTCTCAGCCAATTATACGGAGAAGCATTGTGATTGGATCAGGCTACCACTTCTGATGATGTCAGCAGACTGCTTGTTTTATTCTTTTGAGGCAAACAGCATGCAGATAAGATTTTGCTATATTTATGGAGGCATGAGGGACCCAGGAAGATAGATGGCGGTTTTAACACTATAGGATCAGGAATACATGTTTATGTTCCTGACCCTCTAGTGCTCCTTTAAATTATGGTGTAAAATGAATGTCAACTTCTGCTTTGACAGTCCTGGTTATAATGGATATTACCCCTGTAATAAACGATAAGCAGACTTGGGACCAAATCCCTGGTCAAAGGGTTACTGTAACGGACCGTTTCACTTACAAGAGGATAAAACCCAGTTTAGGCGATATCCCCCTTTTCCATAGACCAGCAGCTACTGCAAGCACCAATCTCCCGGACTGCAAACTGTACAAATCTTCCAACTCCCGAACTGGAAACACACGAACCATGGAATAGCTGAACAGGAAAAGCATATAATCCGCTTACACTCCTGGCAGTCAGCATACAATCCAATTCCCCCAAAAACAAGACGACACATCGGTTTGAGGGTCAAGCAGAATCTCAGGTCTGGAACACCCAGCCTGCTTTTTATTACAGTTGTGCACATACAGGACACACCCAGGGGGAGGCATAAAACAACCAATCAAGTAACAGTACAACCCACACATCCCCTCCCCTCAGATAAGCAATTAACATAATTACTACATACAGTAAAAATACAGTTTTCACACATACTCTGTTACTTTAAAACCATACATCACATTCACATAAAAATACATATCCACAATCAATCCATTCAGGGGAACAACATATTAAAAAATGGCATGAATCAGACCAGGGGTTCAACATCTCCCCTTGGTGGGTTAGGCTGCCGCTGGAGAGAGGGTGTAACAAGCTCCTCTCTCTGAACTGTCAACTGCCGCTGGGGAGAGGGGTTAACAGGCTCCTCTCCCTGACACTCTCTCTGCTGGTGGAGAGGGGGACCAGCTGTCTCCCCTTTCATTATTTTGTGCTGCTGCTGGGGTGTGAGACTGACGGTCTCTGCTCCCTGCAGGACACACTGCCGCTGGGGAGGAAGGACGACACCTTCCGCTCCCTGGGGTACACACTGTCGCTGGGGAGGAAGGATTGCACCCTCAGCTCCCTCGGGTACATACTGCTGCCGGGGAGGAAGGATTGCACCCTCAGCTCCCTGGGGTACACACTGCCGCTGGGGAGGAAGGACGACACCTTTAGCTCCCTGGGATACACACTGCCGCTGGGGAGGAAGGCTTGCACCTTCAGCTCCCTGGGACACACACTGCCGCTGGGGAGGAAGGACGGCACCTTCAGCTCCCTGTGATACAATCTGCTGCTGGGGAGGAAGGACGGAACCTTTAGCTCCCTGTGATACAATCTGCCGCTGGGGAGGAAGGACGGCACCTTTAGCTCCCTGGGACTTACTCTGCCGCTGGGGAGGAAGGACGGCACCTTTAGCTCCCTGGGTTACACACTGCCGCCTCAGGGGAAGACGGCTAACCTCCTCGGATGCAGCCTCTACTCTGCTGCTGTAACACTCTTTCCGCTGAGTATACTCTCCGTCCATCCTTGATTTTCGCTTAGCCATGACCTGGTTCCAGATCCCCTGGAATATCTCCATGGATACATAACCCCCATACTGGGCCACTCGCTGCCTCACCTCGGCCAGCCCATAATCCTCAGTGTCAGAGCCTTCCATACTTGTCTGCTCCAAGTCGCTGGATACCTCTGCTGCCAGGGGCGCTGCACGAGTGCCAACGTTGCCCTCAATTTGTAACTCCAAGGAATTGGTGTTGTCTGTAGCTGTCCTTCTGGCTGTAGGAACGATCCCGCCGCTTGCCACCAATAGACATAAAAATACATAACTCCTGTTATACTAAACAGAACCCCCACATTCAACCCATCCCCAGATGGCTTGGATCTGAGCGCTCAACATATCCAAACAGCGCTCAGATGCCACAAACACAGTTCAAACGCCATGGGGTTTAAGTTTCGTATGGGCTGATGAGAGGGCCCATAATCCTGGGGCAGCCCAATAACCCACAGTATGCCCAAATACCGTGCATAAAGGGCCAAATCGCCCAGGGACGGTAGTCACAGGGTAAGAGGCGGGCAAGCAGCCCCCTCCAAAACACAGTGGCGAAGTGGCTTTCGCTACAGTTACAAATATATTTTAGTTAAACATATACTGTAAGATAGGATGTCTTTTCTGTTTTCTATTTCAGGACAATTTCCAGAGGTCACCTAGCAGTGTTAACCCATTACATTCGCCTTATGAGTGTATCAAGACAGCTATAGCTGGAAACCTTAACTATGCAGGAAGCAGTGAATGTTGACAAGCTCGGGGCACATGGTACCTTAAGGTTGTAGTGGTTACACATGGGTTCCACCAAAATTTTAATTTGGACTTTTGTTAATTAGTTTTCAGACAAAATTGGGCCATTATTTTTGTGTCAGAATTTGTATTTGTTGTGTGCTGCATCTGCATTTTGTATCCATTTAGTACAACTCCCTAAATTGGTACCCTTGCGGAATTGCGATATAAAAGTACCAAATTTACCTTTTAGTAGATGTAGCTCCTTTATTTAGTATTCCTAAGAAGGCAATCCCACGTAAGGGGATTGCTTAGGGAAATATCTACTAAGAAGCTGAAAGATCAAAATTACAAAAATCTCTTCCGTTTCGGAATTTTGATCTTTCAGACAACTTTACTAATACTAAGTAAAAATTACTTAGAATAAGTAAATATGGGAGGTTAAATCCTCTCTCTCCATTCCACGAGTAGGGGCATTTCTACTAAACGCTGTCAGTCTCAAGATTTATCTGTCGGAGCTCTGATTGGTTGGCTTAGAAACATTTCTTTAATCAGTGTGATGACTTTTTAATGACAAAAATAGCAGCAAACACTTGGTTCATGTTCAGTACCAGCAATGTACTAGATTGAATTTGATTTACTTTTCCCATTACAATAAAAAAACCTATGCTGTTATAGCACTTTTTTACTTTTTCTAAAAAGGACAGAAGAAAGGAATACATAAATAAAACGAGTGAATAGGCCATATTTGGCATGGTTTGGATGGATATGCCACCCATGAGTGAGTTCATAATTAAACATTCATGACTTGTTTAGTGGTGAGTAATAGTATAGAATTTGAGGAAAAGTTCAACATTTTTTCCTTCCCAATTTCCACAAGTGGAATGTTTTCCTGCAAATATTTGAGGCAGGATAATATAAGCCTTATTTATGAAACAGAAAGTGAAGCCAAAAGGAGTAGATCCAAAATCCACAGCATTGTTGGTTGATACATTTCTCTTTGTGGCTTATGTGCAATAAATGTGAAGCTAAACCCACCCAAACTCCAAGTTCCATCAAAACAAAACAGTAACCCATTCACTAAAATGCCATATTATACAGTTATTTACAAAATAGTAGAAATGTTTAGTACTATTAATTTCACAATATACCTGTGAATAAATGGCCAATGTATTTTAATTTTGCTTACAAAGTTATAGAATTGTGTTTGTTAATATTTTAAATAGCTCACAATCCACAAACATATAAAAGTGTACATTTTCATGTCATTTTGCTTTTGAGTTTATTTTATGATCTGCTTCTTTACTCAATGACTCTTCTATCTTAAATTAGTTGTCCTAATTTAATATGTTTTAGTTAACAAGACATAAACCCTTACTTTTTTTGTGGCCATGGGTGGGACAGTTTTGTAATCCTCCCCTGTCTACACAATTTAAAATGGCTACACAAAAGTTTATATATACATACATATTCTTGAAATGTAGACTCTTTAAGGCATACTTCACAACTTTGGTGTGAATGAAAGCAGGAGTTGCCGGACCTAAAGGGATAAACCTGGGATTCCAGCTAAGTCACCGGACAAACATCAAAATGATTAGTCCTGTCTGAAAGTAGTTGCTGACTGGCACATTCTGTCAGAATGCACTCTGCATGGTCCAAGTCTCCTTAGCACAGCACGAACGCGTCTAAACATGTGCTTGCACTATGCTGGGCTGGTATCAGTTCCCTAGCATCCCTGGATGGCATGCCTTAAATGTCATGATTTGCTTGTTGGTGCTTCTATTATTGCATCATTTACTAATAAACACCAGCATATGTAGTCTATAGGATTAGATGCAATTTATGTGGTTTAGCTTTTAACATGTCTGTCTGGGCTACAGTATGTTGGACAGACTTCTAGAACTTTCCTTTATTACTAATACTAACTCCAAGACTTCTTTACATTTTTGTTCTTCATTATTATAGGATAGGATTTGATTGGATTCCCCCATGGTGATGGGATTTGATAGGATCTGATATAGATTAAGAATAAGGAAATTGCTGAACTAAGAGGCTGTCATAGCAAGGGACAAGACTAGGATATAACGTATACCAGGCCTTAGAATGGCTGGAGTAAACGTCAGTCAGAGATAAAGTGTAATCAGAGACGAGCCGAGGTCAAGGTAATGGAGGGACAGCGAAAACGAGAACTAGCCAGAGTCAGGTACATGGTAATCAGTCAGGCGGGCAATCAAAACAGGAAAAGGTTAAAGATAAACTCAGAGTCAGGAACAAAGCCAAGGTCAATACCAAAATAAACCCAATAGATCAAGGAACGCACTTAAGGGCACTGAAACAGAAACCACACAAAGTGGATAGGGCTAGGGAAGGTTAAATATCCTTTAACTAACATTTGATTGGCCCACATCATGCCTATGCCCCCAAAATGTGCGTATGTGGGGGTGTCGGAATGACATGGGTCAATGGGAGCTTGAATCCACTTTTTCTTTAAGAGCGCATTCGTGATGTGCGCCGTGCTCCTAGTGCCAGGCGGGCCGCTTGCAGTCAGTGCACGCGGCCCGCTCAGAAGAAAAGATCGAGCCACGTGCAGCTTGTGTAAAGACAGGAGTGCTTGAGCCTTGCTCGTCTCGAGCTGAGGATCCCGGTCGGCCCCCGGATAAGGTAAGTACTGCCACAGTACCCCCCTGAAGACACGCCCACCGGGAATAGAATGAACGCAGAAGGTGAAGGGCATGAGCATCAGCCACGGAAACCCAACTGCGCTCCTCTGGGCCATATCGCTTCCAATGTATCCAATATTGGAGACAACCCCTAAGGAGATGGGAATCAAGCACAGCAGCCACCTCATACTCCTGGATATTACGAGTAGAAAACCAACATAGTAGGGAGCTTCCCCCCACAACATAGGAGGGAGCTGCCCTATGATGCCTATCAGCCTGTACCTTTTGATGAGCACCAGAATCCACCAGGGAATGCTGAACCGGTTCCCAAGTTTTATGCAATCCAGCCAAATGTTCGTCCAGAACCGCCATACCCTGCAAATAGAATGCAGATAGGAGGACAACAGTACGCCGGCCATAAACAACGTAAAAAGGACTGTTACCAGAAGACTCATGAGCAGCTTTATTATGCCCAAGCCCAAGGGAGCAGGTCAGCCCAATCATTCTGATGGTGGGAAACAAAACAGCGAAGATATTGCTCTAGGGACTGGTTGGAACGTTCAGCAGCTCCATTAATCTGGGGGTGGTAGGCAGAGGAAAAGGATAGAGTAATACCCATCTCTGAACAAAAGATTCTCCAGAACCAGGAAATGAACTGACTACCCCTATCGGACACTACAGAATCAGGTATGTCATGTACTCTAAACACCTCCCTGATGAATATAGTAGCCAAATCTTTGGAAAAGGGTAATTTGACAAGTGACACAAAATGAGCCATCTTAGAGAATCTATCAACGATCATTAAGATGACCATTTTACCATTGGAAGGAGAAAGGCCAACAATAAAATCCATGGAAAGATTACACCAAGGTCTCTCAGGTATAGGTAAAGGTTGTAACAACCCACAAGGAACCCTATGGGAGGACTTCATGCATGCACAAGTGACACATGCTTGTACATAATCGGTGATGTACTTGCGTATAGAGGGCACAGTGAAACTGCAATTAAAGTTTTAGAGACCAGGATACCCGGTTGTCTTAGTATCATGATAGAGTGAAATAATGCCTTGTCTCTCAGTGAGAGCGACATATAACTTATCAACAGATTTCTCCCTTGGTGCCTTGTTTTGTTTGGTTTTGTATAATTTGTAGGATAAATGAAGAAATAGAGAGAATAGTAGTAGCGAGTATCCTGTCAGGCGGTATGACAGGAGTATCATTAAATTCTTGTTTATCAGTTCCTTCAAACTGCCTAGACAGAGCATCTGCTTGTCTAGCAGACAACCTTTTAGCTTTGCCCTAATAAGAAAGATTCTTATGACCCGTTAAAATGATAACAGGATCCTTCAAACCCTCCAGGAGATGCCTCCACGCCTTAGTGCTACGATGATGGCAAGAAGTTTCCTGTTGCTGATATCGTAGTTTCTTTCAGCCTATAAAATCCACAAGGATGCAATGGTTTGTCAGGGGACTCTCTTTGGGACAGAACTGCTCCCACTCACACCTCTGAGGCATCAACCTCCAGTATAAAAGGTCAAGGAAGGGATAGGATGCTGAAGAATGGGAGTAGAAGCAAATGCGGTCTTAAGAAAATGAAAGCATTAAGTGCTTCTGAGGTCCAGGCATGTGTATTAACATCTTTTTTTTGTCATGGTATGGTATGGTATGGGTGCAATAATAGAGGAAAAATCTTTTATGAAACCTCTATAATAGTTTGCAAAGCAAATACATTGCTGGATGGTGGTAAGGGCCAGTCTATAACTCCAGAAAGCTTTTTGTGATCCATACAAAAGTAATTAGCAGAAACTAGATAGTCCAGGAATTGCATTTCAGCTTGGTCAAACAGACACTTCTCGAGTTTACAGTAGAGGCCGTTTGAAGAGTCTTCAAAACCTGTCTGACATGCATGTGATGAGTACACAGATCAGGTGAATATATTAATATGTCGTACAGGTACACTATTACAAACTTGTGTATGTATTCCCTTAAGACATCATTGATAAAATCCTGAAACACTGCTGGGGCATTACAGAGACCAAAGGGCATCACGGTGTACTCATAGTGACCACTCCTGGTGTTAAAGGCAGTCTTCCAGTCATGACTGTCTTTAATACGTACTAGCTTAGTAGCTATTTGACCTGACTTCAAATTAAGAGTGGGAATGTGTAAAAGTAACCAAGGATACCCTAATATGATTTGGGAAGAAGGAGAAGAAATTACCTGGAACTGAATTATTTCAGTATGCAACAAACTCATAGAGATATGCAGGGGTTCTGTTTCATGAGTAATCACCGGGGAACATAATGGTCTACCATCTATGGCCTCAACGGCCAAGGGTGTTTCCTTCTCCCTTAAGGGTATCTCGTGTGACTTTACAAAGTTGGAATCAATGAAGTTCTCAGGCGCACCGGAGTCAATGTAACAGTCACCTGGGGACTTATGTAACAGTTTCCAGGAGTTGGAGCCCAGTTGCAGCAGATGGCACAGGAAGGAGGCAGTACAGATTAAGGGGAAATCCAAAGGCAGGTTCAGACGAGAAGCAGAAGTTAGGGCTGGCAGCGGAGTAACAAAGTCGGCAAATCAGGAAGAGGTCAGAGTCCAGGAAATCAGTCAGTAGCGAAGCAAAGATCCAGCAGGAAAAACCAAACAGGCAAAATGACCAGATCATAGGTTTCAGGAAAGGGCTGGCTTTTACAGCCTGCAAATTAAATGCAGCTGACCCTAATTGGAAAAAAGGGTTGCAGGTGGATCAGTACTGCTCATTCCAGGCAAGAGGTCAGGAAGCAGAATAAGGGAGACAGAAAATGAAGCTAAAGAATCAACCTTGGGCATAACGGATACAGTAAGGCATCTATATCTATTACTGATATACTGTCTATCACAAATTCTATTGTCTATATCGATGAGGTAGTCAATAAGATCCTCCATGTCTACAGGGAAGTCTCTGGCCGCTACCTCTTCCAATATAGCATCTGATAGACCTTCCATAAATACTGTAACAAGCCCGCTGTTTGTCAAGTCCACCTGAGAAGCCAAGGTACGAAACTGGAAAGCGCAGTCAGCAACCGACCTGGATCCCTGATTGATTGTCATCAATGCTTTAGCGGCATTTTTTTAGCCCTCGTAGTGTCAGAGGTCCTGGGAAAAGCTATAAGGAAACCTTGGAAATTATGAGCCAGAGAACCATTAGGTTGGGATTAGCCCACTCAAGTGCCTTATCAGTGAGCTGATGCATGAGGAACCCCACTTTTGACCTGTTGGTGGGAAAGGATTGGAGATCTCAAAGTGGAATTCCACTTGATTGAGAACCCCATACAAGTCTTAGCATCTCCTTCATACCTAGGAGGAGTCAGATGTGCTGATGCATTAGTCAGTAGGGATGTCCATGGGAAAAAATTCGGTTCGGCACTTCGGTTCGGCATTTCTGAAATTCGGGACTTCGGCAATTCGGTTCGGCAATCTAAAATTCGGGACTTCGGCAATTCGGGACTTCAGGGACTTCGGCAATTCCCTAAGCCTAACCCTACCCATAACTCTGCCACTAACCCTACCCCTACTCCTGATTGCTATAATCAAGCTTGTTCCTGTTTCTTTTACCTGTTGCAGAATTTGTACCGTTTGAATTTGTTGCTTCTCCTTCCCACTGATCTCGGCTTGCCTTACTACGAATACCATCTTTCTGTCCCAGTCTCTTATCCCTGCCTATCACCAGATGGCAACTCAAGGCTCAGGGGCTCAACTGTAGCAAGTAACTGTAACAAGTAACGAGTGGCTACTTCTGGCAGAAAACATTGCTGATCTGGCTGCTGGACTCCAAACCTTTTTAACATCAATATCATTACATGCATTCATCTTGCCATCAATTTTCACAAGATTCCCCGTGCCTTTAGAGCTTACACCCCCCCCTCACCCAAAACATCAGTGAGCCACCACCATGCTTCACAGTGGGGATGGTATTCTTTTCACTATAAGCATTGTTGACCCCTCTCCAAACATAGTGCTTATGGTTGTGACCATAAAGCTCTATTTTGGTCTCGTCCCTCCAAATTATAGTGTGCCAGAAGCTGTGAGGAATGTCAATGTGTTGTCTAGCATATTGCTCATTTTTGTATCGTCGTATTGTGCTCTTTGAAACAACCACACTGTCTTTTTCCAGAGCAGTCTGTATTTCTCCTGAGGTTACCTGTGGGGTTTTCTTTGTATCCCAAATAATTCTTCTGGCAGTTGTGACTGAAATATTTCTTGGTCTACCCGACCTTGGCTTGGTATTGTCTAATTTTCCACTTCTTAATAAGTGATTGAACAGTACTGACTGGCATTTTCAAGGCATTGGATATCTTTTTATATCCTTTTCCATTACCTTGTTACGCATGTCTTTTGACAGTTCTTTTCTGCTCCCCATGGCTCAGTATCTAGTCTGCTCAGTGCATCCACTCATTGACTCATTGACAGGGGAGTGCAGTTTACATCTCATTTAATTGCAATTTAAAAAGCCACAGGTAGTCAGGCCAGACTGACCGCTCCAACTTGTCTTCTCTTCTATCCTTTCTCTTCCTTACTCATCCTTTTTATCTATATCCTTATTTCAACCGTGAGAAAGGGGGCCCCTGGGGCCCCCGACACCATAGGGGGAAATACGTGTTGCCGGGGAGGACAAAGAGGTGGCAACACGTCTGAGAATATTTCCAAAAACTTATAGGATGGATCATCACACACAGACACCATGACTTTAACAATCTCATCACTCAATGTCAAGGGACTGAATAGCCCGACCAAACGACGTCTATTTTTTAGGGAACTTAAGCGCCTCAATCCAGACATGGCGTTCGTGGAGGAGACCTACTTACCAAAATCAGCATAATTCTTACTGAAAAACGACATCTATACCTTAACAACAGAAGCTAGGACACGTCAGAAACACAATGGTGTAGCGATACTGCACAAGAGATGCCCACTTTCAATCACAAGCACTGTCTCAGACCCGGAGGGACGATACATCGTCCTGACAGGTCGTATGTTCTCCCAAACAATCAATTTTATCAACATTTATGCCCCAAATTCTCCAACACAGACATTCTGGGATAAAATGATCTTGGTGATTGACTTCTTACCACACGGTATTATCATAATGGGAGGGGATTTTAACGCAGTGCTGTGTCCGGCCATAGACCAGAGCACCAAACCGGTGGTGACGTGTTCTCATGGTATGGGCGCACAGGACAAACTAGCCCATAACTTCATACGGCGTACTGGTCTCATCGACGCTTGGAGGGCACAACACCCAGGACCCAGGAGATTATGTGAACATAGGGGCACGTACAAACATATGTGTGGGACTGCCCCCTGATGCAGGTGCTCTGGGGAAGAGTAAGCAAATTGATCACGAAAATCTTCCACAGATAACTGACGCGAGACCCATGGGTTCTCTTGCTATCTAGGCCTCTCGACGGATGGACTAGACCAGAACAAAAACTAATTCACAAAACTGCACTGGCAACCAGAAGGTCGATAGCTCAGACTTGGCTGGGGGCAGAGCCACATCTGTTGACACAGTACTATTAAAACTTAAGAACACCTAATAGATAAACTGACCACAAAAGTAAGAGGAACACTAAAAACCTTCACTAAGATGTGGGAGACATGGGAGTCCTTTCTCAATTAATCAATTTAGCCTACAACTAATGCAAGCCTAATGGTCCCTGATGGGGGGTGCCCTGGTACCCTGCACCTCTCTCACTCTCTGTGAACTTTATTTCTCCTAATTATTTCCTCTCTTTCTTCATACCACTTCCCCTTTCCTCTTCTTTCTCTCTCTCATAATCTCCAGGAGGGAGTCACCCCAGACCGAACAATACTTAGGGACACTGGCGTAAATACCGCGGTCGCAGGGGTCGCAGCTGCGACTGGCTTGTCACTCCAGGGGGACTTGCCGCCATTTTTTGCGGCCCCAGCCTGCGCGGCAAGCCGCCGGGCCGCCATCCAAGGGGTCCATTGGGTGGCCCATGCTGTTAGGGCCACTCGATGGAGATGGATTGTCAGGGGGCCCGGTCGGTGCTGGGTGCTTTTACAGTGCGACCGGGCCCCCTGTGATGAGATCACAAGCTGGGACTGCACGTCACTCCTCCCAGCTAACACACAGAGCCCGTGCGGGAGGAAGCAGAGGGAGTCAAAGTGGGAACTCTGACTCCCATCAACCTGAGCCACCAAAGGACCCCAGGGAAATTAAAAAAAATTGCTTCACTGCTCATGGAATGGAGAAGGCATAAATGCAGGATGGAGAAATTAGAGGAAGGTTTCAGTGGTGGCAGAAAATAAAAAAATATTTCTGGTGCCTAATCGAACCCGGTGCCCTGTGATACCTGCCTCCCTTCACTACGCCTCTGGATGTGGACCCAAACATGAACAAGGATTCAGGCCTTATACAGCGAACCCAGGGCATGGCTGTATATTAACAGAGTGTTCACATACTTATTTTCGATTAATAAATAGCACTTAGCAAAGGTGTCCCTTATCTTCACTACTCTTTGCCCTTGACCTCAAGCCCTTTCTAGATGCTTTAAATAGAATTCAAGCATACAGGGGATACAGGTGGGAATGAATATAGCTGCATATATTATAGCTTTCCTATTTATGGAAAAAAAGGTTACATTACTAAAAATTCTGTATGAATTACACCTTTACCTAAACTACAGAGCTTTATGAAACCTAAAGATAACCTCCTTGAAATTCACAATGATAAAAATTACTTACAGGGAAATATGTCATCCAAATCTTCCTTTCAATTCAATTCAGTTCTATGAGGCAAATTAAGATTAGCCAAGAAGTATGCCTCAATGCATTGATGTAAACATATACTGTCAAAGGTTTTATAGATTACATACAAGAACGTAAGAAAATAAAACATATTAACAGCATTAGCAACAGTAACTTTGGCAGTATTTGTAGACTTCCTTTAGGTATAGAGGAAGGGTAGGGGGGAGAGGTGAACTGATGGAGGCCACGTGGGGGGCAGAGGGAAAAGAGAGGACGCCGCATCTCCCCCACCAGCCAGCACCCGTCGCCCTATTATGTCCTCCATGGGCCCCAGATTTTCTGAGAGGATTTGGTATTCTCATGAACAAGGGTGGACAGTTCGTCCATCTCCTTGGACTCCTCTAATTTCCTCCGCTCCTCCGGTACCGCCGTGCCGCCATAGTGTGCAGCTATTGTTCTCCGCGTCGCAAGTGCTATTTTCGCCACCAGTTTATTTTGTGCTCTGGGTAGGTCATCGCTGGGTTTGGACAGTAACCAGATCCACGTATCCAGTGGGAGGTCTATTTGCAGTGCTCTAGAGGTGATGTTGGCTATCTCCGTCCATACTTGGGATATATGTCTGCATTCCCACCACATGTGGAGGTACATGCCCTGTTCTCCGCAACCCTTCCAGCAGCGGTCGGAGTCTGATCTTTGCATTTGTTTGAGTGTCAGGGGGGTAAGGTACCATCGGATGCAGGGTTTTGTATGAGGGGTCTGAGTCTGAGGGGTCCTCCGGGGGACCCAGGTCCCTCTCCCAGTCCCTCACGTATGAGAAGGGGTCCGGGTGGATGGAAATTTGACCTTTTTGTATGGAAGTACGTAGGCACATCCTCTCGAATTGTGTGGGCTTTGCCATCGCGGCTGCCGTGATGCTCGGGGTGGACAAGAAGCTGCGTAATTAGATATAGCGGAAGTGATCAAAAGTTTTGAGGGGAGTGGTTTGTGGCAGGTCGGCGAATGGGAGGAGGCGGTCATTTTGAAAGAAGTGACAGATCCTGGTGAGGTCATTGTCCTCAAAGTGGGCGTAGTTTTGGGGCGTCATGCCTTGGATGAATTGGTTGTTTCTCAGTACGGGGCTTAGGGCGGAGTGTGTGTTAGTGATTTTGTGTTTGCGTGTCACCCTGTCCCATGTTTGTAAGGATGTCGTCAGGGCCGGCGTGGTCAGTGTCATCCCAGGTTTGTGTTGTTTCGATACCCATAGGTACAATGATGGGAAGTCCCTGCCAAATAGATTGTGTTCTAAGTCCACCCACAACTTAATCCCCACATGGGGCATGAAGGGTTTGTATTTGCGCTAGTTGGGCCGCTTGGTGGTAATCCCAGAAGTTAGAGAGTCCAATGCCTCCTCTTTTGCGTGGGATATAGATTGTGCTTTGTTTTATTCTGGCTCGTTTTCCTGCCCATATAAATTTGTCTATCTGTATTTGGAGGGACTTAAAGTCAGTCTTGGAGATCGGGATGGGGAGGGTTTGAAACAGGCATAGGAAGCGGGGGAGTATATTCATTTTCACTGAGGCCAGTCTGCCTAACCAGGAGATGGAGAGTTTTTGACAGTCCAGCAGATCTTCTTTAGCCTGCTCCAGTAGCGGGGGTAATTTATTTGATATGTGAAGCACAGGTCCGCAGGTAAGTATACTCCCAGGTATTTTATACCGTCTGTTTGGAAGTGAAATGGGTACGTCTGTTGTAGGGACTTGTCTTGGTGGGGGGGGATTTGGAGTATCATGGCCTCTGTCTTACCCAGGTTCAGTTTGTATCCCGATATTTTGGCATACCTGTCTAGGAGGTTGAGAAGGGGGGGAGGGTAATGAGGAGTAGGTTGTCTGCGTAAGCCGCTATTTTGTATTCCTCTCGTCGTATTCTGATCCCTTTGATGCTGGGGTCGTACCTTATCTTTTGAAGGAGGGGTTCGAGGGATAGGGCAAAGAGGAGGGGGAGAGGGGGCATCCCTATCTTGTGCCGTGCCATGTATGCAAAATGGGGCTGGTTGGGCGTTGGGTATGAGTAGTCGTGCTGTCGGCTAGGAGTATAGGTTTCGAATTGCCTCCATGAACCCTCTGGGGAATCCAAATTTCACCAGTGTTGCGAATAGATATGGCCAAAGTATGCGATCGAACGCCTTTTGGGCATCGAGGGAAAGCAGTAGTGTGGGAATCTTGTTTTGTGTAACCACCCATATCAAATCATATGTTCGTCTTGTGTTATCGCAGGCTTGTCCATTGGGGATGAATCCCACTTGGTCCGGGTGGATCAGTTTCGGGAGGAACGGTTTTAACCAGGTTGCTAAGAGTTTAGTGAACAGTTTAATGTCAACATTGAGGAGTGAAATGGGGCAGTAGTGTCTGGGGTCTTGGTGGGTTTTGTTCGGTTTCGGTATTAGGCTTATGTTAGCTTGTAACTAGAGATGTCGCGAACATTACATTTTCTGTTCGTGAATGGCGAACGCGAATTTCCGCAAATGTTCGCGGGTGAACCGGGCGAACTGCCATAGACTTCAATAGGCAGGCGAATTTTAAAACCCACAGGGACTCTTTCTGGCCACAATAGTGATGGAAAAGTTGTTTCAAGGGGACTAACACCTGGACTGTGGCATGCCGGAGGGGGATCCATGGCAAAACTCCAAACTCTCATGGAAAATTACATACCGTATTTATCGGCGTATAACACGCACTTTTTCCCCCTGAAAATAGGGGAAAAATCGTGGGTGCGTGTTATACGCCGATATCCCATAATTACTTACCTGTCCTGAAGCGTGGGCCGGCTTCACAAGTTCCTGTACCGCGGTGCAAGCTGTGAAGCCGGCCCACGCTTCAGGACAGGTAAGTAATTATGGGAGGGGAAGTACACTATGGGAGGGGAGGGGAGGGGGTGGGGGAAGTACACTATGGGAGGGGGGGGGGATGTACACTATGGGAGGGGAGGGGGGGGAAGTACACTATGGGAGGGGAGGGGGGGGAAGTACACTATGGGAGGGGAGGGGGGGGAAGTACACTATGGGAGGGGAGGGGGGGGGAAGTACACTATGGGAGGGGAGGGGGGGGAAGTACACTATGGGAGGGGAGGGGGGGGGAAGTACACTATGGGAGGGGAGGGGGGGGGGAAGTACACTATGGGAGGGGAGGGGGGGGAAGTACACTATGGGAGGGGAGGGGGGGGGAAGTACACTATGGGAGGGGAGGGGGGGGAAGTACACGAGGGGAGGGGGGGGGAAGTACACTATGGGAGGGGAGGGGGGGGGGAAGTACACTATGGGAGGGGAGGGGGGGGGAAGTACACTATGGGAGGGGAGGGGGGGGAGTACACTATGGGAGGGGAGGGGGGGAGTACACTATGGGAGGGGAGGGGGGGGAGTACACTATGGGAGGGGAGGGGGGGGAGTACACTATGGGAGGGGAGGGGGGGGGGAGTACACTATGGGAGGGGAGGGGAGGGGAGAAGTACACTATGGGAGGAGAGGGGAGGGGGGGGAAGTACACTATGGGAGGAGAGGGGAGGGGGGGGAAGTACACTATGGGAGGGGAGGGGGGAGAATACTATGGGGGGGGAGAATGGGAAGGGACGGGGAGAATACTATGGGAGGGGAGGGGGGAGAATACTATGGGAGGGGAGGGGGGGAGAGTACTATGGGAGGGGAGGGGGGGAGAGTACTATGGGAGGGGAGGGGGAGAATACTATGGGAGAGGAGGGGGGAGAATACTATGGGAGGGGAGGGGGGGAGAATACTATGGGAGGGGAGGGGGGGAGAATACTATGGGAGGGGAGGGGGGGAGAATACTATGGGAGGGGAGGGGGGGAGAATACTATGGGAGGGGAGGGGGGGGAGAATACTATGGGAGGGGAGGGGGGGGAGAATACTATGGGAGGGGAGGGGGGGAGAATACTATGGGAGGGGAGGGGGGGAGAATACTATGGGAGGGGAGGGGGGGGAGAATACTATGGGAGGGGAGGGGGGGGAGAATACTATGGGAGGGGAGGGGGGGGGGAGAATACTATGGGAGGGGAGGGGGGGGAGAATACTATGGGAGGGGAGGGGGGGGAGAATACTATGGGAGGGGAGGGGGGGGAGAATACTATGGGAGGGGAGGGGGGGGAGAATACTATGGGAGGGGAGGGGGGGGGAGAATACTATGGGAGGGGAGGGGGGGGAGAATACTATGGGAGGGGAGGGGGGGGAGAATACTATGGGAGGGGAGGGGGGGGAGAATACTATGGGAGGGGAGGGGAGGGGGGGGAGAATACTATGGGAGGGGAGGGGGGGGAGAATACTATGGGAGGGGAGGGGGGGGAGAATACTATGGGAGGGGAGGGGGGGGAGAATACTATGGGAGGGGAGGGGGGGGAGAATACTATGGGAGGGGAGGGGGGGGAGAATACTATGGGAGGGGGGGAACACTATGGGATGAGGGAGGAATACTATGGGATGAGGGGGGGGGGGATACTATGGGAGGGAGGGAAATTTCCTGGAATTTCTTTCTAAAAATGAGGTGCGTGTTATACGCCGGTGCGTGTTATACGCCGATAAATACGGTAGTTGATGCAGAGTCTGGTTTTAATCCATAAAGGGCATAAATCACCTAACATTCAGGTATGATGTTGTATCGATCAGGTAGTGTAAGGGTTACACCCGCTTCACAGTGACAGACCAAACTCCCCGTTTAACGCACCGCAAACAACCGCAAACAGTCCATTTTCACAACCGCAAACTCCCCATTTGCACAAGGTTGGATACCAAGCTAGCCATGTCCCGTTCCCTGTCCTCACTGATTTCATTGAAGGTCTCTTCCTCCACCCAGCCACGTACAACACCAACGGTCCCCGAAAGGTGACAACAAGCCCCCAGTATTTTTTTTTTAAAATGTACACTACTGTTACACCAGATATGAGTTGCACTGGTGTGACACTGTGCTCTGGCAGGCCCTGAAACGCACACGTGTGAAGGAAACTGACTGCTATTATATTGCAGTCAAAAAAGTTTTTTTTTCTTTTAAATGCAAGCTATTGTGACACCAGATATGAGTGGTGGCACTGGGCAAGTGGGCACAGTATACGCTGTGAGCCTGACACACACGCTGGCAGGCAGGCAACTGCAATTAGATTACACAGAAAAAAAAAGCAGACTGATGTTCTAGCCCTAAAAGGGGCTTTTTGGGGTGCTGTCCTTACAGCAGAGATCAGATGAGTCATTCAGGACTGTAGTAGACACTGAATTCACTAGCCTAGCTATCGATTTCCCTATTAAATCAGCAGCAGCTACACTGTCCCTCCTCTCACTAAGAATGCAGCTTCTGGGGGGCGGGGCCTAGCTGTCATGGAGGAAAGACGCACTTCGTGTGAGCTCCCTCAATATCTCACTTTAAGCAACTATCAACAAGCGAATTTCACCCCAGAAGGGGATGACCCAGCAATGTTGCTCCTACCTGACCGACCCGACATGCTTAATAGCGGTCAGCAACTCGACAGAGTCTTACTTACCTTCGCGTGGCAAGTGTGGCCTGGTGCTCACCGGGCGGAAGAGGCGGCCGATCTCCCGATCCTGGGATGCCCAGGAGCAGCTACTTCCCGGCAGGAGCTCCGTTACCCCCCCCCTCGGACTGGTGGGGGTTATCCCGGTCCACCCCTGAGAGGCTGTCTGGAGCTAATGGACGCACAGAGCACAGCCGCCCAGGCTGACATACTCATCTGCGACTCTTCCTGTAGCGGCACCCCGGTGTGGTAGGGGTTTACGCCGCTGAGAAGGTGTCCTTTCCCCCAGGATGAAGTCAGTTATAACGAAACACGTTCCGAGAGAATACGAATCAGCATTATAAATATCCCCTCCAAGCACGAGACGAGACTCTGTGTTGAGGGTCAAAAGTAGGAATAATCTTTATTCTGCAACTCTGGCTTTTATGCTGTACAACAACTCCTCCCCGTATCCGGAGGAGATAATACATTTACAGTGGGAATCCCTCCCACTGTACCGTGCAGAATATTTAACCGTTATTTATAAGTTTAATAACACACACAAAATGCAACGGAAATACAATGTACTACGTGTATCAGAGAACGGAGCTCTAGGGGAACAATATACGTGAAAATCCCCTAAATCGGTTGGGCCGTTCACGAGATACACGTTTGCACCATTTACTCTGAAACCACATAACATAAACGAAAACTCTCTCGTGGATATAGTGTCTCTAGTTCGGTACTCTGGATCTGTCGAACAGCATGAGTGTCAGTTACCGGTAAGGTGGAGATTCGTCGTGTGAATATTTCGTGAGGGTTCGGTCATTAGTTCGTGCGGTCAAAATGGCCGCGACCCATTGTTCTCCCCTCGTGGCTGCGTATACCGAACAGATCCAGAGCAGTTCACGATAATCCAGGTACAAACAGGCAATTCTCCGAGATGGTATCTGTTACTCCCAAAAGGGGTCTGTCACACGGCTCCCTCCTAGTGGTACACTCCGGCAGACCTGGCTTGATCCTTTCGGATTAACCTAGGGATGACCGGACTTCACTTGTCCGGAGAATTGTCAAGCTGCCGAGACAGCCCATCGGCGTTGCCATTTAGTTTACCGGGTCGGTAGCTGATGGTAAAATTGTACGTTTGCAGGGCTAAGCTCCATCTTAGCAACCGGCCATTGTCCCCTGCGACCCGGTTAAGCCATACCAATGGATTGTGATCGGTCACCAGAGAGAATTCTTGTCCATAGAAGTAAGGGGTTAGCTTTTTCAATGCCCATACCAGGGCCAGGCACTCCTTCTCTACGGCCACATAACTCACTTCCCGTGGTAATAACTTTCGGCTGAGGTAGGCGACCGGATGCTCTCTTCCATCTTCCCCGACTTGGCTCAGCACAGCCCCCAGTCCATATTTGGAAGCGTCTGTATGGACAAGGAAACGTTGGTTAGGTACTGGGGCAGCCAAGACAGGGGCATTAACAAGTGCATGTTTGAGAGATTGGAATGCGGCTTCACAAGCGGGAGACCACAGGACCTGTCTAGGTAAATTCTTCTTGGTCAGGTCAGTCAGAGGCTTGGCTATCGTACTATAATCAGGGACAAAACGCCTATAATACCCCGCCGTCCCTAGGAAGGCCAATACCTGGGTCTTAGTATTGGGTGTGGGCCAGTTGGCCACTGCTTCAACCTTGGCAGGCTCCGGCCTCTGGTTCCCACACCCTACCCGGTGACCCAAGTATTGTACCTCGGCCATTCCTAAATGGCACTTTTCCGGTTTTAGTGTCAGGCCCGCGGCCCGAATCTTATCTAGGACTACCCCTACGTGCACTAGATGTTCTTCCCAAGACTCACTGTAGATCGCAATGTCGTCCAGGTATGCACACGCAAATTTCTGGAATCCATCGAGGAGCCTATCCACCATACGTTGGAACGTAGCCGGGGCATTTTTCATCCCGAATGGCATGACCTTGAATTGGTACAAGCCAAACGGGGTGACAAATGCCGACTTGGGGACGGCATCCTCGGCCAGGGGGATCTGCCAATAACCTTTGCAAAGGTCTATGGTAGAGAGAGAGTTTCCCCTGGCTATGCGATCTAATAGTTCGTCTACCCGGGGCATCGGGTAAGCGTCAGTGGTAGTCTTTTCATTAAGTCGCCTGTAGTCCACGCAGAATCGGGTGGTTCCGTCCTTCTTGGGTACCAGGACTACAGGAGAGGCCCAGGGACTGTCTGATGGCTCAATGACCCCCAGCTGGGTCATTTCTCGTATTTCCTTCAGCATCCCTTCCCGGACGGCTTCAGGAATACGGTAAGGGGGCTGTCGGAGGGGAGCCTGTCCTGGGGTTTCTACCTTGTGCATGGCCAGGGTGGTGTATCCTGGTTCCTGAGAGAAGGTATCCTGTTTTTCCCATAGGAGCTGCCTAGCTTGTTCTAGTTCAATGGGGCTCAATCGGTCCCCCAACTTCACTAAACTAATAGGGTCGGTGTGGGTTTCTCTCTCTAGCAGATCAGGTAAGGGTAAACTTTCGGGGTCATCCGTAGCTGGGGCACAAACAGCGTGAATATCTTCCTGCCTTTCTTGGTATTCTTTTAGCATGTTCACATGAAAGGATCGTCGGATCCTTTCATCTGCACAGCTGGCAATAAGGTAGGTGGTGTCGCAGAGTTGGGCTAGAACCTTGTAAGGACCCTGCCACGCAGCCTGCAGTTTGTTGTCCTTTACCGGTTTCAGCACCAATACCTTCTGCCCTATGTGGAATAGTCGTTGCCGGGCACCCCTATCGTACCATCGTTTCTGTCGCCCCTGGGCCGCCTGGAGATTCTCCCTTACCAATAGGGAGAGTTGCTCCATGCGGTCCCGGAGTTCCAGGACATATGGCACAATAGGTGTCCCTTCCTGTCCGGTTTCCCCTTCCCAGTGGTCCCGAATGAGGTCAAGGGGGCCTCGCACCCTTCTCCCATACAACAACTCAAAGGGGGAAAAGCCGGTAGATTCTTGGGGTACCTCCCTATAAGCAAATAACAGGTGGGGTAAGAATCTCTCCCAGTCTCTGCAACCATCCGTAAAGGTCCTCAACATTTGTTTGAGAGTCCCGTTAAAGCGCTCACAGAGGCCGTTGGTCTGGGGGTGGTACGGGGAGCTGAGCAGGGGTTTAATGTGGCATACTTTCCATAACTGTTGTGTGAGTAAGGCAGTAAACTGGGTTCCCTGATCGGAGAGGATTTCCTTAGGGAACCCCACTCTGGTGAATACTCTAACTAACGCATCGGCTACCGTCTCAGCTTCAATATTTGACAGAGCTACTGCCTCCGGATACCTGGTCCCATAGTCCACCACAGTAAGAATGTATTTCTTACCGGACGGACTAGGTCGAGCTAGGGGGCCTACAATGTCGACTGCGACCCTATAGAAGGGTTCCCCAATGATCGGCATCGACATTAATTTAGCCTTAGGGTGATCCCCCCTCTTACCCACCCGTTGGCAGGTGTCACAGGTTCTGCAGTACTGCCGCACGTCCCGGTTAAACCAGGGCAAGAAGAAGTTCTGGGTAATCTTATGGGCCGTGCGACGTACTCCTAAATGGCCAGCTAGGGGTTCATCATGGGCAATCCTCATGATCTCTTGCCTATACTTTTTGGGTAGCACTAGTTGCTTCTGAGGGACGGGGTTTCTACCGGCTGCTGGTTCCTGAGGGATCCTGTATAGTCTATCCCCCACCCACTCGTAGCTTTCCCCATCTGTCCCCGGTTCCCCTTTATCTGCCTTATCCCTATACTTTCGTAGGGTGACGTCTTCCCGGGTCTCCCTCCCAAAAGTCTCAGGGGTATCCCAGTCTAAGGAGGTCTGCCCTAACGTCACAGTCAGAGGATTAGTTCTTACCTGGGTCTCCGCGACCGGCTGACCGATTCCGATGGCACGGGTCTGAGCACGGGTGGTGACAGGACAAGCACCAGCAGGGCCTTGAGGGGCAAAAGCGGATAACAGAGGGGCCAAATCATTTCCCAAGAGAACTTCGGCTGGTAACCCCTTCATCAGGCCCACATTTACTTGGCCGGCCCCTACCCCCCAATCCAAATGCACTTGGGCCGTGGGGAGACGATGCACAGCGCCCCCGGCCACTCTAACGGCCACAGTTTGTCCAGTATGTTCTTTTTCTGGGATCAGGTCGTGTTGGATCAATGTTAGTGTGGCCCCAGTGTCTCTTAATCCACTGACAACTTGTCCATTTACTCGGACTGTTTGATGTTGGCGATTGTCTACGGCAGCTGCATATAAGGGGTTGGCTTCGTGTAAAATTTCCCATTGCTCTTCCCCCAGGGGCCGGGCTTCAATGCAATGGGCCCCTGAGGTAAAGGGCCGGGTGTTCCCCTCGGCAGGCTTCCTCCAAGAAGTTTGTCGAGCTGGATCTAGTGGGCATTTGTCTCTCAAGTGGCCCACCTGCTGGCACCTATGGCACCACCGGCGGTCCGTGGTACTGGACTGGGTGAAGCGGGAGGAACTGTTGTAGGCGGGTTGGTTAACGGGGGTGGTTGGAGTAGTGCTGACGGGGCGGCTTTCTACTCGGGGAGTTGTCTTTTGGACCGAGGGATCAGGTTTGCGGGCATCCGCATACTCGTCGGCCAACCGAGCGGCTTCGGGTAGGGTAAGAGGTCTCCTATCCCGAATCCACTCTCGGATCTCTTGGTCCACCTTTTCGAAGAAATGCTCTAACAAAAACAGTTGTAGTACCTCCTCTGCGGTGGTAGCTTGGCACCCATCCATCCAGTGGGCAGCCGTGCGTTGTAATCGGCAGGCCCACTCGGTGTAGGAGTCACCGGTTTGCTTTCGAGATTCCCGAAAACGTCTCCGATATGCTTCAGGGGTTATAGCATACCGGGACAATAGGGCTTCCTTGACCAAGCGATAACTTCCCACTTCATGGTCAGGAATCGCCCGGAAAGCATCACTGGCTCGCCCGGATAATTTGCCCGACAAAATCTTAACCCACTCCTCGGGAGGTACTTTATGTAGGGCACATTGACGCTCAAAATCAGCTAAGTACTGGTCAATCTCCCCCTCCGTTTCCACAAAACTTTTAAAAGCGGCAAAATGTACTTTCCTCTTTTCCTCGGGAGTTTGGAAAGTTCCAGCAATTGGACTGGCACTGGCTGGAGTCTGGCGCCGGTTGGCATCGACTGCTGCGATTACTTGTGTAACGATCCTAGGTGAGGGATTCGGTCCGTAGTGAGCCAGTCTTACCCTCACCTCGTGGTCGAATAGTTCGTCTTCCGGGGTTCGGACCAATGCGACCTCCGGTTCTGGGTTTAGTTCGACACCCAGTTCGCCAGTTTGTTCGGCTAAGTCCAATGCGACCAATTCTGACAGAATGTCTCTTTTCTTTTTGTTGCTAGCCGAACGACCACGGCTCTCCAACAAGTCTTTCAGGGTAGATCGTTTCAGCCTTCCGTAGTAGGCTTCCATCCTGATCGCTCTCGGTAGCTGTCCTTCTGGGGTGAAAGAACGATCCCGCCGCTGCCACCAATTGTAGCGGCACCCCGATGTGGTAGGGGTTTACGCCGCTGAGAAGGTGTCCTTTCCCCCAGGATGAAGTCAGTTATAACGAAACACGTTCCGAGAGAATACGAATCAGCATTATTGTTATGCTCACTTATTAACAATATGGAACACAACTGCAGATAACTGATAATGTGAATTAAATGGTAACAATTGAAATAAAGGTTATTCAGTACTTGTACCGTATCTTTAATTCTTTGGCAGAAGATAAACAGCAGCAGGATTCACAGTAGTTTAGTTTAAAGCAATATTTAGTCCATAGCAGAGAGGAGCTTCCAAATTAGAATTAGAAAATAGGCAGCAGAATAATTAGTGAGGTAGAGACAATAGAGTGTAAGCAGAAATGCAAGCAGTTATAATCCTGGTTAGGACGATGAGTACTACTTAGCTTTGTAGGGGTGGTAGTCCAGGTTCTGTGAAAGTTGTTCCCAGATTGGATAAGGTAGCTGTAGACAAAAGAGTATTCCAAAGGGCAAGTCCGTGGTCGAGGAGAGGAGAAGGGGGGTCAACGTTAAACAGTCCGGGTCCGGTACACAGTAGAGGTAAATACAATTTCTCTTTAGAGTTTGGAGTTTGCGGGAGGCTTTCAAATTAATCCAGCCCTTTGGCGTTGGCGCGGTCTCCCTATGTATCCTGGGAACGACCGCGTCAGAGGAGGGGGAGTGGCCGCGCTCCGTCTACCCGGAAGTCTTAGGGTAGCGGATGCCGGCGGTTAGGCTCTGACAATTATAAATATCCCCTCCAAGCACGAGACGAGACTCTGTGTTGAGGGTCAAAAGTAGGAATAATCTTTATTCTGCAACTCGGGCTTTTATGCCGTACAACAACTCCTCCCCGTATCCGGAGGAGATAATACATTTACAGTGGGAATCCCTCCCACTGTACCGTGCAGAATATTTAACAGTTATTTATAAGTTTAATAACACACACAAAATGCAACGGAAATACAATGTACTACGTGTATCAGAGAACGGAGCTCTAGGGGAACAATATACGTGAAAATCCCCTAAATCGTTTGGGCCGTTCACGAGATACACGTTTGCACCATTTACTCTGAAACCACATAACATAAACGAAAACTCTCTCGTGGATATAGTGTCTCTAGTTCGGTACTCTGGATCTGTCGAACAGCATGACTGTCAGTTACCGGTAAGGTGGAGATTCGTCGTGTGAATATTTCGTGAGGGTTCGGTCATTAGTTAGTGCGGTCAAAATGGCCGCGACCCATTGTTCTCCCCACGTGGCTGCGTATACAGAACAGATCCAGAGCAGTTCACGATAATCCAGGTACAAACAGGCAATTCTCTGAGATGGTATCTGTTACTCCCAAAAGGGGTCTGTCACACTCCCAATATGGCGGCAGCCGCGTTTCCTCCTGGTACAAGCAAAGCATGGCAGGATATTGAGTCTAAGCTGGACAGACTCTTTAATCAATTTTGGAAGCAAATAACAAGCAGGAAGCCCCAACACGGTCCACCACAGCTCCAACAAGCTCCATCACAGCTAAGCGAAGCAGTCCCCATTAAAATCCACCAACGCAAAAGGCGCCGAAGACGGGACCGGAGGCACAAACAGAAATGCAGAGCCTGCCCCACGTCAAGCACTCGCCTCCACCTTAAGCCACCACAATCCCGCACCGGACGTGAAGCACCACCGGGACAGATCCGACCACCCGACAAAACAAGCTTCCACGACCTCAAGCCGCGAACCCGGCACTCAGCCAGAGACTTGCCTTTGTTGTTCCAGGTATCAGGGACACCCAGGGTCTGCACCTGGCGCCCAGAAGGGATCAGATGAGGACAAGCAGTAAACAGCAGCCTGCCAAGCATGTCCCACTATAGCCGATCCTCCACACCATGCCTTTGATCACATGAACTGCTCTCTGCACATTAACTAATCGTAAAGTAGCAAGCATTTAAACATGTCATTATTTCACCTCCTAAAGAGTTAATTGTCATAGTTCCTTACATGCCTTTACCTTAACCGTTCATGTATTGTTATTCACTAGTCTCATCTCATGGGGCGACTCACACTTGATTTATAACTAGTGGTGGAGCTGCTGATATGAATACACAGTTGATAACGTGCAAGCTACACCCTAAACATGACAGCCATCTTTCACAACAATGTACTGCTATATACTCATACCCTCAGTGCAACTAGCCATGATATACACACGTTCAGCCTAGCATGCTCAAATATAACACACTTCTGTCTAAAAAACAACAAAATAATAAAAAAAAAAAGAATGCAGCTTCCGAATGAATCTAAAATGGATGCTGTCCAGGAGGTGGGAGGGTCTGGGAGGGAGGGTCTGCTGCTGATTGGCTGGAATGTGTCTTCTGACTGTGAGGTACAGGGTCAAAGTTTACTCAATGATGACGAATAGGGGGCGGACCGAACATCGCATATGTTCGCCGTCCGTGGCGAATGCGAACAAGCTGTGTTCGCCAGGAACTATTCGCCGGTGAACCGTTAGGAACATCTCTACTTGTAACATGTCAGGGGGTATTGGGTTTTGAGAATGGACGTGAATAGGTCTCGGAGGTGTGGGAGCAGAGCCGCCGAGTATGTTTTGTAATAAAGCCTTGAGAACCAGTCTGGGCCTGGGCATTTGTTGGGCTGGAGGGATCTCCTCCGTGGTGATAGGGGCCGCGAGTCTCTCTCTGGCCTCCGCTGTGTCTCCTCCACAATCGCCCCTCCTCGCTCTGTTCAGGTGGAGGGTCAGGAGGAGTATGAGGTTAACTCCATTATTGATTCTCGTATCTCCCGGGGGAGAGTACAATATTTGGTTGACTGGAAGGGTTATGGTCCTGAGGAGAGGAGTTGGGTACCACAAGAGGATGTTCATGCTCCTCGCCTTCGCAGGGCATTTCACTCCCGCTTTCCATCTCGCCCCGGCTCCTTCCGCCCGGTGGGCGTATCTGAGAGGGGGGGTACTGTCAGGGTACCTGAAGCCTCTACCTCTGAGAGAGGTAGAGACTTAGAAGTTTATCCGTCCGGACGGCATGTCTCCTCGGTTCCTCGCGGTTCACCCGGTCTTGCAAACGCCGGCCGCGAGGGAGTCACTTCCTTTTATAGCAGGAAGCCCGGAAGCCGACGTCATGACGCCAACCCGGAACGGCCTGTCACTCAAATCTGTGGAGACGAATCAGGACTCGCCGGAGGCGTGTCTTCTCTCCCTAACCAGGGTATTTAACAGTATCTCTCTCATTTACTCATTCCCCTGTCGTGGTTCTAGTCTGCCTAGTCACACAGTGCTCTGTTATTCTCTTGTCTTTTGGTTCTGACCCGGCTTTGTTATTTACTTACCTGTCTTTCTGTTATCCTTGACCCGGCTTGTCTCTCGCTTACCTGTCTTCTCGTTCCCTCGACCTCGGCTTGTCACTGACCATTCTATACGTAGTTTTACGTTAAGTCCGGCCATTCTAAGGTCCGGTATACGTATCTGCTACTCTTTGTACTCTGCGTGTTGGATCCCTGACCCGATCCTGACACATGGGGGCATAATTATGTAATTTGTAATATTAAATATTTATGGGTTTGCTTGGCAGGCAGGCTGAATCATCTCTAACATATGAACTTTTTGCCTATGTGGACCAGCTTCACTAAGAGCCTGCAAGACTGAGCACTGTCTCATATTTTAGCTTTGGGAAGGGTAGGAGTAACAAAAATGAATATTCTGTTTTGCCTTTTGTAATTGTTTAGTTTTAATTCTGTTTATTGGGTTTTTATAAAAAGAAGACAAAAAACAACACCACATAGAACACATTACAACACCGAGAGAGGTATTACATAGGAAACCACCTTTCTCGGAAGGGACTACAACACAAAACAAAGGGTTTTTCCGGTTAGGTCATAAATATCTGAGGGATAACTCAGGGATTCCAATGCATAATTTAGATTACAGTAATAATATGTTGAGTCATCACGTTACCCCACTACCCATAGGGGTAACACAAGAAAAAACACGTATAACTGGTCAGATAATGAAACAAATTATCAGGTCTAAAATTCCATGATGAAAAAAAAATAGAGGGATATAAATATAGAGTAACACTATTGTCGATATATGATCATTATATGGTCAGAGAGCCCATACAGTAATTTCAATAGCTGGTTTTAAAAAAAAAAAATCTATGGACAATCTTTTACATTTGTCCGTAAGTCTCATAACAGCCCTTTAGTTATATCAACAAGATTGGTAAATCCCTGTTTAGATCCTTGCCTATACCTGCAAATGTTTCATCTCTCTTTTTTTTTTTCGCTTCTCATTACCTATGTATGTCAAGTGAGCAGACCACATAAAAAATGTTTTCACAGTTCACCAAGAGTGGCTTGGAAGTTCTATATTTCAAGGCAAGCAATTTACTGAGGGTGGTTGAATGGGAAAAAGAGGGAGTAATAAGGTCTTGAAGGTTGCTGAATGCAAACAGGAATACTACTTTTCATTCTTCTTATAAGGATTAGACATGTAACAAAGAAATATTATCTTATTACCTTTGACTTACAATCTAGATTTTGTGAATATGTGATACTGCGCTTCTGGAAACAGCACATTTCTCCTTAGTTGAAACCATGGTTCAGCAAATTCGTGGAAAAAACATCTTTAGCTTTAGTAGAGACTCAATGTGGGTTGCAGGTTGCAAGTGTTCTGTCAGATTTCTAGATCTCGTCAGAAATCTCGGCCTATTGCACATCCGTGCTAGCACTCCTGATGGGTCAAGAAATATGATGCAGTCTGGTAGCATGATGTGCCATCAGCTGGCATAACTTCTCCTTAGCAAGGCTCTGCAAGGTAAGTAAAGCTAGTTTATTACATAGTTACATAGTTACATAGCTGAAAAGAGACTTGCGTCCATCAAGTTCAGCCTTCCTCACATATGCTTTTGCTGTTGATCCAAAAGAAGGCAAAAAAAACCAGTCTGAAGCACTTCCAATTTTGCAACAAACTAGGAAAAAATTCCTTCTTGACCCCAAAATAGCAGTCAGATGTCTCCTTAGATCAAGCAGCTATTACCCCACTAATTAGACATTATATCCCTGTATGTTATGTTTTTGCAAGTATTTATCCAATTGCAGTTTAAACATCTGTATAGACTCTGACAAAACCACCTCTTCAGGCAAAGAATTCCATATCCTTATTGCTCTTACTGTAAAAAAACATTTTCTTTGCCTTAGATTAAATCTCCTTTCTTCAAGCCTAAATGTGTGACCTCGTGTCCTATTTATAGCCCTGTTTATGAATAGATTTCCAGATAATGGTTTATACTGGCCCCGAATATATTTGTATAATGTTTCACACTAGTGTTGTTTTTCAATTGTTGAACTTATAAGGGACATAATTGGTTAGGGTATTCACTAAAGCACAGGAGATTCAGGGTTAAGTGAGGTTTAAAATTATGGTTAGGGTGCTTAGTATAAGACCCTGCTCCAAGTCCGTCTTAGGGTGTCAGAACCCAGGGGGATTCAGCTCAGATCACAGGGGAGCAGCGTATGGAACAACATAATGAGAGGAAAATTTGGTATAGCATCCCATCTATAAAGGGGTGTGCAGGCCTACAAACTAGGGGAGGCCATTCATATATATAGGTTCCTAGATTCCTCCCCAATGGGTGGGTTCCCTCTTTCTCTCCCCTATTTAGATCCAGTCCACCCAAGGCTCATTGCTCAGATGTCTTGTGAGCTACCTAGAGACAGTCTGTACTGTCTTAAGAATTTAAACATGTTTCCTCATCCCAAACTTTTGCTGCTTAGCTTTGACCTCTGCCTGCCTGACCCTGCCTCTGGATTATTCTGCTTAGGACTCTAAACCTGCTTTCTGATCCTAAACTGTTGTTATATGACCTTGACCTTTGCTTACCTGACCTTGTTTCTGGATTATCCTGCCTGCTTTGATGCACTTTAAGTTTCAGAAACTTTTTCTTAAAGTGACAGTTGCTTGCTATCCCTCTGTCTACAATTAGCACACTTGCTAGTCACCTCAGTAGCCAAGGCGTTTCAGTAAGTTCTAACCAGGGAACATTAGTTGAAAGGCCACTAGTGACCAGAACAACTACAGCTTATTGCATTTGTTCTGGTGATTAGAATCAGTCCCTTCAGGCATTTTGCAGTAAACACTGTGTTTTCAAAGAAAAGAAAACATGGCCATGGTGGCTTTATTGTCTTCTGCTTGAAGTCAATTTCATTTTCCTTTTTTGTTATCCTTATCCCTTCTGGTTTTCTGCATCACCATATTTGCTGAAGGAGGCATAATTACCGTATTTATCGGCGTATAACACGCCCCGGCGTATAACACGCACCTCATTTCCAGAAGGAAATTCCAGGAAATTTCCACCGCTCCCATAGTATTCCCCCCCCCCCATCCCATAGTGTTCCCCCCCCTTTCCATAGTAATCCCCCCCCTCCCATAGTATTCTCTCCCCCCTCCCATAGTGTCCCCCCCCCTTTCCATAGTATTCTTCCCCCCCCTCCCATACTATTCTCCACCCCCCATAGTGTGTCCCCCCCCCCTCCCATAGTGTCCCCTAGTGCACTTTCCCTCTGTCCCATATTTACTTACCTGTATTGAAGCGTGGGCCGGCTTCACAGCGTGCACCGCGGAACTGGAACTTAAATTTCAGGTTCCGGTTTCCGGCGGGACTGAAAGGAAGTGTGCACACAATAGTGTGCACACTTCCTTTCAGTCCCGCCGGAAACCGGAACCTGAAATTTAAGTTCCAGTACCGGCGGGACTGAAAGGAAGTGTGCACACAATAGTGTGCACACTTCCTTTCAGTCCCGCCGGAAACTGGAACCTGAAATTTAAGTTCCAGTTCCGCGGTGCGCGCTGTGAAGCCGGCCCACGCTTCAAGACAGGTAAGTAAATGTGGGATATCGGCGTATAACACGCACCCATGATTTTCTCCCTATTTTCAGGGAGAAAAAGTGCGTGTTATACGCCGATAAATACGGTACATTATTCCTTTCACTATCTCAATATTTTTATTAAAACAAATATAATAGATGTCTTTGAAACCTGGGAGGAATAGTTAGTATATTCATTTAGGAATGCGGTAATTATGTACATAGATTGCTTTTCTGACGTGCCTAAATTAAAATAATAATAATATACATTTACAAAATGTTATTTGTCATATATTTTTAATTTACAGAAATAATAGCAGGAATGCACGTTTTTATAAATTATATGGCACACCATGTTTTTGAATATTTCAGATAGGATTTGAAATATTATTGTATGGTTTTAAATATTAGCATAGAAGCAAAAATATAGTTTTGTCACGTACAGTGTGTGTCACAAAATAGAGACATAGACACAAATACCCTTCTTATGAATATTAGTGAAGAGCTGTTTGGAGTGCAGGGTAACATAAAGGCAGAAAGAATGTAAACACAATATCTGTATGTGGGCAAATGAGCTGCTCACATAAAGTAAATACAGTTGCATGGCTAATTCTGGGTATCTGTTCTATACAGGACATATACTTATTTTGCAGTTAGATCATTTTACCAGCCCTAGAGCCCTGAACACTTTCACTTGTTCATAGTTCTTGGTACTGAGTCTATTTGTCTGGCTGATAAGATAGCAGCATCTTTCAGAGCTCCAAACCTCTTTCTCATCTGTACTCCAAGGTCAATTGGTACTGAAGCTACTATGGACTACACTTTCCTTTGATTTTATTTTTCATTGATATTATCCTTGAGACAAAGGACTACAGTTTTATGAGAGGGCTTGAGTATGCACTATGGGTATGCAAAACCACCATATATGCATTCTACCTCAATTTTTTAGATTAATTTCTTTCTATATATTGACTTGGAAATTCAGATGTAAAATTGTTTCTAGAGACCTTATATAAGGATGTTCTGGGCCATAATTCATTGTCAGAAGAAGTCAGTAGAAGAGATCTGAATGAACTGATCATATCTATCACTAGCATTACTGTTTAACAAGTAGAGAGAATCAGGTGCGGTTATCAACTGTTAGACAGATTGAGCTTCTTTTCCAAGGTCACTTTGGAAATTCCAGATTTAACCCCGTAGTGACCAGACCGCTTTTCAATTTTCTTACCATTTGGGACCAGGGATGTTTTTGCATCATATCATATAATTTACTATGAAAGAAATTATAAAATGTGATGAAACATTTTAAAAAACACACTTTTTCTAACTTTGACCCCCAAAATCTGTTACGCATCTACAACCGCCAAAAAACACCTGTGCTAAATAGTTTCTAAATTTGGTCCTGAGTTTAGAAATACTCAATGTTTACATGTACTTAGCTTTTTTTTGGAAAGTTATAGGGCTATAAGTAGAAGTAGCAGGTTGCTATTTCCAAACCATTTTTTTTTTTAAATTAACGCAAGTTACATTGTACATTGTAACACTTATATCTTTCAGGAATCCCTGAATAACCCTTCACATGTATGTATTTTTTAAAAGAAGACAACGTAAGGTATTAAACTTGGCATATTACCACCAATCAATGCCAAATTAAAAAAAAATTATAATAATTGGTGATTTTTTTGACACGCATAGCAATTTAAAAATACATGTACTGAGAACTTTAAGGGTTACTGCCAAAGAACACCCCAATATGTGTTCAGCAACATCTCCTGAGTACAGTGATACCACTCATGTATAGGTGTGTCGGGTTTTCTGGGGGCTAAAATACCTTATTTGGAGGGTGCACATTCCAGTTTTCCAACTTGGAATTTTCACAGCTGGTCATCATACGCCCAGGTCCTATTTGGGAAATTTTTGAAGCTGGCCAATTTAATTTACCCCCATCAAACCATATATTTTTGAAAACTAGACAACCCAGAGTATTCAATATGGGGTATGTCCAGTCTTTTATAGTAGTCACTAAGTCACAAACACTAAGTTAGCATTTATATTTGTTTGTGTGTTAAAAATGCAAAAAAACAATTATGAACACTAACTTTGGCAAGTGTTTGTGACTAAGTGGCTACAAAAAAAGACTGAACATACCCCATTTGCAATACCTTGGGTTGTCTTCTTTTGCAAATGGTATGCCATCATGGGGGTAATTCTCATTCCTAGGCTACCATATGCTCTCAAAGACAACATAACCAAGCTGGCAAATTTCAATGTGAAAAAAATGGCCATATATTTGACCCTGTAACTTTCAAAAACCCTCTAAAACCTGTACATGGGGGGTACTGTTATACTCGGGAGACTTCACTGAACACAAATATCAGTGTTTCAAGACAGTAAAAGTATTACAGCAATATCATCAATGAAAGTGCTGTTTGTGTGTAAAAAAATGCAAAAAACATCACTTTCACTGACAATATCATTACTGTGATATAGTTTACTGTTTTTAAAACACTAATATTTGTGTTCAGCGAAGTCTACCAAGTAAAACAGTACCCCCTATCTACTGGTTTTAGGGTGTCTTCGAAAGTTACAGGGTTACATATAGTGCTAGCAAATTAAATTCTCTGGACTTTCGGCATGGGTTTTCAGGCAGGTCCCCCAAATTGCAATCAATTAAATTACTTAATTATGTAAAAATATTACATAAATATGCATGTAGAACACGACAGGCAAGTGACAACACAAGACGGACATACAACCTCATCTGGTCAGCCCACAAGACACACACCCCAGCCCTCTTCCTATCACTAGACGCCGAAAAGGCATTTGACAGGCTCCTATGGCCCTTCCTATTCGCCACACTAGAAAAATTCGGACTCCCACAAAAATTCATGAATGCCTTGCATGTGCTTTATGCCTCACCACAAGCACACCTCCTCCTCCCACTCACACGCCCTCCAACCTTCACAATCCATAACGGTACTCGCCAGGGATGCCCACTTTCCCCAGTGCTTTTCGCTTTGTCCCTAGAACCACTCCTACAAATCCTCAGACTTAATAGGGATATAAAAGGAATGACAATACGTGGGGAAGAATACAAAACGGCGGCGTACGCAGACGACCTAACAATTACAGAACCAGTCACATCTCTACCACCACTCTTAGACGCCTTACAAGCCTACGCCAAGGTCTCGGGATATAAACTTAACATTAACAAAACGGAGGTACTACCAATACACATAGACCCCACCACTAAAACAGCTATACACAACATATATCCATTCGACCTTACTCTCGATCACATTAAATACCTGGGTATAACCATCCCGGCAGATCTTTCCCTTTGCTATGACCTGAACTACACACCTACAATCCAAAACATCACCCGCGACATAGATAGATGGCAAGACATGCCGATATCCTGGCTAGGACGGTTGGCGTCTGTCAAGATGAACGCCTTACCGCGACTTTTATACCTATTCCAAACTCTTCCGATCCCAATACGCCCCACAGACTTCAAACAGCTGCAGTCAAAGATTGATAAATTTATATGGGCCAACAGACGCGCTAGAATAAAAAGACAGACCCTATATGTACCCAACAAACAAGGAGGTCTGGGCCTCCCGCACCTCACTCATTATTATCAGGCTGCACAGCTAGCACAAGCACAGAACTGGCACGTTCCACCAGGGGCAAAGAGATGGGTCGACCTGGAACATAATATCTTTGGCAGGGATTTCCCCTCCATGTATATATGGCTGCCCAAACCAGCGAGACCCCCCCTCCCTCAAACATCACCCGCAATCCTAAATACTATTAAGGTCTGGCATAAAATCGTACACAAACATGGCCTGACAACCCAATTATCCCCGCTAACCCCTATACTCCGGAATACCCAATTCCCACCGGGCATGACGCCCAAAGATTTTACCCGCTTCGAAGATAATGACCTTACTAGACTACAACACTTTTACAAAGACGGCCATCCGATCCCATTCGCAGAACTCCCACAAAACACTCCTTTTCGCACCTTCGACATGTTTCGCCACATACAATAAAAAGCTTTCTAGAAGGCAGACGCACTTTGAAAAACAATGCCTACAAGCCCCAGCACGCAAAGGCCAAATCTCAGAGATATACTCACACATAATACAACACACTAAAGACGGAGCACTCACATACGTGTCGGCTTGGGAGAGGGACATAGGCCCGGCAGAAGACCCATCAGACTGGGCCGATATTTGGGAAGCTATAGCTACCATCTCAATTTGCGTTAACCATAAAGAGCAAGCTTATAAGACACTCATGAGGTGGTACCTCACCCCCTTAAAACTCAAGCAGATGGGCAGGTCAGACAACGACTCATGCTGGAAGGGCTGCGGACAGAAGGGAACGTACCTTCACATGTGGTGGGAATGCCCCCACACAGCACAACTATGGCACCAAATTGTTACTATGGTTTCACAGGTCTTACACACTAACATCCCGCTGGACCCATGGATATGGCTCCTGTCCAAACCCTTGGCAGACACACCACGGGCCCAAAATAAACTCATCGCCAAAATAGCTCTGGCCACTAGAAGAGCAATCGCAGAAAAATGGGGTAGCCCGGATACCCCAACAATGGATACAATTAAGCGGAAAATCAAAGACACTATAAAAATGGACGAAATGTCCGCTTTAATCCACGACACAACAAAACACTTTAACAAGATCTGGGATCCCTGGTTCTATGAATTCCCAACCCTGCCATAAGAAACAAGAAGGGGACAACCCCCACACGTTGGCAAAACATACACACCCACCACCAGACAAGGGCCCCCCCACAACACAACCTTCAAAACACAACCTAACCCACCACTCACAAAGCTCACAAACCCCCCCTACGGAGAGTGACTAATTGATAAAGACCTACACCCGAATCCACAAAGACAATAACCAGGGGTGCACTCACCCCGAGCCCACACACACAAAAGGAAGAGAAGGTGAACTCACGAAGAGGACCACTACACAACAAACACCCTCCCACTAACCAGGGGAGATCAGAACAAAAAGACCCATCCCATAGGACACACAACGACACCACAAAACACCTCGAAACAAAACTCCAACAAGAGCCAACACCCACACACACGACCAACCGTTACCACATACGATTACACGCACAACCTTCCAAAAGGCTACACAAACCCACCACCGACGCAGAGACAAACAAACATCAGACACACCCCCCCCAACCCAAACCCTCCAAAACCCACAGACACTACAGAGAAGTGCTACAACCTAACCGCCTAAGCTAATCCCCCACAAACTCACACACACAACAGATGCCAGACAAACCCGACCCACAAAGCAGTAAGAGGATACGACATCAGAGCAAAGACAAAAGGGCAAAATATCAGGATATCCTATCCCCCCCCCTTCTTTTCTTTTTGTACCCCACCCCAACCATTAGACAAGGAAAAGACGATACGGAACACAATTGTAACACTGGGCAAATGAACAATCGCCCAAAAAAGAACTCTATAAACAGTTGTATTGTATTTCGAACAACAAGAACAACCAATGCAAATGGTGTATGAAACAAACCGTAATTGTCAACCTCCTCCTTTTTCTCTTCTGTACCCCTACCCCCCCCAAAAAAAATCTGAACTCTTTATAAATAAAGAATTTATAAAAAAAAAAATATATATGCATGTAGAATTTAAATATATGTACATATTTATATATTTGAAGTCTACGTGTATATTTATGAAATTATTTATGTAATTATGTATATGGACATATTTATTTAATTATATATACATAGATATATATATATAATTTGATTCTAAGTGTATTTTGATATAAATAAATATATATTAATATCAAAATACAGTTAGAATAAAATTACATATATATATATAATTTTTTTCTAATTATTTTTACATTTTTTTATTTATTTTTAATTAGTTATTTATTTTTATAATACATACATATATAATACACATAGTAAAATTACACACGTGTATATATATATATACACGTGTGTAATTTTACTATATGTATTTTTATGTTAATATATGTATATATTGGAGGCGTGGCCAGCTGTGAACCTGAAAAGACGTGTTAATGGAGAGCTCCAGCCTCCACCACTCTAAATTGACTAAATTGCCACGAAAAAGGTGAAATAATATCATACAATTTTACCTACCACGACTCTAATGCTCTCAGTAGAGAGATGGGGTGGAAAAACAGAAAGTGAGCTCCAGAGGCGGCTCTAGACTTTATGAGGCCTTAGGCGAAACGCAAACATGAGGCCCCACTAACAAAAAAGTGTCACATATACACATTGATGCACTGTCTACCTGTGTATGTGCCTGAGAGTGTGTCTGACAGAGAGTATGCTTGTGTGTGCGAATGTATGTCTCTGTGAGCATGTTTGCGTTTTTGTCTGAGACCCTATGTGTATGGGGTAACTGATGGTGAGAGGGAGCGGGGGGTGTGATGGTGAGAGGGAGCGGGGGGTGTGATGGTGAGAGGGAGCGGGGGGTGTGATGGTGAGAGGGAGCGGGGGGTGTGATGGTGAGAGGGAGCGGGGGGTGTGATGGTGAGAGGGAGCGGGGGGTGTGATGGTGAGAGGGAGCGGGGGGTGTGATGGTGAGAGGGAGCGGGGGGTGTGATGGTGAAAGGGAGCGGGGGGTGTGATGGTGAAAGGGAGCAGGGGGTTGATGGTAATGTGAGAGGGAGCGGGGGGTGATGGTAATGTGAGAGGGAGCGGGGGGTGATGGTAATGTGAGAGGGAGCGGGGGGTGATGGTAATGTGAGAGGGAGCGGGGGGTGATGGTAATGTGAGAGGGACCGGGGGGTGATGGTAATGTGAGAGGGAGCGGGGGGTGATGGTAATGTGAGAGGGAGCGGGGGGTGATGGTAATGTGAGAGGGAGCGGGGGGTGATGTGAGAGTGAGAGGGGGTAATTTGAGAGTGAGAGGGGGTAATGTGAGAGTGAGAGGGGGTAATGTGAGAGTGAGAGGGGGTAATTTGAGAGTGAGAGGGGGTAATGTGAGAGTGAGAGAGGGGGTAATGTGAGAGTGAGAGAGGGGGTAATGTGAGAGTGAGAGGGGGTAATGTGAGAGTGAGAGGGGGTAATGTGAGAGGGGGTAATGTGAGAGTGAGAGGGGGATAATGTGAGAGTGAGAGGGGGATAATGTGAGAGTGAGAGGGGGGTAATGTGAGAGTGAGAGGGGGGTAATGTGAGAGTGAGAGGGGGGTAATGTGAGAGTGAGAGGGGGGTAATGTGAGAGTGAGAGGGGGTAATGTGAGAGTGAGAGGGGGTAATGTGAGAGTGAGAGGGGGTAATGTGAGAGTGAGAGGGGGGTAATGTGAGAGTGGGGGGGCTAATGTGAGGGGGTAATGTGAGAGTGAGAGGGGGGTGATGGTGATGGTGAGTGGGGGGAGGCTGAGGGTGGTGACGGAGGGTTATGCTGAGGGTGGTGATGCTGAGGGTGGTGGGGGGTAATGCTGAGGGTGGTGAGGGGCGATGCTGAGGGTGGTGAGGGGCAATGCTGAGGGTGGTGGGGGGTGAGGCTGAGGGGGGTGATGCTGAGGTGGGTGGTGAAGCTGAGGGTGGTGAGGGGTGATGCTGAGGGTGGTGAGTGAGAGGGGGGTAATGTGAGAGGGGGGTAATGTGAGAGTGGGGGGGCTAATGTGAGAGTGGGGGGCTAATGTGAGGGGGTAATGTGAGAGTGAGAGGGGGTGATGTGAGAAGGAGGGGGTGATGGTGAGTGGGGGGAGGCTGAGGGTGGTGACGGAGGGTTATGCTGAGGGTGGTGATGCTGAGGGTGGTGGGGGGTAATGCTGAGGGTGGTGAGGGGCGATGCTGAGGATGGTGGGGGGTGAGGCTGAGGGGGGTGAGGCTGAGGGGGGTGGTGAGGCTGAGGGTGGTGAGGGGTGATGCTGAGGGTGGTGGGAGGTGAGGCTGAGGGTGGTGGGGGGATATGGGGGATGGTGAGGCTGAGGGTGGTGGGGGGTGAGGCTGAGGGTGGTGGGGGGTGAGGCTGAGGGTGGTGGGAGGTGAGGCTGAGGGTGGTGAGGGGTTATGGGGGATGGTGAGGCTGAGGGTGGTGGGGGGTGAGGCTGAGGGTGAAGGGGTAATGGTGAGGGTGGTGGGGGTGAAGCTGAGGGTGGTGGGGGGTGATGGTGACTGTGGTGGTGGGTGTAGCTGAGGGTGGTGGGGGTGAGGCTGAGGGTGGTGGGGGTGATGGTGGGGAGGGGTGATGGTGAGGGTGGGGAGGGGTGATGGTGGTGGGTGGTGATGGTGGTGGGGGTGAGGCTGAGGGTGGTGGTGGGGTGATGGTGACGGTGGTGGGGGGTGAAGCTGAGGGTGGGGAGGGGTGATGGTGGGGAGGGGTGGTGGGGGTGATGGTGGTGGTGGGGGTGGTGGGGGGTGAAGCTGAGGGTGGTGGGGGGTGATGGTGATGGTGGTAGTGGGGGTGAGGCTGAGGGTGGTGGGGGTGATGGTGGTAGTGGGGGTGAGGCTGAGGGTGGTGGGGGTGATGGTGGTAGTGGGGGTGAGGCTGAGGGTGGTGGGGGTGATGGTGGGTGAGGCTGAGGGTGGTGGGGGGTGATGGTGGTGGGGGTGAGGCTGAGGGTGGTGGGGGTGATGGTGGGTGAGGCTGAGGGTGGTGAAGCTGGGGGTGAGCCTGAGGGGGGTGGGGGGTGATGGGGAGGGAGAGCCTACCTTTCCCTGGTGGTCCAGTGGGCTCCCTGGTGGTCTGGTGGCCACTGCTCACGGTCTGCAGCTCCTCAGAGCTGCAGACCGTGTAATCTCGCGAGATTCAGAGCGTTGCCGTGGTAACCCGCGGCAACGCTCTGATTGGCCAATTCTCGCGAGTCACATGGTCTGCAGCTCTGCACACTGCGGAGCTGCAGACCAGTGTCTGCGGTGGCCGGCCTGGCAGCAAGGAGGGGCCTCGCACCCGGCGGCATACCGGGCAAGCCGCCGGGCCCCCTCCTGGTGTCAGGTCCTCGGTCACTGCCCGAGGACCTGACACACTCTGCCCACAGGCGGTTTAGGCGGCCGCGAGGCCCCAGCCAGCGCGAGGCCTTAGGCGGCCGCCTAAACCGCCTAATTAGAGAGCCGCCTCTGGTGAGCTCACTCAGTGAGCTCCCAATTACCAGATATCCGATGGTCTTTCGACAGGCCGCAACAACAGGCCTGACCTAAGATGGCGCTTGGAGGGCCATGAGGTTCCAGCAAATCAGAGGAATTACAAGATGAGGAGAGGTACACCGAAAGGCTGATTTAGATTCACCAAGGAAATATCAAAAGGCTCCTACTTGACCTGCAAGCAGTATGGAAGGCGGATCTAGCAGGTGTGCAGGCTGAGATGGGGAGCATTTCAAGGCGCATCAACGATGTTGAGACCTGAGAGAGAGACAGGGATGGTCTGCTCAAAGAAACTAACTTCCAAGTGGAGTCCCTCTTTCAACAGGTGCTGAGGCTTACACGCACTGTGGGCTCCCAGGAGACACGGCACTGCAAGCGGAACATACATATTCGCGGGGCACCAGAGACAGTGGGCCCAGAGGCCTTGCTGACATTTGTAAACAAAGTGGCAGAGGCATTGGAAATAAGGGGAGAAGGCGGCGAACTACCATTGATTTCAGCGTTCAGAATCCGAAAGGCCCCAGCGGCTCCCCCGGATGCTCCCAGGGACATAATAGCAATCACCCGAGATGTGTCATTTAAAGTAGCTATTCTAACATAAGCCAGAAGACAACCCACTGTCCCTGTAGAAAACCACCACATTTGTATTTGGTGACTTACCATTCTCGGTCCTGCTGGAGCGACGCAGATTACAGTCCGTCACAAGACAACTGATGGAACATGGCGTAAGATACAGATGGGGAGTTTCTGGAACCCTAGTGGTGTCCCACTGAGATGAGGTTGTTCACTTTGTTGGCAGGGGAAGACCCAACAATATTCCTGGCTGCACTGAAGCTCCCAGACGCTCAACACAGGGCCTCAGGCAAGCGAGGAGTTTTGACAGATGGCGACGTCCCAAGGGATTGTGAACAGTGGCCCAAAACCAAGAGAGACCAACAACCATTTTGCCCACAGAACCCTCCATAGGACTCTCTGTCCAGGGGGATGTCAGTAGTCAGTGGGCCTCACCGGAGAACTGAGACCTAAGAACACTTTATGTTTTTCTGTTTTTATATTTTCAGTTTCTAGTGTGTGTTTCTCTACTGCCCCATGAAGCATCCAATTTGCTAGCTTTTAATACTTGACAACCCACAGTAGATTTCTATTTCCACACTTGAGAGAGCATAGCAGATCGTAAGAATGTGTGCAAGTCAATGTGTGAGGCATAGATGCTTGGGGCTGTATGTTAGCTAGAGGACATAGGGAGTATGAAATGGGACAGTAGACCCAGACTAAATTAGAGATTATGCACGTAGTCTATTCTGTATAGTGGGGGGACTAGGTAGCGTCCCAGTTGAGTCTTAATGATGGGTCGAGTAGTTCTGAGGCTTCTGTCCGAGCTCCGAGACCGGCTGTTGCACACTGAGCGCTTCCTCTGGCTAGGGGTGGAGGTATGTGTGACCTGTGCATATGGAAATGACTGTGCAGGATGGGATTTATGTATGAGTGCACTATAGCACAGAAGAGAGCAGAGTTTTTCCTTTCCTATGCTTTGAGCCCTTACCAAATAGAGCTTTCTTTTAAGACATGTTCTTTTATATGTGCTGAAGGATTTTATGTTACTCTACATTATCAAATGATTTGGAAAATGTATTTTTATCTGGCAAAAATGCATGATTTCACAACAAAAATAAAGAATAAAAAATAAATTTAAAAAAAATACATGTATATATTAATACAGCTATGTACGACCATGTTATGAGGCACATTACACATTATAATGACATAATACATATAATGTATATAATACACAATACGTATTGTAGACAATTCTGCTAAATGGGTCAAAGAATGCAAAACATTTTTTTATATTGCCAACTGGTTATCAATTTACAGACCATGTAATTAAGGAGTATTGGTCATTACCACATATAAGGGAATTCAGCTAACATGTTCTGTACGTGAAGGGTAGAGGTAATTATAAACAGTTTGTGTTATTTGTCCCATAGGGTTTAGATTATAGGCACCAATTAAAACACAGAAAACCCATGTATTTACAGATATATGCATATATGTATTATTGCTAAGATTTGTATATGAAATCTCATATAAAAAAAGTTAAATGTGGTGATTAACAAATATGATGATAATAATAATAATAATATAATCATTAGAAAACATTCTGATGGTATTTTATAGGGGAGAAACATGCGTTCTATGAACATTACTTTTTTGGCCGAAATGCGTTTGTCTTAAACACCTAGAATCCAAGGATGCATTGAATAAGAGATTTGTGTTTAATGTCACCCTATTAATATGTGAGCTGTGATACTGACACTGGTCTGAGACCAGAATATACATATCAAGGGAATTCAGTACACACAGGACTTCAGTTGCTGAAGCCAATCACCCATATGACTGTAATTAATGTTGTGTAAAAGCCCCAAATATCCATTTTAAGTCATTAGACATGACTCATTAATGTTAATTTACTACTGTGTTTGTGTTTTACCATGTTTTATGTCACAAAATTAACCCTTTGTGTAGTATATAAACATACACATTGTAGTATTTGCATATACTTTTATTGTGCCAGTCTGTCTTTATTTCTGCTTTCTGTCTGTCTGTCTGTCTCTCTCTTTATCTATTATCTATTTCTATATATGTATATATATATATATATATATATATATATTTGTATGTGTGTATATGTGTTTCACACTACACACGTAACTTGTGTATTGTATTGTATTGTATGCATACATCTTTAAGTGCAATCCGGTAATGTTTTATATTTTGCCATCTGTGGGATTGAAACGGACACGGACTGACACAGTATGACACTTGGCAAAAGCTATAATGTATAGATGTTCGTAATATATAAGAAGAATAATGTGTTCTTAAATGTTGTGGAAGCGTGGACATTGTATACAAACTGGAACCAAGGATTTGCATATGTAAACTATGATATAGATACATTTAGAAAGAAAATCGCTACCGTACACCCCGTTGTTTCCCGGTATAGCATGAACTTAACTTCCACTATTCATTTCTGCCAAATTATCATTGTGACATGCATGAAATCCTATTTGCTTCTCACCCCAGCCATTTTCTTCATTTCTCTTACGTAGACATACATTATCACAAACCTATACATATTTCAAAATGGCTCCGCATTTTTCATTCACAAGAAGGTTAGAGGCGTGCCCTCCTCACAGTACTGATTATTGCAGCAAAGAATTATGGGACTGCAGATGCACACTGCGGCAAAAATCGGAAATTCATTGTAGTAGAAAAAATCTATTCCAGTGCACTCGCCGATTAAACAAAATATTAACAAAGAACAATAAAACAATGCAATTATTGGAAATGGTTTGTAAGATTAGAATATTTATTATATTTCTTTAATGAGCCTCTTCCTTAATTCTTTTTTTTCTTTTTTTAAAGAAAATGTTTAAGCAGCTTATTTACTTTTTGCACATTGCAGTGCCGTGAAATCGATAATTTTTGATCTTCTTATTTGCTGGCAACATGGTGAGCTATTGCTTTGGCTGAAGGCAGCTGATGTGAGCTTGTCAGCCCAGAATGTTCATATTTTAGTTGGGCTGGCAAAAAAAATAAAAAAAGTATATGATGCTATTCGTTGTTACTTATTTAAGGTCATCTTATATTGCCGCTTTCAATAAATTCTAGCTGTGATTTAAAAATACGTAGCAATATAAATTTTTTGCGTATATCTTAAATAACAAATTCAGTGTTGTGTCAAAAGTAAAAAATAAAGCAAAACAGATTGTTCAGTGTGTGATTATAATCACATCATGCGAGGTCCACGGTTCCTATTTAGTGAAATTTCGCACAGAGCAACTTCTTAAGAGCGTCCCTGCTGTGCAGAGTGAAAAGCATGAAAAAACCAAAGACAGAATTCATCTGTGTTTATATTTTACAGACAATGAGGAGACCTAGTCTTTGTGTGCTTTTTTTCCATCCACCTTATTATTTTGCAAAAAAAAATCCTGCAAGATTTTCTCCATCTCACTCCCTCCCCCACCATTTTGAATACTGACACCCCCACAAGACTGCGCTGTTCCATTTTCTTTTTTTAATGCTTTCACAAATTCTGTATGCGCCATCTTAGCCTGATGTTATTGTTTGGTTATATCAGACCTTTCTAAGTAATCTTTTTTTTCTCTCACCGTTTGTTTAATTAACATTAACTCTACGTTTTTTGTTCGCTGGCGTTGCTGAGCTGCAAAAAAGATTGCGACGTCTCAGAAAATGGTGAGAGCCGGGAACATTTAATTCACTTCTTGTTTAGGGACGCGATAATTCAGCAAATGGATAATACAATTAATAACATTTACATGAGTTTGTAAAAGGTAGCAAGACCTACTTAGCAACATAACCTAAACCTGTGTTCTTTATACAGTGGGCTACGAGACGCACACAGTGGAAACTATTTTAATTCTACTTATATCCAGACACACAAAGCAGTAGTGGTGAGCAGATATTACCTGTCTAATCCTGCAGTTTCCAAAATCAGTTATTAGCCATTAATTGAAAGGTCTTGACTGCAAGCTTTGTGAAATTGTTGCGGCTACAAAGGTCTACATTCTATTGCACAAGGCCATTACAATAGCAAGCAGGTTAGTATTGGTATTATGCACAAATTGTTAGCCTATATACAGTGAAATTCAACAGAGGGTTTGGAAAAATGATTACCGTCAGCTACTTAGATTTTGTTGCATTAATGGAGTAGTAGTACATTTTTGACCAGTATATAATAATAACACATGCAAAACTCGTCATGGAACCCATAATGGAAGGTCCATTTAGTTAGCAGTTCGAACAGACCATTGTGACGGTTTCATAGTTCTATTGGAAGAATAATAGAATGGGCTGTTAAGTGACTGAATGCACTCTGATCATCTGAAACCCTTCCATTGTCTACATTTGTGCCAAAATGATGCATAGATAATGTTCATATTGAATGGAAGGGTCTCGGTGAATCAGTTTGATTTGTTTGCAAGCTTTAATGTAAAGGCTCCTTTTACAGAAGGTCGAAGGTGTTATAATTGAAGTAATGACCCTGGTGTTCACTGTAGGAGCCTCGTTTGGCAATACGTTCTGTCATGAAAACAACAAACTCACTGTCGTTTCAGTTTTCAGGAGCTCTGCATGACAGTGTTCAACTCCAAATATAAATTGGGAAGGCGGGGTGAGAATACATTTTATATGGTGATAAGAAGGGTCCTAATCAGATTGTAAAATGGGAAGTACTGTCTACAAAAGGTTATTCCAAGAATAAGGAGTACTCTATCCAAATAGGAGATATAATGCTCCACAGACAATTGTGAAACACAGTTTAGATATATCTGTAGTGAGCAAAAATTCTCAATTATTTTAGAATTTTAGTTTTAGAATAAAGCAATGTATTTCAGTCTGGGCTTATAGTGGGGAACATGGTAAAATATAAGCTGTGTTTTAATGAGAAAACAAAAAAGGACAATGTGCCTTACAGAATGAATATAAAACAGGGAGTTGGAGTTACAAGTTAGGAGATATATGCATGTGATTGGAAGAAATAGGGAGCAAGACTCATTATTGAAAAACTAACAATAGAAGGTAGTCAATTTATTGAAAGATTTAAAATTTTTTGATTATTTAAAGCAAAGTCAAAGCAAATGCCTCCAAGTCTTGCATTTTGGATTAATGGATATTGCATTTTGTTGTAGTATAAAGCCCAAGTAATAAAGTACCTACAAGACTTTTTTTTAAACCTTTAATAAACCGCTGACCGTGACAACTAGGTCTAAGCTGAAGACATATAACCCCACAATTAGAGCATATTGAAAGTGGTTCTTTTTGAAAATCAATTTAGTGATGCAGCGAGCCACCTTTATCAGCTTTTATATTCTTCTGTACAAGCTCCATTTATTTAGTAAGGCTTCATGTATAAGAGTAATGTAATTGTAAATGTCACGTGTCTGCAACAGAGAGAAAAATTGCATGATTATTATAATCATCATATATAAAATGAATGTTCTTCACACTATTAATGTTTCTTAAAAGGAAGATAAATTGTATGTGAATAACTATAGTATTGAAAGCAGAAAATGAGAGCACATATCATGTAGTCTACATTATCATAGGGTCTGTAAAGTGGCTTTGCACCTATTATATCCACATATTACTTAAGACCATTTAACTGTTTAGTTGTAAGTTTACAACAGGAGCTCCATAAATATAGACTAGCAGCTCAAATGTAACTGAAATTAGACATATATTCAAGCATTAACATCTACTACATGGCTATTCTTTAAATAAAGAATAATTGGCAATTCAAGGTGAATTTAAAATATAAGTCCAAAATTGCTGAACTGGTAGAATAGCTGACTTGGAGATTTTTTTACAATCACCTTGAATTCCTAACATTTCTCACTTTATTGAATTACCCAGTAGTAGTATTATATGATCAATAAAGTCAGTGTTTTCTATTCATATATGAAGCAGATATTTTATATGGTCTAATTTTTCCCTTGGTTTTCATACAAAGATGTGTTTTAGCATGTAGAGATTTAGAGATTTACGTTATAAACAACTAACAATAAATACAAAATGATATGGTTTACTGTTTGTATGTTTGTGTGTTTAAATACATGACTATATTACTGCATATATTTATTTTCTCCAAATAATACTGTAATGAATGAATGTCTAATACATGTCTACATTTTATAGAATATTCGTTATCAGATTTGCACAGGCTCTTTCTTTGTTGATTTCTTCTCTTGTTGATGTATTCTATAAAAATAACCCCCTTTGCTTTAACCTTATTTCGTTTCCAGGAATTACTATTATTCTTTTGTTCACATACTGTATCTAGGGATCCTGCAGTGTTTATTAAAGTCAATGAGTGCATATGTCTATTCACTACTTGACCGCTCGTAATAAAAATCCTCTTACAGAAGTAAATAAATAAAAACACAAAATTCCCATTCAGTAATAACACTTGATAAAAAACATGATACACAAGTTCAATTAAAATGTTCTAGCAAAAGGGCATAACTGAGGCTTTCAGTGTGACAATGCTTAAGAATAGAGAGGAAACACTCTATGAACCACAATGATACCATATATTATTTTAAAAAAAAAACTTTCATTTTACGAGATATGAAAGGAAAACAGTGTTGATTTCTATTTTGTTTGTTTTTTTGGAAAGTTACCTCCTGTTTGTATAATAATGAATATTGTATACTAATACTTCTTTCTATAATGAGGTCCACAGAGAAATATCCCATGTTAGAAAAAGGTTTAGATATTCACATAATAAGTCAGTGTCATGATTTCTTGGCTTCTTTTACCACGGTAAATTGCAGGCATATTGACTTAGATTAGGGCAGGTTATGTGGTGGACAGACAGGCCGGTTTACCTGCTTATGGGTATGAATATTCTGCAATCGACAAGCATGCTCTCTTGACCATTGTATATTTAATCATCATAAAGTCAACAGGAACCTTGCACCTGTGTTCTAACTTGGCACTCTGTAGTTTGCGAAAATAGAGATACTTGAGTCTTGGTATTGACCAAAACAGTGCATTATCTTACGTTTATGCTAAATAATTTTTTTGATGACTGACTGGTAAATATTCATGGTTTGTGCACAATCTAGAATGCCCTGGCTATACAATCTTAATTTATTATGGAAGGGAAGAACATATATCTGCCTATCATAGATACATGGTCCCCTTACCAAATGCAAAAGAGCTGTAGGTAGAAATAAATACTGCATGTATGAAAATGATTAATTTATTTATGGGCCCCTTACCAAAGGCACCAGAGCCATAGGTAAGCCATGTTTGCTTAAAATTGGTGAATCGTGCTTTGCCTGCCAGATGCCCATGTTAGTGCTGTACTTTTGCACATACTTTTGTCTTATGGTACCTTTTGACTGTGTTGGGATTTCAATGAAATTCCAAATAGTCTTTATAAACATTTCATAAAGACTTGTGCTGCCAAAGCAGCTCTGATGCATCAAGGCATGACTCCACAAGACCTTTGAATGTGTCCTGTGGTATTTGGCACCAAGACATTAGCAGAAGATCCTTTATGTCCTGAGCCCTGCAAGTTGTGAGGTGGGGCCAACATGGATCGGATTTGTTGTACCAGCACATCCCAATCAATCCTCAATCGGAATTTGGGAACTTGCCTTACTATGCGATTGGGGAATTATTCCAGGTAATGTCAGAAAAATTACTAGAAGTTTAAGGTTTTCAAAAAGACCCTCCTTTGATCAAGAGGAGAAAGAGTTTATTAATTAATTGACTGAACTTTTAGATTTATGAGCCTGTTCACCAGAAGTAGTAAAAATACACTAAACCAATTGGATATTGAAATTAATAAACTACAGAGCTTTTTGGTAATCAATATTGCTGCAGTAACTAGAGAAAGTTAATATAAACAAAGCTCCAGGGCCTGACGGTATCCATCCACGTGTACTTAAGGAACTAAGTGTAGAAATAAGTGAACCTCTGTTTTTAATCTTTCAAGATTCTTTTCTTTCAGGGAGTGTTCCGGAGGATTGGAGGAAGGCAGATGTAGTTCCTATATTCAAAAGGGGCTCAAAATCCTTGCCTGGAAATTATAGACCTGTGAGCTTAACTTCTGTGGCTGGTAAAATATTTGAAAGGTTATTAAGGGATAATATTCAAGAATTCCTTGAGAAGAACATGGTTATCAGCAAAAATCAGCACGGTTTTATGAAGCACAGGTTGTGTCAAACTAACTTGATTGCGTTCTCGGGACAAGAATATAATTTTGCCTCTTTATAAATCACTGGTAAGACCACACATTGAATATGCTGTGCAATTTTGGGCACCTGTTCTAACGAAGGATATTATGGCACTAGAAAAAGTGCAGAGGCGGGCTACAAAATTAATAAAAGGAATGGAACATATCAGCTTTGAAGAAAGGTTAACAAATTTAAACCTATTTAGTTTAGAAAAACGTCGCCTGAGAGGGGATATGATAACATTATACAAATATATTCGGGGCCAATACAAACCATTGTGTGGAAATCTATTCACAAACCGGACTTTACATAGGACACGAGGCCATGCGTTTAGACTGGAAGAAAGAAGACTTCGTCTAAGGCAAAGGAAAGGTTTTTTTACTGTAAGAACAATCAGGATGTGGAATTCTCTGCCTGAAGAAGTGGTTTTATCAGAGTCCATACAGATGTTCAAACAGCTACTAGATGCATACTTGCAAAAACAGAATATTCAAGGATATAATCTGTAGGGTTATAACTGCTTGATCCAAGGATAAATCTGACTGCAATTCTGGGGTCAAGAAGGAATTTTTTTCCTAGCTTGTTGCAAAATTGTGCTTCAAACTGGGTTTTTTTTGCCTTCTTTTGGATCAACAGCAAAAAACAAATGTGAGGAAGGCTGAACTTGATGGACGCAAGTCTCTTTTCAGCTATGTAACTATGTAATAATATGTCCCCTGATAAGTATGCATGCATAACAAAGGATGTACAAAATAATTTAGAATAAAAGTGATGAGTGTGATTGAGATTAAAAAAAGAAAATATTTGCATAATAAAATTAATTACTCCAAAAAGGGGAGATCCTACTCGAGGTGGAATGACAGGTCCCAAAATAACACACATAAACCAAATTATATGTAAAAAAAAAAAGGCAGACATGTGAAACAAAAATACCGATCACATTAGAAATACAAATAAGGAACCACTGGAAAACACTATTTAAAATAATAACCCATGGATCAAATAGGAAATCACAATATGTACAAAAAAGCACAACCTACACTCTAAAAATAAATATAAAACTCAAGAAAAGGTGGGGAGGAGAAAAGAAAATCCACTGTTGGACAACAAAAGGCAAGATCACCCAAACCGATTATACCACAAAATAGACACTATACTAAATAAGATATTTTATCATACAATATATTTAACCATTTAATTAGATCACCAAAGGATGAGGATTTGTAGAACACACCTATCAGTGAAAAACTGTAAAGAAATATTAACACCATTGAGATTACTAGGAAAGAAGAGCCTAGACAGGAAGTGGAAATCCAGGAGGATGTACAAAAACCAAAGGAAAGACATAATAAACATATTTAATTTAACAAATAGACCGTCATTTATACCCCAATAAAAACTTTTGGATAAAGACCTGAAATTTGCCCTTACAGAAGTTTTGGACAAGTTCAGTATGTATAAGGATCTTAATATATTTATACAAAGTTGTGTTTAAAAAATTTTTTTCTTAAACACATGGCAGAGAGACCTAATACTCACGATCAACATACTGAATTTGTTCACACATAATTAAAAGAAAACAATTCTTCCCCCTCAATGTTACAAATCAGGGGAAATGATTACCTTCGAGAAAATCGTTATTTATGATTTAAAAATATAAACAAAAATGCAATAAAATTAATATAATTTGAACTACATGAAAAGACTCTTAAGGAGTTAAAGAAAAATCATTCCCTGGTAATTAAACCAGCAGATAAGAGGGGATGAATAGTTCTTATAGATAGATATGATTACATAAACAAATCCCTTAGCTTGTTATGAGACCCTAACACATACAAAGTATTTACAATGGGCCCTACAAGTGAAATGAAAATCAGCTATAATAAGCTTATTAATAAAGGTATATTAAATAAAAAAATAATTTACTTATCTAAATGTATTTTGGGCAGATGGTGCAATACTGGGATCCCGCTAGTCTCTATATCCAGTACATTTTCCCAATGCATAGATGCCTACAACCCATTGTACAAAAGAGCCCCAGCTATCTGAAATATACTCTGAACATTTGGCAAGTCTTAAAGAATGTAACATGGGAAAAGCAATGGTAGTTCATATGTGAAAAAGTTTTAGTTTTTGTTCATTCTAGGGACCTCCCTTAACTTGGCAAATATACAAGGCCATAAAAACGTAAGGGTGCACACGTCATGGGAAGTTCCCTAACTTAAGACAAGATGGCATCTTAAAGTCTGAAAATCTTTATCTATTTAGGGTTACCAAAGTATATTATGTACTGAATGAGTCATGCATTATTGTTATTGTATTTTGTCTGGGACAAAATGGCGTAAACATATTGCTTAAAGAAACATGTATGAAAAACAATATGTTCCATTTCTAACACCTTGTTAGTTTGCAATATCTCTTAAAGACAAAGTACACAGTTTGAGAAATACTATATTTGCATTTGCCCATAACAATTGTAACAGTATATGTAAATTTACTTTATACCATGGGTCGTCAACCTGGTCCCTACCGCCCACCAGTGGGCGTTTCAGGATTCCAGGTGGGCTGTAGGGATTTCCTCAATTTCAGAGATTAGGTGGGCGGGAGGGCGGGTGCGAGCCGGCGGTACCCCTGCAACCAGGTACCACCATCACCATTTGCGGCCATGGCTCGCGCGGCAACCGCCGGGGCCGCCGTCCAAGGGATCCATCGAGTGGCCCACCCAATGGATGTGGATTGTAAGGGGGCCTGGTCAGTCATGGGCGCTTTAACAGCGCCACCGGGCCCCCTGTGATTACATCACACAGAGCTGGGAGGAAGTGACCGCACATCACTCCTCCCAGCTAACACACAGACCGCGCGGGAAGAAGCAGAGGGAGTCAGAGTGGGAACTCTGACTCCCATCCACCTGAGCCACCACTGGACCCCAGGGAAAGTCACCCTCCTGCACCTAAAAGGTAGGAAACAGGAGGCTGACTAAAATATTTTGTGTGTGTTTGTATGTATGTCTTGTATGTATGTGTCTGTATGTATGTGTCTGTATGTGTCTTTGTATGTATGTGTCTGTATGTATTGTTGTGTATGTGTCTTTGTATGTATGTGTGTCTTATGTATGTGTGTGTTTGTATGTATGTCTTGTATGTATGTGTCTGTATGTATGTGTCTGTATGTGTCTGTATGTATTGTTGTGTATGTGTCTTTGTATGTATGTGTGTCTTATGTATGTGTGTCTTATGTATGTGTGTGTCTTTGTATGTATGTCGTGTGTGTCTGTATGTATGTGTGTCTTGTCTTTGTATGTATGTGTTGTGTGTGTATGTGTCTTTGTATGTATGTGTGTCTTGTGTCTGTATGTGTGTGTGTCTTTGTATGTATGTCTTATGTGTGTGTATGTGTGCATGGCTGTGTGTGTGTCTGTATGTGTGCCTGTCTGTTTGTATGTATGTATGTGTCGTGTGTGCCTGTCTGTATGTATGTGTCTTGTGTGTGTCTTGTGTGTGTGTCTGTATGTATGTGTGCCTGTCTGTTATAGTGGGCTATAGTAAGTAATAGTAAGTGGGATACCTAGCTCAGCCTTCTTACTGGGCATTGCTATAAGTAAGGTTAAAAAATAGAAAAAAGGGGGATTGAGGAGGGAGGGGAGGATGCACAGATGAGAAATCATATTATGCGCAAACAGAGAAGTCATCTGAATATCACCGAAAGAGGAGACCTTTGTTTGTTCCTTACGAAATCAAACCAGATATCAAATATTTAGTCTCACTGCATCAACCTCAAGGATCTCATTAATCACTAGTAAAGATAATTTCAATCTACTTTATTGTTTTCTCATTAAACTTTATAAAGTTAAAAACATTATAAACATGCATTAAGTAGAAATAAAAAGATAAATGTACCTACCTTTTACATTTTTAAAAACACCCTCCTCTCTAAAAAATATTCTGCACTTGCGCGAAAACTGGTGGGCGGTAAGGAAATGTTTCCATCAAGAAAGATGCATTAGTGGGCGGTAGGTAGAAAAAGGTTGACTACCACTGCTTATACCATACCATGATGCTCAGCAAGAAGACATTCTGTAGTCTAGAGGACTCCCAGGAGTCTCAACAAGCCCAATTTTATTTTATAAGGGATATACTGGATCCTTATGAACAATAATTTTTTGTTTTGTGATAGCTGATATTTGCAGATTTGTGGGACAATTAAGGGGCACCAGGTTCGCACCTAACTACACTAATTTGTTTAAATATCTGTTGGAACATTTGTTTATTTATGAAGACAAAAGATAGGATGCAAACCTAGTAGTCAACCGCTGTTTATAGACAATATATTTTTATCTGGAGTGTCGATGAGTCCTCCCTTAAATCTTTAATTTGTATTTTTTGAGCATTCTTTTTTTTTTTAATTCTTTAGTTTTGCAATAGCAGAAATTGCAGTATACGACAATATAAGGGCTTGTGCAAAAGCCAAGTCATGTTTTATATTTAGATGTCATTGTGACACAGAAAGGAAATGTTGTAGGGTTAGAGTATGTATTGTGTCATACAGTAGTAACTGGCATATTCATAATCTGTCAGAGTTTTAAAATTTTTATAATAAAAAGTAAAAAGAAAAACAAATAACTTGCCCTGCCCCATGGTCGGGCCCGTAATGGGGGACGGGGAACCACATGACCCCAATTTTTTCAGAGCATTCCAACCACATGTACAAGTAAGTGCCTTTACTGCTGCATCCCCTCCAACATCCATCTCTAGGGGCTTGTAACGGATCAACTGGCACCCCGACTGGGTACCTCCGTTGAAAGATGCTCCTAGCGCTTCCAGAGGACTCCAAGCACTCCACCAGACACCATAAGCACCGCAGGCTGCAGCTATCTCCCTTCAGAACGAAGCAGGAACAAGCTCTTACAAGAGCTCAGTGATTATGGCAAGGGAATATGCCTAGCATAGCAATCCCTTGTAGCAGATTCCCCCAATAAGAGACAGGACTCAAGTTGAGGGTAAAAATAGAACTCCCTGGCTGCTAGCTTGCAGCCCTTTTTATTAGGTGCTCCCATGAAGGGGAGGGACACACACAGTAACGTACATTAACCAATCACACAATAGTTACATCCCACACATAGCCCTCCCCTCTACCTGTAAACTAATTATCTGTACACACAGGAAAATACAATTATCATAGGGAAAATACAGTTTTTACACAACATTCATAACTCCCAAAATATACATCACATTCGCATAAAAATACATATTCACCATCAATCCTCTTTTCATATGGTATAGTTTAATCGGAGTGCTGTACCACTGAAACAATGTTTTATATGATTTTTCTTGGTGGGAGACACAGATGGACGTAGTGGACTTTGCTTCCCATATTTCCTGCCATTCAATGCCTTCCAATACCTCCAGCAGGTCTCCCTCCCATTGGTCGGCGTATGACAGCTGTCCCCATGTTTTGGTCTCTGAGCAGAGGTGGGCATACAGCAAGGTGATCAGGCCTTTTTGCATGGATTCTGTAGACACATTCTTGTAAAGAATGTCGTTGGTTTGAGGGCTGCTTCCCCGATATGTGGTTGTTTTTCAAAGACTTTGATTTGTAAGTATCATCTGATAGAGTCATGCGTCTCCATTGTTTAAGTTCTTCAAAAAATATTATGTCTCCCCCCTCATAAAGGTGACAGATCCTTTGTAAACCTGCCATCTCTAGGTTTATAAAGTTATAGGCTTTCATGCCTGGTGTAAAAGCTTTGTAACGTAGGAATGGCATTAACGGTGTTGGGGTTGAGGGCAGGTTATATTTTGTGGCCGAGGCGTCCCAAATTCTTATTGAATTTAGGATGGCCGGGCAGGATGTCCACAGCAGCACCCTGTGGTCACTTGGTCCCCACATGAAGAACTGTGGGAGGTCCGCACCCATGAAGAGTGACTCGAGGTCTATTCATCTCTGTTCCTCCAAGGGGGCATACCACATAGCTTTTAAGGCAAGCTGCGTTGCCAGGTAGTAGAAATGGAAATGCAGCAGGCCCAAGCATACAATATATTCCTAGAGGTCACTGGCCGTTTATTCTGCCACACGAACGAGCCAATTGCTTTCTGTAGTGGTGCCAGCTCGGTTCTAGTTAGCGACAATGGGAGTGCCTGAAACAAAAAGAGTATGCGACTATGTTTATTTAAACGGAGTGCACTCGGCCAACCCATTATATGGGTTTATCAATCCAAGTCTCTATATCCTTCATCAATTGTTTCATCATTGTGGGGTGATGTAATTCGTACAATTAGGATGGGTCTGCTGTTAGGCAAGTGCCTAGGTATTTAATGGAGCTCCTCGTCATTTGGATATGGTGCATGTCGTGGATGAATGCCGTGTCCGCCGCAGAAAGCTCTAGTGGGAGGGCTCTAGACTTGTCCATGTTCGCTTTGTATCCCAAGATCAGACCGTACTGTGTGAGGATCTCCGTCAGAGCTGTCATAGAGTCTTTCGGATACTAGGAATTCCTGCCCTCCCACTTTGACACCATGTATGTTTGGGTGCCTGCGCAGTGCCTGCAATAAAAGTTCCAGCGACAGGACGAACAACAGGGGAGAAAATGGGCAGCCCTGCCTTGTACCATTGCTCAATTTGAAGGGCCTGGGATGCGCACCTGCAACCCTAACCTGTGCTGTGATGTTGCAATACATTGCTTTAATTGTGGAGATGTAGGAGTCTGGGAAGCCCTGATAGGACAGAAGAGTAAACAATTCGGCCATTTAAACCTTTCTCTGCATCAACAGAGACTATAGGGTAGGGGTTTAAGTTGTGGCCTGTCACCATATGATATCAATATTCCTATGCGCATCCTTAAATCTTTTTTAACACATGTTAATCACAATAGGGAAATTCAAGTCACCAGCAATTATAGTAGAGATTTGGTTTAATATACTAAAAGCTACTGCTTCAGTTTTTGCTTTCTCTATGAGTGTACCTGACTGGAGGGCAGAAGAGGGACAGGTTTACCATAGTACACATCTACCTGTGAGAGCTGAGCCTGTCCCCTATAGGCTCTGTTCCATGTGAGTGTATCCAGTATATTTGAAATACACTCTATTCACCTATAAAATGACACTATATATGATTTTTCTTTTATTTAGCACTTAAACATCAGATATCCCTTTATACATATAAGGGTAAGTGCTCTCTGTAGGACTCCACTGTATTCACTGGTGTTGGCTTTTGCCATGCAGTTAATTTATAAATGTTTTGCATGATAGTGTGTAAAGTTGGAGAGATACTTACACATGTGTGGTAGCTGCTAGTTTGAATAAAATTATTCTATATAAATCATTTTATACAAATTTTTATACAGATTACCTGATTTTTATACTTTACATGACATATGTTTCATAAATGTTTCATGATTTTTTCTAATAACAATATTCTTTCCAAATAATTCCTGGAAACGATCCTTTAGTAACCCTTCTAATACTTTGTCAGCCACAGACGTAAAGCTCACAGGTTTATATTTTCCATGTAAAAAGGTAACCCTTTTTGAATATATGAACCACATATTAAAAAGATTAAAATCAGAGGTTTGTTTATTTCTACACTTAACCCCTTAAGTACTTGTGGGTGTATACCATCAGGACCTGGTGTTTTGTTTACATTAACTTTCTTTAGTTGCTGCAGCACCTTGTCTTGAGTCATCTTAATGATTTACAGTATATGTAAACATGATCAGCAGATTTAAACACTCTGTGGGCACTCCCCAAAACCCCACAACAAACTAAATGTACAAAAACTATAATTCAGTGTTTACATGATAAACCCCACCACAAACACATAAGTAATGAGTGAATCACTCAAAGAGTATATACAATGAATAACTGATCCCTTAATATTTGGGCTGACCAACAAATATATGAAAAAAATTATAATTGTGTAATATTATTTAAATTAGTGCAATTGTGATAAAAATTGTTCTTGTTACTTACATTTTTAAGAGCCTTTTAGCAGAGTTGGAGTTTATCAGGAGGAAGGCACCGACTGACTACTCAATATACACTGAGGAAAAATTCCTGCCCTTTCCTTGTCTTTATTATCTAGCATGCCTAGCTATGATTTCATTTTTTATAAAAAAAAATTACATTGTATTTTTTAGAATTGATATATTTAAAATATTTGGGGTTTGTTTTGCTTTCTTTGGCTATCACTTTTTCATTTTCTAGTTTTGCCCATCTACTCACCTTTTTGCATACATTATTGGCCACCTTATAGCTTACATAGGTTGCCTCTAACTAGTCTCATTTAAATTCTGTAAATGCCCTTTTTCTTATTTTAATTACTTGGTTTACCTTCCCACTAAGCCACATTTGTTTCTTTTAGATTTATTACCCATGTTATATACTGAGAAGTGTACATTTCTAATATTTGTTTGAAGATATTCCATCCTATGTATCCTCTGTGTTTATTTTCACTAGAGAGTTTATGCCAGTCAATGAGTTGTAAAGCCCCCCTTATCTTATAGAAATTAGCCTTTTTATAATTATATTTTCTGACTTATTATTTCAGAATTTACCTAATAGGTTAGCTTATGCCCCCAGAGAATAGGACAGGAAAAACAATTAAACAATTAAGTAGACAGGGAAAATAGTATTAGCTCCTCAGTCTTTTTCCTGTCCTCTTAGCCATAGGACAGATAGGTTTAATCTGATTTCTTTTCTTTTTGCTCACCTTACTATGTGATTGTAGTCTTTATCCCTGTAAAGCTCAGCCTTCCTCTCCAGGAAGCTCTAGGCACATGTAACCCACCTCTGTGCAGATGAGAACCCAGGGAGATTGAATGAACCAGGTATAATGGCGGTAATGGCATTCACAACTGTCCAGAGCATGCACAAAGGTTTAAAGGCAGAGAGGCATGGCATTCAAACTCACAGTAAGTTTTCAAACTTTATTCTGGATTGGGAAAATGTTTTTGGGGCGTTTTTTGCTTTATTCTGTGTAGTCAGCTCTCTGCAGGTAAGATTAGTGGTTTCAGTTTTAAAAAAAAGATTTTATTAGTTCAAGCCTATCTCTTCCAGTGGAGAAGTGTTGTTCCATAGCCCATGTCCTTTGGACTTTAAGACATCTGATTTCTTTAATTAGAAGAAAGTTTGAAATACCAGAAGTGGCTACAAAAGCCATAGCCTCTGATAAGTGTTTTGGGGACTTGAGCCAAAGAAGGTCATCCTTTCCGGTACATGGATCCATCAAGGATCTTATGAAGGTCAAATGATCCACTCCAGAGAAAATATTTTCACTTCAGGGACATCTCCCTAAGCTATACCCAGTACTATGAACCTTCAATCCTCGGGTGGATGCTCCAGTTATTGAAGTGGCAAAGCCTTCTACTGGCCTATTGATAGTAATGCTTCCCTTCGGAATCCTATGGATAGAAGGATCGATGCAAACCTTTCAAAATCCTTTCTGACTGTGGAATTAGGTTGTCATCTAGCTGTCTCTAATTCATGCCCAGAGCGCTAAGATCCTAGATTATGGATATCGCAGAAGATCTGGCATCATATATCCAATTCTCTTAAAGATGTAAAACTAGCCAGTGATTGACTTCTGGAGGCTTCTACAAACCTTATTAAGGTCTTGTCTAAAGTCATGGGCTTTTCGGTCGCAGTCATGAGAGCCCTTTGACTAAGGTCATGGGGAGCAGACATTGCTTCTATACCTATGATCTCTCCCCTTTATGGCAGAAGTCCTTTTTGGGAAACCTTTGGAGGAAGCTATTAAGAGGGCAGCAGATGTCAAGCAAGTTCTATTCCCTCAGGATCGAAGACCTAGAAGTTCTCTAAAGGACTGTCATCGTTATAGAGACCACAGAGAGAGAGCAAATCCTACAGGCCTGGTTATTCATGGCAGCATTTGGGTTTCCCTCTGTCATACCTCACGGTCCGAACCGCTCCGTTCCCGCCGTCTATCCTCTCCTGCCGGGCGGTGCGGACTTCCGGCCGGCGTCGCGCATGCACGTTCAGGTGCGGGCGCGTCTGGGAGCTCCTCCAGGGGGGTGCGCTGGCGCAAAAGGTAGCCGACAGGGGTAAGCGAAACACCCGGGCATCCTTAAAGTGATAGTAGCCTATTACTACTATCTATTTATATCCTGGCTTATTCTGTCCCTACCTATCAGATTTTACCGTATCCTATATTAACCTCCTTCTGACATCACTTCCTTGCCCTGTCGTGGTTTATTGTAGCACGAGAGTGCGTTCTATGTACTTTTTTTTCTTTGGCGTCTGACTTCGGCTTGTTTCTGGTTATTCTTATCTCTGGCTCCTTTGACCCTTGGCTTTGTTTATAGCTTGCTCGTACCTCTCTAACCCTGACCTTGGCTCATCTGACTATTCTTATATCTCTATTTTCCTCACGTTATGTCCGGACACTTTAAGGTCCACTGTCATGCCGAATTCCGTTTTTTTTTTAACCCCCCTCCCGCCTCAACTACATCCAATCGACCCCCTAGTCATCCCCAAATGCCCTTTATAAGCCTTGCCCCGCCCTGCGGAGCTCAGTCTGCGCGGAGCCCTCCATGGGTGAAGATGGATTATTTTTTTGTGCGCTCGGGTTTTTTCTTTTTCGTCGGGTTTTTTTTTTTGCGCTCGGGTTTTTTATTTTATTTTTAGTTCGACGGCTATGATGGTTTTTTATTTGGCCTTTTTTGGGGCTGAAAAATGAAGATTTTAGAAAAAAGAAGACGTCGAATGGTAAGTTTAATTTTACTTTACAGGTTAGCAATTTTATTCCCCCCTCACTATTTTTTAGGGTGAGGGGGGTAGGTAGGGGCATTTTTTATTTGGGTGGGGAGTGGGTGACTAGGGGCTTGGGCACCCCTAGTCACCTTGATGGGGGGGGGGGGAATTTACTTAGTGCCCCCACCCGCCGCCCAGGGGTGGGGGCCGGGGGGGGGCAGTAGGTCTTCCCCCCCCCTTATTACTATGATGGCCCCCACCCGCCGCCCAGGGGTGGGGGCCGGGGGGAGGACAGTAGGTCCCCCCCCCTCTTATTACCATTATGGTCCCCACCCGCCGGCCAGGGGTGGGGGCCGGGGGGAGGACAGTAGGTCCCCCCCCCTTATTACTATTATGGCCCCCACCCGCCGCCCAGGGGTGGGGGCCGGGGGGTGGAGGACAGTAGGTCACCCCCCCCCTATTACTATTATGGCCCCCACCCGCCGCCCAGGGGTGGGGGCCTGAGGGGAGGACAGTAGGTCCCCCCTCATTCCCATTATGGCCCCCACCCGCCGTCCAGGGGTGGGGGCCGGCGGGGGAGGACAGTAGGTCCCCCCCCTCTTATTACCATTATGGCCCCCACCCGCCGGCCAGGGGTGGGGGCCGGGGGGGCGGGCAGTAGGTCCCCCCCCTACTACTATTATGGCCCCCACCCGCTGCCCAGGGGTGGGGGGCGGGGGGGGAGGACAGTAGGTCCCCCGTCCCCCCCCTACTACTATTATGGCCCCCACCCGCCGCCCATATTATTTACTAATACCAAGTTATTTTTACTTGGTGTTAGTAAATTTGGCTGAAAGACCAATTTAGGTCTTTCAGCCTTTTAGTAGATAGCTCCCTGATACCGTGGGAATTAGGGAGTTATCTACTAAGCGGCTGCAAGATGCAGCCACAGCAATGAATAGGATCGGAGTTTCATTCATTTGAATGAAATTCCGATCCGAACAAAGTACCGAATTGCATCCTAACACCAATGGAGAAACAGTGCTCATTCTGTTAGGATGCAATTCGGCAGTTTTGCCGGCGTTCTGTCTAAGTGACAGGACGTTCGGCAATACTGACAGGAAGCATTGTGGGAACTGGGAGGAAAGCTAGGGATCATGGGAAAATTGCTCTGACCAGCGGAAATGAAGCACACTTTGCTCCTCCGCTGGTCAGAGCTGGTCAAGCGGAGGAATCCTCCATAAGACAGAGTCCCTACTTTGTCCTATGATTTTAAAGAAAACTAAAGAAGACTGGAAGAAAAGAATAACAGATCCCGAGAGAGGGGGAGAAGAGGAAGAGATTGAGGAAAGGTAAGTTCGGCATGACAGTGCCGCTTTAAACCTGTCGACTTAATTGCTTTTTCTGTCCTTTTATCTGGAGGTAGGAGATAACCCATTAATTAAATGCTGCCATAAATAATAACCAGGAAATGAAAATTATGGTAAGTATTATTACATTTTCCTTAGTTTTAGTAAACCCCATGTGCATTTGCTTTTTTGGGTTTATTTCAAAAGACACCATAGTGTGGTCACTATTTCCCAAGTTCTCTCTTACTTGAATGTTTGTCAAAAGATCAACATATCTGTTTGTTTTAACCAAATCCAGACAAGCATCCTTTCTAGTTGATGATTCTACAAATTGTAACATAAAAGTATCATTTAACAGGTTCAATTGCCTGATTCCCCTTCCAGAACTATTAGTCCCTCTATCCCAATTCATGTCCAGGTAATTAAAATATCCAATAATGTTACCAAGATGTGCAGCTTTCCCAATTCAAAGCCTGCCCATAAACCTGATGCCTACTCTGTTTATTGTATCCAGTTCCAGCTTTCAAAAAAATAAACATTACCCAACTAGAATACAGAACAGGTTACAGGGAAATAACTACAAAGCAACAAAGTGATTCCTTACACTAGTTACCACCTCCCCCTATGCAAATACACCACAACAAAAGGTTATCTTGATTGGACCCAGTGTCCCTTCAGAGCCATCTCTGATTACATCAACACAGCCCTTTGCTGAAGTAGATAGACTTGCAGGTTTCCACAGCAGGTGGTCACTCACAGGGCATACATTTCACAGCTACCTATACTTTATGCCTGATTAGAGAGCTGCTGTCCTTTGTTGGCCCTCAGCTGCATATACAGACACACACTGAACTGTATAAAACAGGTACACTACACAGATGCCTGTAATACAGAGATACCTAGGTAACAAAAGATTGAGGCTTGCGCCAAACAAATCAGGCCATCCATTCACAATATGTAATCATTTAATTTAACAGCCCATTTTGTCATATTGCTTAGTGTATGCTATTGCCTCTACTTCCTCCATTTTGTTATTTAGGCTTCTTGCATTAATAAGCATACCGTGAGGGGAAAAATAATTTGATCCCCTGCTGATTTTGAACGTTTGCCCACTGACAAAGAAATGATCAGTCTTTAATTTTAATGGTAGTTGTATTTTTACAGTGAGAGACAGAATAACAAAAAAAAAAAAATACAGAAAAACACGTCAAAAAGTTATAAATTGATTTGCATGTCAATGAGTGAAATAAGTATTTGACCCCTTCAACTTAGTATTTGGTGGCAAAACCCTTGTTGGCAATCACAGAGGTCAGACGTTTCTTGTAGTTGGCCACCAGGTTTGCACACATCTCAGGAGGGATTTTGTCCCACTCCTCTTTGCAGATCTTTTACAAGTCATTAAGGTTTGATGCTGACGTTTGGCAACTCGAACCTTCAGCTCTCTCCACAGATTTTCTATGGGATTAAGGTCTGGAGGCTGGCTAGGCCACTCCTGGACCTTAATGGGCTGCTTCTTGAGCCACTCCTTTATTGCCTTGGCAGTGTGTTTTGGGTCATTGTCATGCTGGAATACCCATCCACAACCCATTTTCAATGCCCTGGCTGAGGGAACAAGGTTCTCACGAACATTTGACTGTACATGGCCCCGTCCATTGACCCTTTGATGCGGTGCAGTTGTCCTGTCCCCTTAGAAGAAAAACACCCCCAAAAGCATAATGTTTCCACCTCCATGTTTGACGGTGGGGATGGTGTTCTTGGGGTCATAGGCAGCATTCCTTCTCTTCCAAACACGGTTAGTTGAGTTGATGCCAAAGAACTCAATTTTGGTCTTATCTGACCACAACACTTTCACCCAGTTCTCCTTAACTGTTCATTGGCAAACTTCAGATGGCCTGTACATGTGCTTTCTTGAGCAGGGGGACCTTGCGGGCGCTGAAGAATTACAGTCCTTCATGGCGTAGTGTGTTACCAATTGTTTTCTGTGTGACTATGGTCCCAGCTGCCTTTAGATCATTAACAAGACCGTCCTGTGTAGTTCTGGGCTGATTCCTCACCGTTCTCATGATTATTTAAACTCCATGAGGTGAGATCTTGCATGGAACACTAGCGCGAGGGAGACTGACAGTTATTTTGTGTTTCTCCAATTTACAAATAATCGCACCAACTGTTGTCACCTTCTCACCAAGCTGCTTGGCGATGGTCTTGTAGCCCATTCCAGCCTTGTGTAGGTCTACAATCTTGTCCGTGACATCCTTGGAAAGCTCTTTGGTCTTGGCCATGGTGGAGAGTTTGGAATCTGATTGATTGCTTCTGTGGACAAGTGTCTTTTATACAGGTAACGAGCTGAGATTAAGAGCACTCCCTTTAACCCCTTAAGGACACATGACATGTGTGACATGTCATGATTCCCTTTTATTCCAGAAGTTTGGTCCTTAAGGGGTTAAGAGAGTGCTCCTAATCTCAGCTCATTACCTGTATAAAAGACACCTGGGGGGCATAAATCTTGCTGATTGATAGGGGATCAAATACTTATTTCACTCATTGACATGCAAATCAATTTATAACTTTTTTGACATTTTTTTTCTGGATTTTTGTTTTGTTATTCTGTCTCTCACTGTTAAAATACACATATCATTAAAATTATAGACTGATCATTTCTTTGTCAGTGGACAAACGATCAAAATCAGCAGGGGATCAAATACTCTTTTCCCTCACTGTACATTTAATATTGTCATGAGTCACTTGTACTTTATATGAATTTTTATTACAATTACATACTTCCTCTGTTCTGATCTTGCCTCTCCCAATCTCCAGCGCCCTGAGCTAAAGTCCACCTCCTATCTGTCCTACCTTCATTTTGTAGATTTATGTCCCTCCGCCCAAATCTCATCCAACCTTCCAGCCATTCTTTCCCTTAACCTGATTTGACTCCTAGTTCCAGACACCTTGTGGTCTGCGTCCTGGTGATTCATGATTCAGTTGTTGGCAAAAGATTTTTAGCATTGATTAGTGTATGGGTACAAATGCCATACACATACTGACAAACTCTACTGTGTGACAGTCTTGGTCTATCTTGCATTGTGTTTGTGTGTGTATATATATATATATCCTTACCTGGCTTCAAATGGGCAGTTAACATTTCCTTATTTCGTAGATGGTTCTAGCAGCTAGATTTCCAATATAATTTTCTATAATTGAGGTTGCTCTCTCTTAGCTCTCCCGAACAAATGTGACAGCATTGCTGTTTAGAGACTCATGACATTGTATAGGATAATTGCTAACAAAAATGTAATGTTACCACGATAACAGCTATTTCTGAAACCTTAGAAATCTGTCTGCTATAAATTAATAGATAATAATTAATTTCTGCTTCTAGATTAAATGTAACTGTATGAGGCAGTGACTAATTCTGATGTACCTTTTTTCTATGGAAATAATGTAATTTCAAGAATTAACCAGTGTACAATGTCAGTAACAAGAAGAGTTGCATCTACATTAATCGTGTATATGGACGGTATGACAAAGGTAACTGTGATAACTTTTTTTCTTAATTGGCAGTACCACATGTGCTCACCTGATGTCTTAGCTCTAAAACCCATTAAAAAAATTAGGTGTATTAAAAATGTGCTTCTTATAATGCTAGTAGTTTCAGATTGTAGTATCAAAGTCTTAAGGATAAAGCACCTCTAGTGGTTGTTTGTTTGATAACCACTAGAGGCGTATTCTTTGCAAAGCAAAATCATTAGACTTGTGCGCAGGGGAAAAGTTTGGTTCCGAAGACTCATTTTTGACAAAATTTTAATTTTGTTTTGAATGTCCGATGCTCATTTATGCGAGGGTCCAGTTATGCCAGATATTGTTCATGTGAACATATTCAGGAAAACATTTAGACAAGACACATTTTTCCAACATTTGATTCACACATCTAGTGAAAAAAGTAATCAATAAAAGGAAAAAGAGGAGGAACAGTAAAACAAAAACTATATTGATCTATATATTTAATGCATATATGTAAATTATTTTCTGTTCCTTTTTAGCCCTCTATTGGTCTCTTCTCCCTCGGTCTGTGAATAAAATCAACATTTAGTTGATGCCTACTATCCATCAATCATCTTTTTCCCAATCAAACAAGTATTTTTTTTATTTTAGAGGGATTTGAGCTAGACTTGGGTATAGGAGAAATTTTCGTTTCATCTGAATAAAAATTTAGTTTTATCCGAACCGAATTTTGTCCATTGCCTCTTTCGTTTTTGGATGAAATTTGTGCATTATTTTCATTTTGGATAGCTGATTCTTTCATTCTTTTGGTTTGGAATGAAATTCCAATCCGAGACACGGCTGCATCTTGCTGCCATTTAGTAGATAGCCCCCTAAATCCCACAAGTATTAGGGAGCTATCAACTAAAAAGCTGAAAGACCAAAATTCCCCGCCCTGTGCAGACTGAGCTCCGCAGGGCGGGGAAAGTCTTATAAAGCCTTTCCATACCCTGCAATTTGACTCAGAGCACTCTGATTGGTTGGCTTAGAGTGCTCTGACAGGTCAATCTTGAGCTTTACCTGATTGGTTACCTGCAAAGCTCAATATTTACCTGTCAGAGCACTCTGATTGGCTAGCTTGGGGCTGAAAAAAGAAGATTCAAAAAGATGACATCTAATGGTAAGTATTTTGTTTATTGTCACCTCCTCACTATTATTAGGGTGAGGGGGTAGGTACGGTATTTATTTAATGGGGGTTGTAACTAGGGGCTTGGGAACCTATAGTCATTGGGGGGTGACTTGGGGTGGGGGGATATTTTTTACTATTAGCCTCAACCTGTTGCCAATGGGTGGAGGGAGCAATAGGTGAGTGGTGTGGGCTGGTTGTGTTGCAGTGGGTGTGGATAGGGACTGTTATATGTGTGTGGGATAGAGGCTGTAGTATGCATGTGGGGGATACTGTGTGGAAGATATAGTGTTTGCAGTATGTATGTGTAAGTAAGATAGTGGCTGCAGGGTGTGCATGGGGGATAAGTGCTGTAGAGGGCATGTAAGGGGGATAAGCGCTGTACTGGGCGCAGGGATTGGGGTTGAAATGGATACATGGAGGCAGTAGAAAATATTTACAAGAAGCATTGTCAAGCTGCTTCTTATCTTCATAGTGCTTACAGGCCACAAGCACTCTGCACAAGCACATTGAGTAATTGGCTGCAGGACAGGAGAGGAGAGCACAGGAAGCACTGCAAGGGATTTCACTTGATGCCCCACCTATTCCCCTCACACAACGCACAGGAGAGCAGGGAGGAGACCCGGCAAGAACAGCAGGACTGCTGCCAGGTCTCACTCAGAAGCTGTGGGTGTGGTGTTAATTACACTGCGATAGATTGCAGGGACCTCTCAAGCTATTGCTGGAATATGTGTGGAATTATGGCTTTCTGGATGGAGAGATCTCTGACCTCCTCAGTCAGAACATGCCAGTTGAGCCGGGACCCTGACCTTGACCTATCTGCCCGCTTGGTCAGTCCGCCCTGTATTATGACATTCATTATTATTATCATCATTAAAATTCCATGCAGAACTTTGAAAATAACAACATTGCTCACACTTTTAAATTGTTTTAATTTTATTCATATATAAATATTTCAAGAGAAATGAAAGCTCTATTTCTGAATGAAATGATGTCCAATTAGTGTTGGCACACTCAGTATGAAAGAGGTGAATTATGGTTGGACAGCCATACAGCTCAAATTTTAATCTAGATTTTGTTTTGATTCAGAAACTGGACAATAGCCTCCATCCTTATAGGGACACTCCACTGCCCAAATACAAACAAAAATAAAATTCACTGTTTAGTAGATATATAATGAATACATGCATGCATTTAGATATGCATTTTTTTCATTGGAGTTATATCTAAAAAAACAGCTTGCAAAAACTGCAGAACTGCAAGCACTCCTCTTCAAACCAGCAGAGACTTAATGTGACTTACCAATGCAGCTCAATGAGAAGTCTTTGCAAGGCAGGTGCTCTGAGTAATTGGCTGCCTTTTGAGCTTAGCTCCACTGAGCTAACCAAACCAGGAAGTAACATAACCTGTTGTCTGCTTGAAAGCCAAGAGGGCGTAACCAGGTTTATACTCTTCATACATACAGATTTTCAAAAAGCTAAAGTGTTTTAGGGGCATGGAGTGACCCTTTAAGGGGTTTACACTTTGCCCCAAAATAATATCTATTTTTGCCCTGATGAATCTCCCCCATAATATTATAATGCTTTCTAATTCTATTAGATATGTAGATGCTGTTACATGAACACCTACAGAAACAAGTTGCAAATTAGTAATTTTGCTATGTAACTGATTAAATGTGTCATACATTGCAATCGTCATGTACCTTGAAAATAAATCTGCTGCCTATTGTGCTACTTTTTTTTATTATTAGTAATATCTCAGCGTGCTTATTAACAATAAATACAAGAAAGCCTGCTGGGATTTTCTGCTCCTGCTGGCCTCACATTCTCATGAGTAATGCTCATAGTCATTTTTTAATTTTATTTTATAAGTCAAGGTAGCAGTAAGCTGCCATTGCATGACAAATAGATCATTTTGTCAGACAAACTTATGGAGCTCTGATGCATATTTTGATTTAGCTTTGTAAACACATAAGTAATGTCTCTGCATATTAATGCTTTTACTGAATTATGATGTGAGTTTTGTGCCAGAATTGTGGATTTACACCAGCATCCCTATATAGTATTTTGAAAATTGGGCAGACTATACGGGCCGAATGGTTCTTATCTGCCATCACATTCTTTGTTTCTATGTTTCTGTGCTGACAACTCAATACAATTTTGAAGATAATTTCTGCAGTTTTCCTTTACCATCAAATCTGATTTTTTTAAGCTAAATTGTGAAGCCCTTCAACAGCATGAAAATAATTTGTTTCCTGGATGATCTCAAATCATGAATAATGAAGGTAAAAGACTGCATTAGCTTAAGAAAAACTTAAAATTTTATGTCAAAATAGCAAATCTGAAAATATAGATGATTTGAATAATTTTTCTAGTTTACACATTTTGTTTGGCCTGATTTCAGAAATTTGCATCAAATTCCCCACAATTTACAAGGAAATACCTGCTAAACCTTTGTTTTCCAAAATAGAAAATTGTCCACTTACTTATTTCTGAGCTTGATTCCAATGCAATGTGTATATTTCATATAAAGGCTGATTTCCCTCGTGAAAAAGAAACATCCTGATCACTGATATATGCAGGGCTACACAATAAGGTGAGAATTTAAGGTGAAGCAAATTTAAGGCCACAGTAGCCATTTCAGCTATTTTGGCCTTAAATTTAAATTGACTTTGAATTCTCACTTTAGTAAATAACCCTGTGAGAAGACGCACAGTCATCGTAAGACAGAGTCAAGATGGTTTGAAAATCTGTATCATTCTTTCATTTGCCTAATCATAAAGAAGGTCTTGATCTAACTGATATGTATATAGAATTCAATTCTTTTTTCCGAGTTTGTCTTTTTTAGCCTTAAATTTTAAATTCGCTTTGAATTCTGACTATGGTGAATAACTAATAATAATTGTTTATGTAAAACAAATGGAAACACAAGCAGGATTATATGCTAACCTCTAAACTGGCAAAATGCAGGCTGAAATATTCTAACTATAACTATAGAGTTGTTTGAGAATTTTTGTCTTAGATGTTTTTCCTACATTTTGCAAATTGGAATTTTTAATTTGTTATAATCTGGAATTTAGGGAATAACCCAGTAAGAAGGCAGAAAAACAGCACACAAATGGAATTGTTGCTTTGTCAAGTGCTGACAAACATACATTTCTGCTGAAAAGGTTTTAATTGATGTTTGCGGACCAGTGAGCCCACTTAGTATACATTTTTATGATTGTTACAATCAGTTACTGACAAGTTGGTAATCGCGAAAGTTTGCAACAAAAAAATAAATTTAAAGGAACACTTTATAGTAAGGACACAAATATGTATTCCTGACCCTATAGTGTTAAAAACACAAATTAGCCCCCTGTCCCCCCTTGCCTACCTAAATATAGCAAAATCGTACCTTTATTCCAGTCTGCTGCTGCTGCCCCTGATCTGCATGCTTGGCTGACATCATCCGAAGGGTTGCTCAATACCAATCACAATGCTTTCCCATAGGAAAGCATTGGATTGTCTGAGACTGTCAAGGAGGCAGATTAGGGGCCGAGCCAGCACAAGCTAAACACAGCCCTGGCCAATCATCATCTCCGCATATAATCAATGCATCTCTATAAGGATAGTTCAGTGTCTCTATGCAGAGGGTGGAGACACTGAATGCCCCAGTAAGCACCTCTAGTAGCCATTTGAGGAGTGGCCAGTGGAGGTATCCCTTGGCTGTAATGTAAACACTGCATTTTCTCTGAAAAACAATGTTTACTGCAAAAAGCCTTAGGGGAATGATTATACTCACCAGAACAAATACAATAAGCTGTAGTAGTTCTGGTGACTGTAGTGTCCATTTAACAACTGGTAACTAACAGCTGCAGAATGTTTTATTGTAGTTCTTAGACACCAATAGATTAATTGATAGATTAATAGAATATGACATATATTTATAGTAATATAGGAATTTTCAATAGATATAAGTGGTATATGCCATGTTAGATGTTTGAAGATACACAGAGGACCAGTGGAAGCAGGCATGAGTAGCATGCAGATCTTAAAAGCATTCTGTAGTGTAATGAATACAAAGTTGTATTCCTTACACTATACGTCCCTCTGGCACAACCTCCCTTGTGACCACCGCACGCATGGAAAGAGTTAAAAAACCCTATTCCAGTGCTGATATCCCTCGGGACTCGGTTGGCACTCTAGCGTTATTAGACATGGGGGGTGGGTGGGGGTTAATGTGAATGCGCAGCAAGAGCCGCTTTCCTATGTGGATTTTACTGATGCTGGATGTCCAAAAGTTGGTTAGCCTGTCTGATTGTCAACCAGTGGAGGCAGTCTTAGTCCTGCAATGTACTCATTGCAATTTCTTAAAAACTGCTATAATTTACATTGCGGGACAAAAGGGGACAGGGACACTGCACCCAGATCACGTCAATAAGATGAAATGGTCTAGGTGACTATAGTGTGCATTTTAACAATCCAGTGCTGATCATGGAAACCTGTTGGTAACATCTACAAGCTGTTGATATTAACAATTACTGTATATGCTTCCCTTTATATCCAGTCACAAATGAGAGAATACATGCCACAAAATATTGTGGTATAAAAAAAATATATAATTTCTTCTCATGTTAAGAACTGAGCTGCTTACATTGAAAGATGGTGGGATCTAAAATGTTTGCTGCATCCCAGGTACAAAGAGACTCCATAGGTGATAGGAGTGTACCGGTCTCGATGTAGATGTTGTCCAGAGCAGTTGTGCCACAGTGTTGGGTGCCAGTTGTGTGTTTTCTAGAGAAAGCCACAATTAGGCCTTCATATTTGCGAGGGCTGAGAGACCTTGTGTGAGGGATGAGGCTACATAGTAGGTGCCTATACAGGGGGTGTCTTAACCTCCCTTTAAGGAAGGGGTATTTTGTGGGTAGTATGGGAGATCCTTGGAGGATGTTTTTCCAGATGTGAGTGTTTATCAGGGTCTTGGAATTGTATAAGTATAGAATGTGGGGCATGATCATAATTTTTATAGTATTTATGAGGCCCAGTCACAACACCTCAAAGGAACTCCTCCAAAAAGTTGTTTGCCTAATTTGTCTAGAAGAGTTAGATGTTTTTTGCAGAAAACTTTGAGCAATTTCATGCATTGGATTCCTAAGTAGTGAGCAATGACTTCCGCCAATCAAAGGTGTATGTGTCCTGGAGGGATTGTACTATCCTTGCCAGAATGCCAATGAGCAGGGCTTCTTGCTACTATTTTTACAATATGATACTTGACTATATCTATGTAGCTTAGTCAGAAATAGCAGGACACCGTCCGCAAATAGTGCTAATTTATGTTCACCTGTTTGCGTGATAAACCCCGCTTTATCCGAATTTTGTTTTATGTGTCTAACTAAAAGTTCCAGACATAGAATAAAAATCAGAGGTGATAGCAGACAGCCTTGGCGGGTACCGTTCAATATTGTAAGCTGGTTAGATAAAAAAACCTGTATTGAATATTCTAGCTGATGGCTTTGAGTAGAGAGCAAGAATGCTATTGAGAAAGTCGGTGGGGAAACCTAAGGTGCAAAGGGTTGCTGACATGTATGTCCAATTTACGTGATCAAATGCCTTTTCTATGTCAAGTGCCAAAAGCACTACTTGTTGTTAAATTTGATGTGACCATTCTATAAGATTAATGAAATGTCTGGTATTGTCCCCAGCTTGCTTATCTGGGACAAATTCAGCTTGCTCCAGGGATGCCAAGTCTGTCAACAATGGTTTTCAGTCAGCATTGAGTAGGGAAATGGGTCACAAGTTTACGCATTTAGTGGGAGCTTTTCCAGGTTCAGGTAGCATGAATATATGTGCTACCAGCATTTCCTCAGGAATTTTGCCAAAAGATTTAATGTTGTTGGAAAGTAGTCGAGTGTGTTGTCAAGATTGATTCAAGTTTAGTATAATAGTAGTTTGAAAAGCCATCCGGCTCTGGGGCTTCGTGTTTCGGCAGTGCGAGAATAGCTAAACTTTTGTGTTTGGATTTGGTCCTGTGTAAGTTTGGGTAGGGAAACCTCTATCAGAGAACTCGTAATGTTATCTTGGGTAGGCTAAAGGATTCCCGGCTCAGAGTTGAGAATGTACAATTTATCATAATTCATCCACTATATCATTGGGGTGATAAAGTATCATTTGTTGAGAGGAGTTAATATAGTGAATCTTGGTAAGTAGGAAATTTGCTTTTAGTTTACTAGCCAGCATTTTTACTGCATTGTTGCCCTGCACATAGTGAGTTTATTTAAGTTTTTTCAATAGCCATTCAGTATTTGTTAGTTCTAGTGTGTTAAGTGGATTTTTTTTTTTTTGTAATTCTTTTTTTTTCAGTTTGGCATATGAAACAGCGTTACATTTTACATTGGCACGTAAGTTGATCATTTTGGTACATAGGTATATTGTGCATCTTTCCATAGGAGGACAGTGTTGTTGTGTACCGTTTAACAGTTGTCCGGCCGTTCATAGACAATTTTCATTTCATCCTTATAACAGAAATAACTTTAACATATCCTAAACAGAGATAGTAATGTCTAAGACAACCTTCAGTTTCCTGTCGGTGCCTGAAGGTTGGACGAGCATATGGCTGTGCTTATTTCCCACCAGGTGGGTGTGTAGGAGAGTGCGAGTGGTATGTGTTCTATTCGGTACCCCATTTTTCTTAGTTACCATGGTGTTTGCCCATTTTGTAGTGTAGGCCTGCGTCTCCTCCCTTCTCGTTTGGCCCGCTAGTGCTTGTTATTGACTGGTTCGTTTACCTAGGTGTACCTTTGACTTGTGGCCTGGCGGGGCCTGGTCTTCAGTCTGTTTTGAAGTGGACTCTATTCCGTGTGGCTGGGTTGGGGTCGCACTCTGTGTGGTAGATTGTGCGAGCGCTATTACCTTGTTCACTTCGATAGTGGGGCGGAGGGGGGAGGGGGAGCAGGAGTGGAGAGGGAGAGGAGGGAGAGGGAAAGGGGGAAAAAAAATTAATTTTTAATTTTTTGGGGAGTAGGGTAGTAAATGAAAATAAAGTAAATAGTAGGGAATTTAAGAAAAATAAAGTAAAAAAAGTAAAGTAAATAGTGGTCTGTTGGAAAGGGGCGCACGGCGGGTCCTGTCCCTGTCCACTCCAACGCCCTGTGTTCGTGTGCTCCTGTGAGTCTCAGTCAGTCATGTACTCTTCCCAAGGTTGCCATACTTTTTGGAATGTTTTCTCAGTGTTCCTGATTTGGGCTGTGAGTTTGTCCATCAAATAGGTATCTTTTTTTTTTAAAATATCTTATTTTTATTTTTATTTAAGTTTCATGTTGATAACAACGGTCATTATCATATGACCCTGAAGCATCAAACTGGGATACAGAAAGAAGAAAAACAAGGGAAAATGGGAAACATGCATAACATTTAACACAGCCCATATACAGTAATAGTAATATCAACATCTTACTATGCTATTGTACCTTCTCCTTTTTCCATCCTTCTAAATGTAATGCACTCCCCCCAAAGAAAAAATAATAAATAAATGTAAAAAAAAAAAAAAAGAGAAAAAACACATAAGGTAAGGTCTATTTGACATTATTTAACACTGATGCATATTGATCTCTTATCTCCAAGCACTGGTGCCATCTTCGCTTATATAGATCTTCTCTACCCTTTAATCGGCTTGCCATTTTTTCATAAATGCTAAAGGAATCAAATCTGCACAAGACCTCTGCTATTGTTGGTGCTTGTTTATATTTCCATTTGTGGGCTATTGAAATTTTTGTTGCGGTTAAACAATGGATAATCATAAATTTTTCTTCACGAAGCTGTGTGGGAAATATATGAAGTAAAAAGCACTCTGATTTAAATGGAATATTAACCTTCAATGCTACCCTAAAAAAATTGTCGAACTCCTCCCATAATTTAATAATACTAGGGCATGACCAAAAAATATGTAATAGAGACCCCTCGTGTTTTAAACATCTCCAACATAAATTGCTCGTCCCCTTAAAAAAATGTGCTAATTTAGCTGGCACCCAGTACCATCGCATAATAATCTTACAATAGGCTTCCCAATGGTTAAGACTACTGGAAACCCCTTTAGTTATCCTTAATGCCTGGAACCAACTTGCTATCGGGAATGATTCCTTCAAATCCCTTTCCCATTTTAGAGCATATTCCTGTTTCTTAGGTTCCCCTTGTGTCAAGAGAATATTGTAGCAAAAGGACAAAGCTCTAGTATTAGGCAATCTCCCTGTACATTTTAGAGCAAATGGTGTTAATCGCTCGATTTTTTGAATATTATTTATTTTCAGAATGTTCCTAATTCATAGGTATGTAAATATTTCCCTGGGTGGTAGAGAATATTCTTTAACCAAGTCCGGAAATGATTTCATACCTAAATCATTATATAGTAACCGTACATAGCGTACCCCTAACTGTATCCAGTAATCTAGCTGCAAGTCTGAGGTAAAAGCAGAGAGAGTCTGCAAGGGTGCTGCAAATAATAAGTCTTGTCCTAAAGAAAGTTTAGAAATGGACTCTCTCCATATATGCAAAATAATTTTTGTAGATGGGAGCAAATCTACTGCCTTATTATTTACTTTAATCCCCGACCAGAGAATGGAGGTTAGTGAGCTTTGTGGGAACTGAAAGCTTTCTAATGGTAGCCATATCGGGCAAGAAGCCCTTTCCAAAGTTGAAAGGCCTTGAGCAAGTATAGTAGCCTTATAGTAAGATCTAACATTTGGGACTCCTAAACCACCTTTAACAAATGGAAGCCACAGTTGGTCTTGCGCAATTCTTGGTGGTTTCCTTTTCCATATATGTGCATTAATCAGTGACTGGAACTTCCGAAGCATAGTATTTGGGATAGTAATTGGCAGTGTGCGAAAAAGATAAAGAATATGTGGCAAAATCATCATTTTTATTGTTTGTATACGGCCCAACCAAGATATTTCTTTATTCCCCCATGTTTTAAGTTGATAGTCCAGTTTATATATAAGTGGTAGGTGATTTTCTTTTATTATCAACTTATGTGTTGTAGGGAGTTTAATGCCTAAATAAGAAATAGATGTTTTACGCCAGTCAAACGGATATATCGCTTTTAATCGTTGTGTGATGTCTATTGGGAGTCCTAAAACCAATGCCTGTGATTTTTTAGAGTTATTTTTGTAATATGATATTTGTCCAAATCTTTCAAGTGTGGTGAGTAACTGTGGAATTGATGATTCTGGGTCTGATAAGAATAGAAGGACATCATCCGCAAATAAAGCAATTTTTTGTTCACCTATTGGTGTGATTACACCTTTAATAGCTTCCTGAGATTTAATATATCTTATTAAGGGCTCCATACAAAGAATAAAAATCAATGGTGATAATGGGCAACCTTGCCTGGATCCATTTGTTATTTGGAATGATCTGGACAAAAAGCCAGAATTATATATTTTGGCCATAGGTTTAGAGTAAAGGGTCATTAAATTACTCAAAAAGGCTGTAGGGAACCCCATTCTTTTTTTTTTTTTTTTTTTAAATCTTTATTTTTGCAGTGCTTAGATTTAACATACACACTTGTATTGCCACGACAGCAAGTACAAGTCGCTGAAACAATACATATTTAACAGTTTCATGGCAATTATTAACAGCACTTTTTTTTTTTTTGGGAGCTTAGTATGGTGAAGACATAGTTTGGGAGCTTAGTATGGTGAAGACATAGTTAACTAACAGTTAATACACTCTGAAATGGTATTCTGCGAGGTCATTCAGCTGTTGTCTGACTGATAAGCCTATGTTTAGCATTTGAAACAGAGATAACACAGGAAGGTTTATAGAGCGTTATACCAGGGAGAGACAGCGTGATCTACAAGAGGAGTGACAGCAGGACATGGAAAATAAAGGCATTCAGGATTAATTGTCTGCTGGGTCACCGCTCTGTATCCTGTCATTGCTCGTGAGTTGTAGTTTCCTAACCCCTGCACCTCTCTGTGCGAGCTGTGTATTGAGTGTCCAGCTGGGCATGTAGCTGACAGAGAGCAAGCCAGGGGAGGACAGTCCCTAGTAGAAGCGATGAAAACATGCTTGTGTGAGTGTGTATCAGCAGGCTACAGGTGGAACATCTGTGTTGGTTCTGTGTGGGGTCGTTCCTAAATCAGGCTGTGTGGTAATCTGTGAGCAGGCTTGCCATATGCTGGGCTCCACTGTGTTCTCACCTCAGAAACCACGATGTCTCTCATGTTTCCCTGCATCGTGCTGCTGGGCAGGTTATGTAGCAGGGCTTGCTGAGTCCTTCAATCTTGTGACTCACCCGCCTCCAACCCGGTGTTGTTGTGATCAGAAACTTGAGGGGGGGGGGGGTCTGGTCCGGTGTGTTCCACTCCGCCAGCCCTGGGCTCTGCTTGAGCGGCCGCCTGTGCCCTCAGTTCCGGTTCCACTTCTGGCCGGTAACGGGCTGCCTGGCTGATGGAGTGTGCGTGGGCTTGGGGCTGCGGTTCGAGGAACGTCCTCTAGGGGCTCAAGGCCCAGGAAGTCTGCCGTGGAGACCGGATCCAGATCCTGGGTGTGCGAGCCGGGTAAGCCAGGAGTTTGCCGTGGTGTGTGGCAGGGCTCTGTAGTTGCGGTTCCATGTAGCAAGGTGACTGGGCTCAGTGTATCTTGTTGCCCGCTTGTTGTGCATTTGCGTCTGGCTGGGGTCTTCAGGTTACCGTCCGCGCACATGGCACCCGCCATTTTAGGTGTGGCAGTCGGGCTCCCCGGCCTCAGATGCAGTGTCGCGGTCAGGGCCACAGGGTGAGGACCGGGATCACCCCCCCGGCCCAGAGGGGGGGAAACGGAGCCGGATCCGTGCCGGACTGTACCCGTGGCTGGGTTCTGCAGCGCAGGATAGTGGGGCAGCGGCCGTCCGCCCCACTCACCGCAGGAGAAGGCCCCGGTTGGGGCGACGTGTTTTTCTCCCCCGGGGGACTGAAGCTCGGGAGCCAGCCTCTCCCCGGGTCCTGCAGTCTCTCAGCTCTGGGTATCTGTTCTGGTGGTCTGATTTTAGGTGGTGTGGCATGATTTTAGAGAGTAAATTTTGTTGAATTGCCAGAGCTGTTCAGGCTTGCGACCGTCCAGCTCGGCGGTCCGGCCCCGCCCCCGGAACCCCATTCTTATCAAAACGTCTTGCATATAGGACCAATTTAGGCGGTCAAACGCTTTCTCAGCCTCAAGGGCTAATAGTATACACTTTTGGTTATTCGTTTGTCCCCACGTGCTGAAATTTAGAAAATGGCGAGTATTGTCTCCTGGTTGTCTTGATGGGCCTGGAGCTTTATTTTTAGGAAGTGCATATATCGCCTTTCTTACTTCATTTTCTGAAATTTGTTCACAAAGAGCCCTAATTTGTTGGTCGGATAATCTAGGCATATTAACCTCATTAAGAAAGGTAGATATTTCCTCTTTTGAAGACTGATGCAACTTTATGTCCAATTTTAAGTTATATAATTTGTGGTAAAAGGAAGCCAACTCCTCTACTACCTCTTGTGGATTATACAATTTTGTACCGTTTGAATCTAACAAAAATGGTATTTTAGTCTGTAAGTATTGTGTCTTTAATTTACTCGCTAATAGTTTGCCAGCCTTATTACCCTGTAAATAATGGGTCTGTTTAAGTTTTCTCATTTGTCTCTCCATTGTATTTATGGACGGCTCTTGCAGTGCTTGTTTAGTACTTGCTATTTGATTTGTTAGCATTTTTGTGGGGTTTAATTTATTTGCTTTCTCTAGTTCACTGAGCTTATTTAGTAGATTCCCTTTAGCTTCCACTACCTTCTTCTTCCTTATCGAACCTGCTTGTATAAATAATCCTCTAAGAACTGCCTTAAGTGTCACCCACTTTGTTACAATACTGGAGGGGTAATGGATATGGTCGTTAAAGAAGAACCTAATTGTTGTACGAATTTTGGAAACTAAATTTGTTTCATTTAAAAGAGATTCATTAAGTCGCCATGTGATTCTGCCCCTAGCTGCAAATTGTGCTTTAAAAGTAATAACTAGTGGAGCATGATCTGACCAGGTTCTGATTCCTATTTTTGTCTCAGTGACGTTCAGTAATGTTATTTTATCCACTAAGCACATATCTATCCTAGAATAAGTGCTATGGACGTTTGAATAAAAAGTATAGTCTTTCTCACCTGGGTATAAACAGCGCCATGTGTCATACAAATCATATGAGTTAATAAGTTTAGAAAATGTTAAGCTCAAGAGGGTAGTCTGATGTAATGGGTTCTTGCCATTACTTCTCTTTATGTCCATATTTGGGTCTATTGTACAATTGAAGTCTCCACAAATTATAGTTTGACCTTTACACAAGGCCTTGATTTTGGAAAATGCTCTACTCAAAAAAGAGATTTGTGAGTTATTCGGGGCATATATCGAGGCTACTGCTATTTGTACTCCATTTAAATTTCCAACCACTATCAGTAGTCTACCTTGCCTATCTTTATATATTAATTCCTGATTAAATGACCAATCCTCGTGAAACATTATAGCGACCCCTTTTGTTTTATGAGGTGAAAGGGCGTGATATATTTGCGGGTACCTTATAGGTTTGAAAGTTGGAGGATTTCTTATACAAAAATGTGTTTCTTGAAAGCATATTATTGATGCTTTAGAGTTATTTATCTCCTGTATTGCTACCCGTCTCTTAAACGGGCTATTTAGCCCATTGACATTCATAGACATACATTTAAAGTAATAAACCATACTCCAAATTAAATTTCTTATTTGCTTTAACCACTAGTGGTCAGAGATATCTCTATAGATATAGTCTTTTCTATAATTATTTTGAGAAAAAGGTTTTAACATACCTCTATCCTTTTTTACTTTTTTCCTCGCCCAGTTACATATTTTTAATCTCACTATAGACCTAACACAAAAACAAAAACAGAAAAACAAAAAAGGAAGCTTAAACAGCAAAAGCTTAGAAAATTGAAATTGAAAATAAGAATAAAAAACTAAATAAAAATTAATAAAATAGAAAATATTTACACAAATTCCCAAGAATGAGAATAATTTTTGGGTCGCAAGGGAAACCATCCCTTCAAGCGTCCCTTAAGGGGGGTCGTGTGGAACGATCCCGTTCTTGAGCCTTAATCTATTCTGTCAATGCTGCTTATCGCTTTATCAGTATCATTTCTATCTACTGTATCTACTGTTCTTCTCCCCTGCTTTATAAAAGGGCACCTCAATATCATTGTAACAAAACACAGCTAAACACAATCAATGTTTTGCTTATGTTACATTGTCTGACAAACCAAAAAATATTTAAAAATAAATAAAAATAAATAAAGAAGTAATTTGATTCCTGTCAGCCTACTACTTGGTAATTAAACTAAACTGTAAATTTATAAATATATAGTCCCTTAGTCTGACATGCTGCTTTCCTCATAGTAAAACTTTTTAAGATTTAATATAGTCCTGAGTCAGCATGTTAAATTGTCAACTTTGCAACAATACGTTGACAGATATATCAATGCAGGTACAATTTATTTTCCTGACGGCTTTATAGCCTTATTTCACAAAGAGATTAACTAACAAATATATTATAATGATATAAGCTAAAAAAAATTAAAAAAAAAATTGGAGCAAGCCCTCCTATAACCAACTCGGCTGCTTCTTCATCCTCATTGCAGCAAGTTACCTTGTTTATAGCTTACACTAAAGTAAACCTCAGTTTTAATGATATATAGACCTCAAATTAATCAATCCATCAAGCTTCCTTGTATTGGAGCATAACCATACGGCCTGGGCATACAACTCCGAAAGCAACCATAAATACTGCTTTTTCCCCGTGCCATATATACATCATTACCTGCAGCATTACAAAAAAATATATATATATATAAATAAATAAAAAATATTTTTTTTACCAGACTGCTAGACTGACGTCCAATTGACAATTGGATCTAGAATTAACATCTAACAAAATTACTTAGGTTACTCAGACTATCATTTTTCACAACCTTCAGACCCTTCACTTAACACAGCTCCAGAGAGTTCCAAATTTCCTTTTAAATATTTATAGTGCTTAGGTGACCAAACTAGTAACATATATAGGAAACAGCAAAAATAGCAGCATCAGTATCCAGGCTGAGGCCTTCTACCCTTGAAGAGGTTGCTGAGATGTCTGGCGAGAGGTCTTCTCAACCACTAGCCAATCCTGTCGAATTTTTTGCAAAGATGGCTGGGACAGGGATTTATGTATAGCTGATATCCCTCTAATTTCTTCAGCGTTCTGAGTTAACTCTATGCCCCAATCCTTTAAAACAGCCATGCCTTCCTCCACGTCCTTAATAATGGTCATTTTGCTGTTGTTCCAAACCAACAGCTTAGGCGGAAAGCCCCATCTGTACTCCATTTTATGATCACGTAGTTGTTTAGTAATATATGAGAACTCTCTCCGCCTGGCCAAAGTTGAAGCTGATAAATCTGCAAATAGCGATATTGCACTGTACGGTGAGGGTAGCGTTGAGATCTCTCTTGTTGCTTTCAGAAGCGCCTCTTTTGATTTATAATGGTGAAATCGCACGATTATATCCCTTGGGATTTCTACTGTGAGGCGTTTCGGTCTCGGCAGCCGATGTGCCCTATCCAGTTCCCACATGCTGTCGTTTAGTGCGGGTACAAGAGCCAAACACATGTTCATAATATAGGACTGAATTTGATCCCCTTTAACAGACTCCGCTACCCCACGGAACCTTATGTTATTTCGTCGGGATCGGTCTTCCACTTCTGCTAATTTATGCCACAATTTGGCATTCTCTTCCTCCAACTTATTGAGTTTGTCTATCACCTTGTTATGTTCAGCACGTAACTCTTCTGTCCCCCTCTCTAGGCGGTCAGTGCGGTCACCTATTTCTGCCAATTCTTGATGTAACGTTGATGTAATGGTGGTAAAATCTTCTCGGATAGTAACCCTCAGCTCCTGTAATATTTGCTTCAAATACTCTTTAGTCACTTGCCCATCCTCCAAGCTATTTTGTACCTGACATGGGTTAATCGAACCCTCTGTCTGACCCTCCTGCTGACTCTCTCTGAATCCGGAGACTGTGTTCTGGGCTGGGAGTCCTCCAGAGTATCATCTTGAGATTTTTTTTGGCGTTCCCTTTTGCTATACCTAGTTGTATCAGTTAGTTTTGTTTGCTTAGCTGGAGACATATTTAGTTTTGTTAGTTTTTTTGTTACAGTTTTGTTACAGTTTTTGTTACAGTTAAAGTTCTACAAGTTCTCCCAAATATCTCTCAAACATCCCAGACGCTGCAACAATGTAGCAATATAGCAATGTAGCAATGAGCACTGTAACGGCAATGTAGTAATGTAGCAAGCAAGCAAGCAGGCAAGCAGACAAGCCGTGTAGCAATGTAGCAAGTGCTGTATATGTTACCTAAATCATAAGCCTCCGGTCTCCGGTCTCGCAGCAGCTCTCCTCAGCTCTCCTCAGCTGCACTCGGGCAGGCTTGTGACAGGCTTGTACTTGTGAGTCAAAGCTGCTTTAGCGGTAAAAAAAAAAAAAAAAGCCGGCGGTGTATCAATAAGCGATTAATATAGCTAAATCATAAGACTCCAGCCTCCGGTCTCGCAACAGCTCTCCTCAGCTTCTCAGCTCTCCTCAGCTACACTCCCAGACAGGCTTGTGGCAGGCTTGTACTTGTGAGTTAAAGCTTCTTTAGCGGTAAAGCAAAAAAAAAAAAGCACTGTAACAGCAATGTAGTAATGTAGCAAGCAAGCAAGCAGGCAAGCAGACAAGCCGTGTAGCAATGTAGCAAGTGCTGTATATGTTACCTAAATCATAAGCCTCCGGTCTCCGGTCTCGCAGCAGCTCTCCTCAGCTCTCCTCAGCTGCACTCGGGCAGGCTTGTGACAGGCTTGTACTTGTGAGTCAAAGCTGCTTTAGCGGTAAAAAAAAAAAAAAAAGCCGGCGGTGTATCAATAAGCGATTAATATAGCTAAATCATAAGACTCCAGCCTCCGGTCTCGCAACAGCTCTCCTCAGCTTCTCAGCTCTCCTCAGCTACACTCCCGGACAGGCTTGTGGCAGGCTTGTACTTGTGAGTTAAAGCTTCTTTAGCGGTAAAGCAAAAAAAAAAGCCGGCGGTGCTGCTTTAGTGATAAAAAAGCCAGCGATGTAGCAATGAGCGGCAATGAGCGGCAATGAGCGGTTAGAGTTAGAGTTAGAGTAGCTAGAGGTTTAACAGATAGGAGGGTTCGTAACCAAAGGACAATCTTAAAGGGCTTAAAAGGCTTTAGCTGAAGAAAAAATCTTTTTAGCGATACTTTCCTCGCTTCACTTGGCTCTACAAACGGAGCACTCACTCCATGCGTCCGTCTACGCCGGAAGTCAAGCACGCCCCCTCAGGCAGAAATAATAAATAGGTATCTTTTATCTTCATTATAATGTCATTTTCCGTGGGAACTGTGGGTGTCAGCCACTTCTGGGCTAGTGCCTGTCTGGCTGCTAGTGTAATTTTGTTAAGGAGCTGTTGTTCTTTTCTAGGGATACCGTCTATAGGCCTAGACAGCAGGATGGACCATGGGTCCATGTCTATCGGACCTCCCATCACGTTTGTCAGTAAAGTCTGCGTCCGTTTCCAGTATCCGGCTACCATAGGGCATTCCCACCACATGTGTATAAAGGTTCCCTTGCTCCCACATCCCTTCCAACATGTGTCTGTCGTGGTTTTCCCCATCTTGTATAGCTGGGCTGGTGTGGTGTACCACCTCATTAGCATTTTATATGATTGCTCCTGGTGGAGCACACAGATTGATGTCTTGGCCGTCGCCTCCCATATGTCCACCCAGTCCTCTCCCTCAAGCTCACCTCCCAGGTCCCTCTCCCATTGGCCTATATAGATAGGGTCTTTGGCATTTTTGTCTGGTGCACTCAGGTGTGCATATATGTTTGTAATCAGTCCCCTCTGATCCGATTCTGCGTTGCACATATGTTCATAGAATGTCATAGGGGTTTGTGCTGCTCTCTTGACTTCGGGGCTTATGGCGAAGTCTTTGAGCTGTATGTATCGAAATACATCTTTTGTAGTGAGCGGAGCTAGTGTTTTCAGGTGTTCGAACGTTTTAAAAGTCCCTTTGTCATAGAGATGTACATATTTCTGCACCCCTGTGTTCTCGATGCCCTGGAAGTCCCGGGCGCTCAGCCCCGGCTCAAAAGCTCTGTTGTGTAAGTATGGGGTCATTGGTGATGGTGTGTGTTTTAGGGCGTGTTTGTCCACCGTGAGGTCCCAGATTCTTATTGAATTGAGTATTGCTGGGCACGTGGTTCGAAGGGGTGGTCTGTCCTGTTTGTGCACCCAGATCAGAAACTGCGGCAGGTCGGTGCTCATCAGTCGCGTCTCTAATTCTACCCATCTGTGGGAACCCACCCTGGAGTGCCAGGCTACCACCTGGGCAAGCTGGGCAGCAAGGTAGTAGTTGTAGAGATTTGGGAGTCCCAGTCCCCCCCCTGGTTTTAGGGCGGTATAGCACCTGCCTGGCTATGCGGTGATGTTTTTGTGCCCATATGAAATTATCGATAGTCCTCTGTAGGGGCACCAAGTCTTGTTTATTGACTTGGACAGGTAGGGCCTGAAACAGGAACAGCAGTCGTGGGAGCAGTGTCATTTTTATGGCATGGAGTCTGCCTATCCAGGAGAGTGTTTTTTCCTGCCACTTGTCTATATCCCGGCAGAGTGATTGTATTTTTGGTGTGTAATTTTCAGCGAACAATTTGTCCGGCTCTGCCGTGAGCCTAACGCCCAGGTATTTGGTGTGAGTTCTCACTATTGTAAATGTGTGTTCTGCTCCCAGCCGTTCCACCTCTCGTGGGTCCATTCCGATGGGCATAGCCACCGATTTTCCCATATTAATTTTATAGCCCGATATATATGCATAGTCGTCCAAGAGGGCCATGAGTCGTGGGAGCGAGCATTGTGGATTGGTCAGCGTGACCATAATGTCGTCCGCGTAGACGGAGACCTTATACTCCTCATCTCCGGCCTGCAGCCCACAGCGGCTCGAGAGCCAACATAAACAGAAGGGGGGACAAGGGGCATCCCTGCCTGGTGCCGTTGATGGGCCGGAAGGTGGTTGGGGTTGCTCCCGGTACCATCGTCTGAGCTCTGGGGTTTGCGTACAGGGCCCCTATGCCCCTCACGAACGACTCCGGCATCTGTAGGTGCCGTAATAATGTGAAGAGGTAATGCCACAGTACTCTATCGAACGCCTTCTCCGCGTCCAGCGAGAGGACCAGAGAAGGCGTCCGGGTTTTTGTTGCCCACCATATGATGTCCGCGCCCCGTCTCGTGTTCTCGTATAGCTGTCGCATAGGGACGAATCCGACCTGGTCTGCATGGATTATGGTCGTCAAAAGGGGGTTGAGCCTTGTTGCCAGTATTTTTGCGAATAGTTTCACATCAAAGTTGATTAGGGAGATGGGTCGGTGGTTTGCTGCATCCGTCGGGTCTTTCCCCGGTTTGGGGATGAGCGTTATGTCTGCCGTGAGTGTTGCCGAATCCGGGTACCGTCCCTCCATCCATTCCGTGTAGACTTTTACAAGTCGAGGCGTCAGTTCCTCGCTCAGTATTTTATAATAGGAGCCACCGAAGCCATCCGGCCCCGGGGCCCTGTTTCCCCTCAGGGCTGAGATTGCCTTATCCACCTCTTCCTCATCAATGGGTGCCCCCAGGGTCAGCATGACCTCCGGGTCGGGCTCGGGTATTTTGACCTTAGTAAGAAAATCCCTGATCGCCTGATCATATGCTATGTTATCCCCGTTGAGCTCTGGGGGGTGATTGTAGATCTTGGAGAGGAGTTCTGTGAAGATCTGGTTGATCTCCGTGGGGTTATGTGTTATCTGTCCGCCCACGTCCCTTAGCGCAGCTATGCTGTGGTGTTTCGGTTTAGGGTTCAAAGCCCTGGCTAATAATGTGTCCATTTTGTTGGACCTTTCGTAGTAGAATCGTTTTTTACGGACTAGTTCCCTCCCCAGGTCCTCTAGTGCTGTGTCTCTTATTTTATGTCGCAGATCCCGTAGCATCTGGAGTCCCTGAGTCGTGGGCGTTTGTTTATGTTTGGTTTCTGCCCGTCTCAGCTCCTTCTGGAGCTCAAACAAGGTTTCAGCCCTCTGTTTTTTCCGGTGAGTAGCTATTTTTATTAGGGTCCCCCTTATGACCGTCTTATGGGCGGCTCATATTGTTGTTTGTGTCACGTCTGGCGTATCATTAGCAGCAAAGTAGTTGGTTAGTTCGTCTTGTATTATTGTCGTAACCTCCGGGTCCCGTATTAATGTGTCCCTGAGTCTCCATTTCCATGGGGGGTTAGGTCCTGGCAGTCTGAGTGTGAGTTCTACGTCTGCATGGTCGGACCAGGTTATTAGGTTTATTCGTGCGGATTGGATCCATGGGATCCCCCCTGAGTTGAGAAGAAACAAGTCTATTCGAGAGTACGTCGAGTGGGCCGCTGAGTAGAAGGTTTAGTCCCTCTGGCCGGGGTGTTGCAGTCTCCAAGGATCCAGTAGTTTTGTTTGTTGTATAAATTTGGCTAACAGCTTGTCCTGGCTCCCTCCCCCCTGTGTTCTGCGCTCCCCTAATGGTGTACTGCGATCTATGGCCGGGCAGGGTGTGGAATTGAAGTCGCCCCCCACCACCAGGACTCCGAACGGCAGCGCTTGTATTTGCTGGTACAGTTGTTCCCAGAAGTCTGGGTCAGGTTGATTGGGCGCATACAGGTTGATCAGATGGTATGTGGTGTTTTGTATTGTGCCCGTGAGGATGATGTATCTGCCCTTGTCGTCTGTCTGCAAGGTGTGGGTTACAAACGGGCATCGTTTATGTATTAATATGTCTACCCCATTTTTCTTTGTCTGTCCTCGTGAGGAGAATGCTCTGGTGTATAAGTGGTCAGTAAGCTGTATTCGGGCCGAGCGCATAAGATGCGACTCCTGTATGAAGGCTATATCAGTTTTTTGCCATTTTAGTTCTCTCATTAACAGCCTTCTCTTGGTTGGGGTGTTTAAGCCGTTGACATTTAGGGAGGTGAGCTTGAGAGTAGCCATAGTGTCTGGTTCGGTCTTGTGTGTCCCCTGTCTTCAGTCAGTCTACGTCTGGGTCTGTTTGTTTAGACCCGCCGCGCGCGCCCCTTGTCAGTGCGGTGTCGGTCCGGAGGGGGCGTGTCCACGGGCTCTGGTGTGACACACCTCTCCAGTCTCCGACGCGTGGGATGTGGTGGGGCAGAGGGTTTTGGGGAAGGAGGGTCAGGCGGGCCGGGCCGCCCGGGTGTGGGTGGGGTGGGGGAGGGAGTGGGTCCAGCCCACTAGGTAGGGTAGTATGGGGTTAGAGTTGGACCTGGTCTTATACTTGCCTGGTCTGTCTGGGGGTGGCAGCTCCCTCCGCTATGGAGTGCTAATGCGCGGGACGGGAGTACTTTCGCCTATGTGCCTAGCCCCCCGTACCTGATCTCTATACATAGCATGTGTCCATGCTTCCCTGGAGTTTTAGTGTGCGTGTCAGTGGAAGGACGATTAGGGTTCTCGTGTCTACGACATTGCTCATGACATTTGCATTTGTCTAGGCATAACATTTTCTCTTGACCAAAAAGAACATTGGTGTGAAAACATTCCTATATACAGTATAATACAGCACAGCTCCCCAACAATGACTCTTCGTGTCCCCTCTGACAACTTTATAACTTTTATATGTTTAGTACCTCCGTTTGGAGTTGCCCCCCCTGACCCTTAGCGACTTGATGAGTCCCCTTGCCTTCCCCCCCCCTGTTCTATCCTCCCCTCCCTCCCCCTTCCCTCCCTCAAAACCTGTGTCCATTGTTCGTATCCACGCCATCGTGAGAAGTGGGAAATAAAATAAAAAGGGGGCAGTAACTTGCGTTTTCAGTTGTGTAGGCCGAGATCGTTGTGGCTCCTGTCCTAGCCATTCTGTCTACGGATCTTTTACTCTGCTGGAAGACGCGGTCTGTGTCTCTGCTCTTGTTGGTGAATGCCATAGGGATCCCTTTTTTGTTCTCCCCCTCCGGCACTACTTCCTTGGTTACGATGCACTCTATAGTTCAACTGTGGTTCCCGAAAGTGAGTGTCCTGTCTGTCTCCGCCATGTCGCCTTTTAGTGCTTCGTGGTCTAGATGCTGGTGTCTGGTATAGTGGAACACTTGTCAGTCATTAGGTGTGCGACTTGGGGTGGATTTCGTCCCAGAGGGTCATGTGGGAAGTTACAGGCCCTCTGTGGCTGCTTGCTCTCCTGTGGATTGTTTGTACATGCCGTGGGAGGGACGGCCCCTCCCCCTCCTCCCCCCGGTGACGCGCTGATACTGGTGTGTTTTTTTTGTTTGTTTGTTTTTTTTGTTTTTTTTTCCCTTTTGTTTTCCCCTTTTTTTGTTTCCCCCACCACTTTCTCTCCCTTTTCCTTTCCTCTCCTTCCCCTTTCCCCGTCTCCCCCTTCCCGTAGTCCCCCTATTCTATTATCTCATTCCTGTTTTTGTCTACTTTTCTTCTTTTTCCCCCCTTCCCTTTGTCTTTTTTTCCTTTCTCCCCCTGTTTTTTTTTTGCGTTTTCCTGTGTTCCCCCCCCTTCCCGCTCCCCTCCCTCCCAGCCCTCTGCCGCTTCTTTCTTCTGTCCCCCCCTTTGCCTGTTTTTTCTCCTTTTTTACTCTCTTGTCCCCCTTTGCCTCCTTGTAATTTTCCCTTCCCTTTCTTTATCCCTTATTTCCTTTCTTTTTATGTTTTCTTCCCAATCCCTCCTCCCATCTCCCTTCTCTTTTCCCCTGTTTTTGCAGTGTCAAATTTTTACTGTCTCTGTTGTTGGTAGGTGGTTGTCGTCGTTTCAGGGTGGGTACTCCGGCGAGTCTTCGTGTTATGCCATGTGGGCGGCTTCTGTGCGGCACTTCAGGGAGCGTCTTGATGGCCCACCGCTCCCTCTCTCGGCAGTTGCCCTAATGCCCTGGCGCAAGTCGGCCGGTATCTCAATGCCAATGTCCCTCAGGAATGCTCTGGGATCCGCTGCTGGTAATAGAACTGCAGGCCGTGGGCCGTTGAATACCATCATTTTGAATGGGTGGCCCATGCGAATTTCAGGCCCTTGGCTCTCACCAGGTCGCCTATCGGCTTCCAATCTCTTCTCGCCAGCGTAGCAGGCGAGATGTCTTGGTAAAAATGTAGAGGCTTGCCGTCGTAGGTGTAGGTGTGGTGCCTGGTGCTCTTCATAATGGCTTCCTTTGTAGCAAAGTAATGCCAGCGCATTATAACGTCTCGAGGGGGTCCGTCCATTGGGCCCTTCGCCCTGAGTGCCCTGTGGGCTCTGTCAACAGTCCACAGGTGGTCGGGGATGTCGGTAATGCGGGCGCGGAACAGCCTTGTGAGTACCTTTTGCAGGTCAGCGTCTTTGATGTTTTCTGTGAGGCCTTTTATGTGGAGGTTGTTCCTCCTCGATCTATTTGAGGCATCTTCCACCTCAGCCTCCAGCTCTGCCACTCTGGCCATCAGATTATTAGTGGTTATGGTGGCTTCATTGTGGGCTGTGACCACATGGTCCAGTCTCCACTCCAAGGCTTCCGACCGTTGTCCCACTGCTTGTATTTCGGCTTTTACTTCTTTTGTGGACTTTTCGATTTCCGCTGCCAGAAAGTGTCTGACCTCAGCCAGAGATTGCAGGATTCCCCCGTGCGTTGTTTGCTGTGGAGAGTGAGTTTGTTTGTCCGCCTCCAGACTGCGCGGAGGGTTCGCGCTCTCTAGCTCGGCGCCATCTTGGGCTGCTTGCGGCCTGTGCAAGGTTAGCAGGTCGGCCACTGATGGAGTTCTGTCCTTCGGTTTTTTACCGGATTTTTTATGTCCGATCGCGGCCATCGTCTTCCCGTCCTCTCTGGGGTAGGTTGTTGGTATATTCCAGGGGTGTATCGCAGATTACTGTGTTGTAGAGATCTGTCGGGGTGCAGAGCTCCGAGCCTAAGCTACCATCTCCTTCGGCGTCAAGCCACGCCCCCTCTGTTAAGTGGATTTTTGATGGTATCTATGAGTGTGAGTGTTCTCTTAGAGGGGTTGGAGGAATTTGTGGACTCTAGGTCAAGCAATTCCCACAGGAGTCGGGACCAGGCCAAGCAAGCTATCTTTTTATAAGTTGTGCCTATGCATATGCACACCCCTCGCATAACTGCCTTATGTGCCAATCAGTTGGTGAATATGGAGGTGGATGCATTTACATTTGTCTTGAGGAAAGACTCTGCCACCTCCTTAATTTGTTTTACTAGGTCTGGCCATTCAAGACTTATTTAATGAATGCACCATTTATCTCGTCCTCAAACAGGGTAGGTAGGGCATTTGTCATGTTACAATGATCGGAGCATGGTCTATTACATTTGTTAGCGTGTCTTTGTCAACTAGTCACATGTCAATGCGTGAATATGTTAGGGGTGCCAAGAAGAAGAAGAAGAATAGCTTCACTGAGGGAATCTCTATATTTCAAATAGGTGATTATTATGGAGCTGCTGTGTTAATTTCTGACTTAATGTGTGGGATGTGGAGGGAGGGCAAGCATTACGTATTCGTAATATGTCCATATCAGGGTTTACTGTGCAGTTAAAATCACCATTAACAATCAAATGTCCTTTACTTAGTGTTTCTTTATGTTTAGGAGCCTTATTAAGGAATGACACCTGAGCATTGTTTGGCGCCTATGGAGACACTATTGTCACCTGTATCCTGGGCCGGACTGGGGAAAAAATTTGGCCCGGGCATTTTTTATTCACAGCGGCCCACTGAAAAGGGGGCGGGGCCAGATAGGTTGTGTTTTGTCATCCCCAATGACAAGCATGCCCCATCTCAAAGTGAGCATGTTGGTTCAATGCTCTTCCAGGGCATGAGAAAAGGGCCCTGTATTTGTTCTGCACTGCGCAAGCAAATTTAATAATATGCTTACGTTGTGTTTGCTTGAAACTTGTCTCAGTGGTTTCCATAATTGGGATACTCACTGAATCCCATTTATGGAGACACTATGTGTTTGCTTGCATGGAATCTAGTGTGTGGGGATCCAGAGTGTGTATGTCAGAAATGTAGTGTGTGTGTAGGTGGTGCAGCATCTGTGTGTAGGAGATCTAGTGTGTGTTTGAAGGACTCAGGAGTGTGTATAGGAGATCTAGTGAGTGTGTGTGTGTGTGTGTATAGAGGATTCCGAATGTATATAGAGATCTAGTGTGTGTATATCTTTAGATGATCCAGAGTTGGGTAAGGAATCTAGTGTTTGTCTGGAATTTAATGTGTTTAGGGGTGCAGTATGTGTGTGAGGGGTTCTGTAGTATATATACATATATGTTTGGAAGTATTGTGTGTGTGTGTGTGTGCAGTGGTGCAGTGTGTTTGGGGGCTGCTGTGTGTATGTGTGAGGTGTGCAGCGTGTGTGTGAAGGGTGTAGTGTGGATGTGTGATGGGTGTAGTGTGCATTTGTGAGGAGTATAGTTTGTGTGTGTGAGGGTGCTGTGTGTGTGGGGGGGTGCAGTATGTGTGTGTGAGGGTGCAGTATGTGTGTGTGTGAGGTGTGCAGTGTGGGTGCTGTGTGAGGGTGCTGTGTGAGTGAGGGTGCTGTGTGTTAGGGTGTTGTGTGTGTTAGGGTGCTGTCTGTTAGAGTGCTGTCTGTTAGGGTGCTGTGTGTGTGTTAGGGTGATGTGTGTGTTAGGGTGCTGTGTGTTAGGGTGCTGTCTGTTAGGGTACTGTGTGTGTGTGTGTGTGTGCAGGGCCGGACTGGGAATTAAAAGCAGCCCTGGAAAAAAATTATTTACCAGCCCCATAATGCGTCGCGCCAGCATAGTGTGCAGATACAGAGTTAGAAAAGATAACTTAAAATTAAAATTATTACTCCAACGTGAAAAAAAGCACTCATAGGCTTAAAAAAAAAAATGAGTGCAGATTTATTTTAAGCAGACGTGCCTTTGCATATAACCAATGTTTCAGTCCAACTACCATGACATATTAAGGAAAGCTTGGTAATGGGACTGAAATGTATGTAGGGCACAACTGTAAAAAATTACGTTATCTTGTTTATTTTGAGGTCCTGTGGGTGCGCTCTTCACTTTAAATATGTTATTGTGCTGGAGTATGTACCTAGCAACAAGACTGGGCCAATATCTGCTTATTACATATTGTACATATCAATGACATTTCTCAGTGTATTATGCATATATAAATGTACATTAATATATGTGTAAATATTGATTATATTATATATATAATCAGTGGCGGATCCAGAGCCTGATCTCAGGAGGGGGAACCAATAGATTATTTAAAGAAATAATCCGTGCACAATAACCACTACTGCTCTGTGTAGTGGGTATGGTGCCAGTTGTGCCGGGACCCGCTCCCAGAGTAAATAGTCAAACCGTTTAAGTACAGTTTGACAACTTACCTGGGGTCTGCTGGGATATGGGGCTGTAGTAGGGTATAGGAGTAGTGGTGCAATGTGTGAGGGGTGCAATGTGTGTGAAAGGTTCAGTGTGTAGGGTGCGTGGGGCAATGTGTGTATGGGTGGCTGTGTGTGTAGGGCAATGTGTGTATGGGGGTCTGTGTGTGTGTATGGGGGGGGGGGGCAGTGTGTGAATGGGGCTAGAGTTCACTCTCACCACTTGGACCACCAGGAATGCCTGGTGGTCGCAGTGGTGAGAGTGAACTCTAGCCTGTAGCTCCAGGGCTAGAGTTTCCCTGTGGCACTCCCCCCCCCTCTGTCTCTCTCTATTCGCCTCTCTTTCTCCCCTTGTGTCTCACTCTCCCCCCTCTGTCTCTTTCTCCCTCCTTTCCCTGTGGCACTCTCCCTCCCCCTCTGTCTCTCTCTATTCACTCCGCTTTCTCCCCTTGTGTCTCACTCTCCCCCCTCTCCCTGTGGCACTCCCCCCCTCTGTCTCTCTCTCTATTCACCCTCCATTCCCTCTGTCTCTCTCTCTATTCACCCCCCATTCCCTCTGTATCTCTCTCTATTCACCCCCCATTCCCTCTGTCTCTCTCTATTCACCGCCCCTATCCCCTCTGTCTCTCTCTCTATTCACCCCCACCCCCTCTGTCTCTCTCTCTATTCACCCCCACCCCTCTGTCTCTCTCTCTAATCACCCCCCACCCCCTCTGTCTCTCTCTCTATTCACCCCCACCCCCTCTGTCTCTCTCTCTATTCACCCCCACCCCCTCTGTCTCTCTCTCTATTCACCCCACCCCCTCTGTCTCTCTCTCTATTCACCCCCCCACCCCCTCTGTCTCTCTCTATTCACCCCCCACCCCCTCTGTCTCTCTCTCTATTCACCCCCCCCACCCCTCTGTCTCTCTCTCTCTATTCACCCCCCCACCCCCTCTGTCTCTCTCTCTATTCACCCCCACCCCCTCTGTCTCTCTCTCTAATCACCCCCCACCCCCTCTGTCTCTCTCTCTATTCACCCCCCACCCCTCTGTCTCTCTCTCTATTCACCCCCCCACCCCCTCTGTCTCTCTCTCTATTCACCCCCCACCCCCTCTGTCTCTCTCTCTATTCACCCCCCACCCCCTCTGTCTCTCTCTCTATTCACCCCCCCACCCCCTCTGTCTCTCTCTCTATTCACCCCCCACCCCTCTGTCTCTCTCTCTATTCACCCCCCACCCCCTCTGTCTCTCTCTCTATTCACCCCCATTCCCTCTGTCTCTCTCTCTATTCACCCCCCCATCCCCTCTGTGTCTATCTCTCTCTCTATTCCCTCTGTCTCTCTCTCTATTCCCTCTGTCTCTCTCTCTCTCTCTCTCTCTATTCCCTCTGTCTCTCTCTCTCTATTCCCTCTGTCTCTCTCTCTATTCACCCCCCCCCATCTCCCCCACCCACCTTAGAGGAGTCAGGGGGCCGGCAGAGGAGTCAGGGGGCCGGCAGAGGAGTCAGGGGGCCGGCAGCGTTCCACACTGCAGCCTCGCCGGTCCAGCGGCACTCCTACTGCTGAGGGCTGAAGGGGGAGGGAGCATATCTCTACCATGCTCCCTCGCGGTTCCCACAATTCACAGCACGGATGCTGCTGGGGATTGTGGGAACCGTGAGGGAGCATGGTAGAGATATGCTCCCTCCCCCTTCAGCCCTCAGCAGTAGGAGTGCCGCCGGACCGG